>NC_141245.1:822427-1224927 GCF_054856555.1 Leptonotus elevatus
CTCATTTTCCCTCCAGCACTGTGTTGGTGATGCACCTCGGGAGGCCAATAATTTTTTGGGTAAAAGAGCTGACCATCCGTTCCAATTTCTCGACCTTGGAAAGTGGGATGTTGTAGATGGTCAAGGGCTACATAAGGCGTAGGAAGAGACCAAACTGAAGGCACCAGAGTTTTAACCTGCCAGGCAGTAGGGAGTTGTCAATAATCTTTAGGTTGCTAATGGTGTCTTCCCTGATTTGATCCACCTGCGCTGTGTCCCTATACCAATGCCCAAAGCGCTTGATGGGTTTCTCTGCCACCGTTGGTATGGGCTCACCTCCGATGAAGAAATGTTGCTCTGCCAGCTTCCCTTTCACAATTGAGATGCTTCTGGACTTGCTGGGCTTAATATTCATTCGAGCCCACTTTGTTTTCTTGCAATTTCCCCAGGAAATGACTAGTGCAGGCCTTCGTGGTGGTAAGAGTGGTAAGGGCGTCCATAAATGCCCTGATGGGAGGGAGCCTCAGCCCAGTTTTCGTATGTTCCCCCCTGACCACCTATCGTGATGCACGGATGATGACCTCCATGGCCATGGTAAAAGCTAATAGGGAGATGGTACAACAAGCTCTAATTCCTAGTTCCAGTGGCTGCCGTGCTGTAGTGAACAGTGACGTGCGGTCAGGATATAGGCAAGGTAGGCACTGCCTATCCCAGGCGGAAATGAAAGTTGAAAATGTTTGGCCTTTTCTATTAATTTGAATTATTTCTTTCATTTCAGAAAGCTACACTACCTATAGTTTTAAAAGTGACAACATTTGGTGATTTTCATACTTCAATTAAAAATGACTCATTACTTCGTCTGGCCTGCAGACAAAAATGCTACAAAAATGATCCTGAAGGCACACCGCTACTGTGCTTTTCCCAGCCCCGTCCGCGGAGTGATTTGTGTTCGCGCATGTGTAGTCAGTTTCCCAGTAGAAAAGTCCTTTAAGCAAATAGGCAGATCGCTACACAGCCTTTTTACGTCGCTGTATTATTCCTATACGTTCACACAGTGCATTCGTGAATTTAAAACACATTGAGTGCACAGCAAAGCGATAAGATTACGCCACTCTGGAGAATATAAAACTATTTTGACGTTTTTCCTTGAGGGAAAACGCCTCTTTTGAAGGATGGGAGACCAACGCCTTAGCTACGGGATCTTCAGCAAAGTAAGGGACAAAGAATTATTCATGCTTTTCACAAAGAATGGCGCAAAAGGAAAGATTGGCTTTGTGGATGTGCTTCGATTAACTGGCTGTTTTCACTTTACATGGTGTTTGGCATTGCTATTGCTAGTTTGATTTTGTGAGGAATTAGGCTGTTTTACAGGGAGATATTCACTTTATTACATTCTTTCCAGGGAGTCCGGGCGGGTTTTGAAATTGTCCGTTTTTCGTTGTGCGGCGAATGGGAGGCAGTGTGCACTGCAACTGTGGCTGGCAGACTGCGCACTGGCTTGACGGTGGCCCAGAACTTTAGCTGAGTGGCAAGTGTTGAGCTGCCGCACCAGAGGCAATGGGTACAAACCCCGCTCGAAGTAAAAAAGAAAAGAAAAAAGATTACAGGGCAAAAAAAATCAAAGACTTAAAAAAAGAGAGTAATGCTTTTTTGTTTTATTTTCTACCCATACAGAGGAGGCATATGTTAAAATATTTTGAATGTATGGCAACTTGTATCTGAGTATCAAAGATCTCGAGGTCAGGCTGAGTGTCCTCTTTTTTTGGAAATGAAAATATGGTAACCCTAGGATACGTTGTACACTCGCCTGCCGACACACAAATTTGTAATTGGTGTGTGTGTCTCAATTTGCGACTGCCTGCCTACCCAAACCTAGAGCTCACTGCATGTCACTGGTAGTGAAGTCTTCAGTGGACAGGCAGAATTGTGTATCCTGGAAGTAGGTTTGGACAAGGTTGGCCATGGCTTATGCTGAAGTAGGTGAAAGCGGTCCATAGCAGGTAATGTGGGACAGATCCAAAGGCATTTGCAAGGTCTAAAAACAAAACATGAAGGTCTCTCCCTTTTCTATCAGACTGTATTTGTTGCCAGATCATTGTACTGTATCTTCTTAGTCACACAGCTTTCTTGCAAACCAATGAAAAGTAACACCGATGTGTTACACAAGCTAGTTGAATAAAATACACCTCACATCGAGATGGACAAGACAAGCAGAACTCGGCTCTTGGCTTTCAAAGGGGTCTGAGACTGCCCATGCAGGCCCCTTTGAGAGCTTTAGCAGTCTAGCTCGGCTCTAACAGTTTATTGGCAAAGCCGAGTGCATTCTTTCGAAGCAGGGCAGCAGTGGTGGTGCTTTACAGCTCAAATGGCCCCTCCACTATAGCGTTCTGCTTTTAAACACAAGCTGCAATGCAGTACAGTGCAGCATTTCTAGTGTCATGTTTGGTTTTCAGCTGTTTCTGTTTTCCCTTGCAGTTGTTGGGGAAACAGCTGGAGGGCGGATCCTGCCAACACACCTGCTGCCCATCAGGTCATCAGGCCAAAATAAAAGGGTTATTGCTCCGTAACGCTACTCACCATACCTGACGTTGTGATACTGCTACCTTTCGAGCGGCAATCTTTCCTGGTGTTGTGGACACCACTAGCGATTTGACTAGTAGCGTTTCTCGTTGATCTACTTTGTATTCCAAAATCCTCTCTGTTTTATCCGCCCTCCGGCGTGATCTTGTGTTTTCTTGTTTTTGCCCACGGTGTACACCTTTTTGTAGTCATCGCCTTTTGTTGAGTAAACTTTTTGTCCACGTGCTGTGCGCTTTTTGTTGGTTGATTAAAATTGAGTTACATGCATCCCTGCCGTGGTTCTCCTGCCTTCCTGCATTTGGGTCCTCCCACTCCTCCGTGACAGATCGTGACATCTAGAGGGTAATTCTTATGTGATTGTGTCTGTTGTGTTATGACCGGAATCCCCCCAATACAGGCCTTTCCATAGGAATGGAACTTTAAAGTTAAAGAAACTTTTGAGGAACTTTTAACTCTTTGACTGCCATAAACGTTATAAAACGTTTAGCATAAACCTAGGGAAGGGCGCCGAGGACGTTAAAAGACGTCCCCTATGTTTTTTTTTTTTTTTTTCAAAAACGGGTGCAGGAAAGCCTTGGGCAGCTGTGCTGAAAGTATCAGGCAGATCTGATTAGTCAAAGACTCGTTTTGGCCCCTAGAGGGCAGCGATGACTCTCTTTGCACAAGGTTGGATGGGCCGCCCACCGTGGGCGTCAGTAGAAGACGTGAGGCGGAGCTAGAGTGTTGAGGAGACATGGCTGAATAAGCCCACAATGGCTGCCCAAGCAACCGGTTGCAAGCAGCTCACGCTTGAGCATTTTTTTCAAAGACGGAAAGCATCAATCAATACTAAAAAGCGCATTGATGTCAACGATGATGATGACAACGAGCTCTACGCCAAAGTTGGAAGCTTTGGCGTGACTGTTATGAACACGTAGTAAGCCTCACCGGTAAGCGCGGCTAGCGCGGCTAGCGCTGCTAAGGCCGGAAAACGCGCACAATAGCCGGCCGGGTACTTCTACACAATCGGACATTCGATCGGGCGATGGAGAGTTGGCATCGACCAATGCAGATTGATGATGATGATGAGGAGGACTCCGAGCTCTACGCCAAAGTTGGAAGCTTTGGCGTGACTGTTATGAACACGTAGTAAGCCTCACCGGCTTAGCGCGGCTAGCGCTGCTAAGGCCGGAAAACGCGGAGCTGCACAAGCGGACATTCGATCGGACAATGAAGAGTACCCCGAGTCCAATGCATATTCATCGGAGGAGCGGGTACAGTCTGATCACGGAGAAGACATTGTTTCTGGACTACGATGCCACCATGAATGGAGTGGATAAAATGGATCAGAACATCTCCTACCACCCGGCATAGCAACTGAAGGACACGGGGAAGCGAGACGTAACGAAACCGTAACGTAACCGTAGCATGATCCTGATATTAGACTTGATGACACACTGCAGTATATACTTGCTATTCCCCGGAAAAAAACGGCCGGCAAGAAAGTGGCGCACGCGAAGAGGCAATCTGTTGTGCAAATGCTGTTGCGTCTCTTTGCACGCAGGAGAGTGTTACAAAAAGAAAAACTGTCGTTGAAACATCCACATATTTGTAAATAGCACCACAGTTGCACACATTTGTAAATAGTTTGCCAAATTGTTGTCAAATTGTTACACTGTTGAATGTAAATAAACGTATTTTGCTATCAAAAAACACTTTTTCATTCTTGGTGGTAGTGTTTTATAGAAGTAAAGCACTATTTAGGTGTTTGTGGCATCATTCATGGACAAAAAGAAGTGTCAAATTCACTAGAATGCATGAAATAATATCGTTTCACTAAAAGCTTGATTTCTCCGTATTTTGGTCCAACACAGGCGAAATTGGGTCAAACTAACCATTTTCTATTGTTGATTACTAAAGAACGGAATAAGGTAGAAACAAACTCTTTTTTTCTGATGAAAGATGAAAGTCCAATCTTTCATTTGGTAGTACGTGTGTTTCCATAGTCCAAACAGAACATTTTCTGTGGACCTTGAAAATCAGTCAAAATGCTTAAATCGGCTGGCACTGGCGGCATCCCTTTTCTGAAAACGTCTGGCAGTCAAAGAGTTAAAGAACTTTTAGTTAATGCATTATCTACACACTCATTTTGACACACCTAGCAGAACATTAGGGCAACATAAGAAAAATGAAATAAATACCTTCAGAATTGCAAATGAACTATACTCGACACACATATAAATGCAACACTTTTATATTTTCTCCTATTTTTTTTTAATAAGATGAACTCAAAAATCTAAAACTTCTTCCACATACACAATATCACCATTTCTCTTAAATCCGTGATAGTGTGGCTTCTCCTTTGCCGAGATAATCCATCCCACATCACAGGTGTGCTATATAAAGATGCTGATTAGACACCATGATTAGTGCACAGGTGTGCCTTAGACTGCCCACAATAAACGGCCACTCTGAAAGGTGCAGTTTTGTTTTAAGGGGGTGGGGGGCTTAGAAAACCAGTCAGTACTGACTGGTTTGTGAACAATATTTGAGAGAAATTGTGATATTGTGTATGTAGTAAAAGTTTTAAATCTTTGAGTTAATCATAAAAATGGGAGCAAAAACAAGTGTTGCGTTATATATACAAGGTATATTTTTGTTGAGTATAAAATAAAAACCTGCCAAATTAAATTGAAAGCAGATTTTTTAAAACTTGGAATCATGTTGGCCACATGTGAATAACAATTGACAATTCTCAGCTTACGTCACAAGTCAAAATGGCGGTCAACTCGGTGAAATGCCGCTCTCCGTTCATTGAAAAGTATTGGACTTTGGATCGTTGTAATTTGATTTGTGAGGATTATTTTGATTTTAAAATGTGACAAAATGTCATTTGACTACTATAACAATCTGATGTTCTGAATTGTTAATACCTGTAGACTAAAAAATCACATATTTTGATAGTCCATGGCAATTACAAAAGAACTCATAAATGCACAAAAAATACCACAGGTAAGCAAACAACCTGCTATATTATTTAAACCATGCCTTTTGTTACACTTAAGAAAGTTACCCTAAAATAATACATATTTCAAGTGTGAAAGCTGTGCAAAAGAAGCTCACAGTGTATTAGTTAGGGCTGGGTATTGATTCAAATTTCCTCAATTCGATTTAAATTCACAAGAGTTCAGTTTGATTCGACCCCCCCGATTCAATTCACTTAGTTCAATCTGATATTCATTAATTATGGAACATCACTTCTTCTTAAATAACAAGGGCATTATAAAAAACTCCCCAAACATTAAATTCCCCCAAAAACTTTGCAGAAGCAGTAACTGGTTAAATGATTTATTTATAAATGAAAATAACACATATTAAGTGATTACACTTAAGTGTTACACAAACATTGACATCAGCATGGATGAGATGAAAATTAAAATCATAAATTGCATTAAGTCAGGTCTTTCATAAATGTAACGTGTACAGTAAATTTCAAGAAAACAGTAAGATACAAGAACATTTGGCCTTTAGAATTCTATTTTGTTGTTAATTTATCTGAAAAAAGATATTAAAATAATCGATTCATGGTTTTATGAATCAATTTCACGCTCAAAGAAAAATTGATTCAATATCAATTATTCGATTTTTAAAACCCTATTAGTCCAATCAAACTTCATGACTGTTATTGATGAATGTATATATAACAATTGCCAGCACAGCAATTTGTTTTCAAATAAATCAAAGCATGACAACATAATCATTTTTGATCCACTCCTACAATACGTGTCATTACCTTGCTGATCAGCATACAGTAATTCTATGAGGACCAATACAGAACAATGAGGAACCTTATCCTGATGAAGGACACAAGAAGTATTATGAGATATTTTTTTCCTCTCGATCTTTGTGCAAAAAAGTATTTGTTCTGACATCTGAGATGTACAGAATTGCAATATTATCCCTTTTATCACTCAACTTTTACCAATTCCAATTAACAAGTCACAAGAAGAAAGTACAAGTACAAACAAGCCACTCTTGCCTGATGAACCTAACCTTGCTCTCGCAAGATGTATTCTCGCGGTATTTGTGAGTTCACAAACTCCCGAGAATCCATCTTGTACCACTCCCATTGATTTCCACCAATACGAACCACTGGTGGTTTGGACCAACCAGAGAGCGACATTGTATTTGGGGGCGGGATATGCAGCTGTGACTAAAACAAGAAGGGCCAAAGCCGTGGGAAGAAACAAACCAAACATGGCAACACCGGTGAACGAATGTGTAGATGCTGCAATTAATCGTTATCGCTGAATTAGTCTCTTGTAGCCTCATATCAACATTGCAAAACCGACAACATTAACTCAACGCCATGTTATCAACTAGTCACAACAGTCGCATGTCGGTGACGACATTTTCATCCTTTGCCGTGATTGGTCGAAACAAACGTTAGGTAGACGTGCATACGATTCTGCTTCGTCCAATAAGCTCAAAGTGTTGTACAGCATGCCCCACCTTTCCCGAGCAAATCAACGCGGAGCAGTCCTAAACTGATATTGTGGAGAATTCCCTCGAGTGAAGCACAAATCAATTTGGCTTTGCCAGGCTATGATGAACCCCCACCACTAAACAAGCTGATCATCCATGATCATCACCACCACACGTATTTAGCCCATTTTTGGGGGTGCTTCAAATTTTAGAGCATGTACATAGATATTTTTACTGTGTGTTCTATTTTAACAAGCTCACAACTTATAGCTATAATATATATATAAACCATAGAGTTGAAAAGTCAGATTTAAACAACAAAAATACAGTACACCCCAGATTTGATTGAAAATGGTTTGATCCCCCTCAACCCCTACCCCACCTCTGCTTTTGCTGGCAAGATGAACGGAGCCGTCCTGAAGTCCAGTCAGTCACGGTATGTCTGTCTAGTTGAATGAAAGTGTTCCTTCATTTCACCAGGATATGTGAAAAGTTTCTTACCTTCTACCATTCAACACCAACATATTATTTGTATTACTAGTCTGCTTTTTTGCTCCTCGATCATGTTGCTACTTGCTAATGAGGGAAACAAGTGTTAATAGCTAATGAGGGAAACAAGTGTTAATATTAATGTCGATATGTCGTATTGTTATTGGTTATCTTACTAACGAGTGTGGCGTGCTTGCGTAGTGTGTCTGCACAGAAAAAAAGTAGCCTCGTAAAGTAGGTCATGGACACAAGATTGTTTTTCAGCAAACAAAAGCTCCATTTTGAAGTATTTGTATTAAAGACAAGATGTAAAAAGTCAGACACAAACAGTGCTAAAGTCAATTTGTTGTGTTAAATGTGTTTATATGATGTGTCTGCACTTCGCCCATACACACTTGTACATGCATTATTATTATTATTTTGTAGATTCTAGTGTATTTCTTTTTTTATGTGTATGTTAATGTATATGTTTTGTAAAACATAGTACAGACAAGTATAGTCAAATAAACATTCTGTATTAAGTTAATGTCTGTTAATATATTTTATATATTGTGTGTTTCATTTAAAAGAAAAAAGAAAAAACAAGTCCAATGTCCATTTTTTGTTCATTCTCACTGTAAACTGTGGGGAGCCAACCTTGCCAGCAAGATGAATTCTCACGGTATTTGAGAGTTCACAAACTCCGGAGAATGCATCTTGTACCGCTCCCGCTGATACGTTTGCAGCTGATCTTTCTTCGATCGGACCAATCAGGCGTTGTTTAGGCAGGACGAAACCAATAAGCGCCAATGGCAGGGGGAAACAAAAAACCTAATAGACGAATGGATGCTGCAATTAATTATGCTCTCGCAGTTTTACTCAATCAATCTGGCTGGCAAGGTTAGTGGGGAGCTGGTTTACTCCAGAAACATTCATACTGTCAATGCGTATGTTGAGGAACTGTTGTATTAAAAAGAGTACCCATCGCAAGAAATTAGGGTTGGGGTATTGTTTATATTTTAAGTCCTTTTCGCCTTTGCAACTTTTATGAGATTTGGTTTACTCACTGACTTCCCATGCAATTTTTGGAGCGGGATGTACCCCCAAACCACGACAAAGCTACCTATCACAACCCCCACCCCCCATCCCAGTAGTACCCAAGCACCCCTAAACGTCTTTATAGCACCCCTAAACCTCTGATCCTAGAATCACCTCTGATCATCACCAAGTATAACTGCATACATAGACCAAAGATCAATGCAATATGAACTTGGACTTTACAGAGAAGTGTGAAAAAGTGGTGAGAACAAATTGTCAGTGGTGCTTTTCCTGACTTAAATGGCCTAAAAGTTACCCTTATTTGAGGCCCTATTGTCCTCTTGAATCTAGTAAACTGTCCTTAGGAGAGGCCAACACTCACATGAATAAGTTAAAACCGTTGGGGAGCCGAAGTCCGTTAGCTGACGTTTCCACCCTAATGAGTTTTAACACATTAGGAATCCCTGATGCTTGTAATGAGCCGCAGACAGAAGGATGTCAGCTGGGGGTGATCATTGCCGGAGAGCGCTTCAAAGCATTGCTCGCAAAACTGTGTCATTTTTAAACTGTTGTTTTTGTAAAGAGGCTTCTTGCATAAACAAAAAAAGTCACTTCTGAGAGACAACCATGTTCTATTTTGCAATCAATGTCATCTGTTGCTGTTAATCTTTAACAGCCAAAAATGTGATCAATTCATGCAAGAGAAATGTGTAATAAAGGTTTGTTGCTTCAATTTCAAAATCATGTTCAGTCTTAGCATGCAGCAACATTTGCACAAACACTGCACAATGCAGTAAGACCACAACATATCAGAATTATTGCAACACTACAGCAACCCATTAATCGGCCAATCCACATGACATGAATTCATTTGAG
This sequence comes from Leptonotus elevatus, assembly GCF_054856555.1. Classification (NCBI taxonomy): domain Eukaryota; kingdom Metazoa; phylum Chordata; class Actinopteri; order Syngnathiformes; family Syngnathidae; genus Leptonotus; species Leptonotus elevatus. Next base: position 831,833 of record NC_141245.1, read on the forward strand.
TTACAGGTAGTCCCCTAGTTACGAACATCCAAGTTACGAACATTCGCATACATGAACAAAGGCTGACTGATGTCCATAAAAGCTGTATTTTGCGTGCAAGTTAATATTTAAGTGCGCGCCACATAATGAATGGTACAGTATTGTAGTGCCCCTCTCTGCCACAACCCTGCCGAGCAGCACTGCGGCATTTGCGCATTTCAATTACCTCTCTGTCCGCCAATGAACGCACAGGAGCAACGGCGCACGCACTCTTCATGCACTCGATATTGCCGCCACATTGTGAATACATTTCAGAGGCTCTCCTGGAGGATATTCATGAAAAGCAGCCCTCAGTCGTCTTCTTTATCGGCGTAGTAGCAAAACGTAGAATATCTCTTCAGCTTCAAAATCACTTGAATCTGACTCAGCGGTCGCCATCTTGAGTCATCATATGCACCAATCACATTCATGTGCACTTCAGGGACAGTCGGAAAACATATTTTCCTAAGACCGTTACACCCAATACATAATAATGCCTTTTACTTCTTAAGCCTCACATAAACTCAACTCACTAACTCCTCCACCATCTATATACAGTAAGCATATTTATTTTGTTTTATCGCATTGTACTGTGTAAAAACTTAATGTAGTGTGAGGAAAAGTGGTTCAGATAATGGATAATGGATGGATGGATGGATGATGTAGTTTAATGTATGTTTAAAAAAAATCTAATTCATGTACTGTATAGAAAGTTGGAAAAATATTTAATTGTAATTGTACCGGCAACATAAAATCGATTTATAACGTTTTGACCGGGCCATCGGCTGGTTCAAGCTATTTTTTACACCGACTCATTAGTCCGTGTGCCGGCTCGCATCGTTCAAATCTTTTGTCATTGTCCAATAATTTCGCATCCATTTTTATTAAATGTATTTTGACATGATGTGTTTTTCTATACCAATCATTATTTTCAGGTTTGTTAGCTTTGTGTTCACAATGGGAACTCCTGCAAGCCTTTCGCAATAGTTTTCACGGGATTCGGGTTTGAATCGACTGTGACGTAACAAAATGTAGCCAAGCAAGATATCCTTCAATACCATTTCACAACACTTCGATGATAACAGCAAGTCCACTGTGGCTCAGTGGGTAGTGCGGCGGAGCTTTGACCAGTAAACAGGAGTCGATATTTTGCATCCTGCCTTAGACTGGTTGCAGTTCATGTTTTCTTTTTATTCATTTATCATTCAACTAGAATTAATAATTAGTCATTTTCACATAGTTTATCTTTCAATTTACTTCATAAGCATGCCACGAGCATTCCACATGCATTCAAATCTTAGCATTCAGCTATTAGCATTCAGCTTTCATCATTCCCATGCAATTTCTCACAAATTACACTTAGTCTAGTTAAAAATATGATTTTTAGGGAGATCTAAGGAGTTCTAAGAAGATTTATACTACAACAAAGGTTGTGTATGTGTCTTCATATAAAAAATGTGTGTGTGTGCGTTTTATGTGTGTGTGTTTGCACTTCTATTTTCTCCTCATCTCAGACCCAGTGCCCCTGTGCCCTGGCCTCTCTTTCTCCCCCACTGTGTGTGAGTTTATTCACAGGAAATGCAGGGGAGCCTCACGGGTGGCTGGCCTGATGTAAAGCGACGTGGCATCTCCAGCGAGCCGGGAACTTAGCATGTCAGGCAGGTCAGCAAGGGGCAAGCAGACAGTCAATAAAATATTCAATACAGCATTACCAGTTCATAGATCTAATACCTGAGGAAAGCCCCCCTACAAAAATATAAAATGAAAAACGTTACTCCATGCTATTTGCTTTACACCAGCTAGTTAACGGCTGACTGCAGATTTCAACTTTTTAGGATGGAGTGAAAGTTCAAAAGAACATGATCACTTGATATTTTGGTTGCCTAAAAATAACTTCAGATAAATAGCTACAATATCGGTAGTTTTTCGATTTGTTGTAGAGGGGTTGAGAACAAACAATGTGAGAGTTTGAGTCTAGACAGTGTAGTCCAAATGGACTGAAATATCTTATGTGTCTTTAATGCAATGGGTGCTAATCGTAATTAGCAACACGCTACATGGACACATCACATCAACTCAGGCTCTTCTTAGACAGGTGCCCTCAATGGACCGGGTGTGTACGGTGATATACCAGCTGCTATTGGGATGTTTTGCTGATTAACCCAGACACTAAGATGTTGTTGCTGTATTTTCTAACTCCCTGGCCATTGCTCCCTCTTCCTTTGTTGTCTTTTGGGTAGCTTCCGTCTGCTTACAATTTTAACCAGCGTCTCTTCTGTCGCCATGTCTTTTATTGTGTTGTCTGAGTGTAGGGTATTTTATTACTTATACTGCATAGGTTGGTTGAGTATGCTAGATCAGTGTTACACACTGAAATTGTTTTCCTTTTTCCCTGTGAATAATTAATGGCAATGGATGGTTCAGGACAAAGACATTGAGGACTCCATTAAGAAATGTGATGTTGAGAGGTGCTGACTTCATTATTTTAGGTGTTAACACTTGAAAGAGATGCAATTCTGATTATGACAGAACTACAATCTTATACAACATTATCGCTGGCGCCAGGCCAAAATCGTCACTTTTCAGGAAACGGCTTGTTTGTTCAACCATTATTAACGTTGCATCATCAGAGAAAGCAAGCCCTTTTAAACACTTTAGATTGGTCAATAATTCATAAAAATTTCTTACGCATATAGACTGAACAAAACTGTAGAAAAAAAGATTGCCAAATTATGGCTTATGAAGGATTCGGCCAAATGCCAGCATTATTCTTCCGTGATTCTGGGTTATTAAAATGTGCAACCCAGAAAGAAGAATTTAGTCATATCAGTCACCTTTTTTATGTTTTGACAATAACGCCCAATTCACACTGAATGTGTAAAAGATGCGGAACTGCATCTGTACGAACGCCACAAGGAATAGAAAGCATTTGAGTCTGTGTGTCAATTTACACCAGCTGCAGTGTGGTGTGTATTGGATGCGGAGCTGCGGAAGGTTTCCACAAGGTTTCTATTTTTTCCAGATTCCGCATGCGGATTTTCATGAAGCTGAAGAAATTACACTAGCCGGACAGGTAGGCATCAATGATTGGCCGAGCCAGGAACATTGACAGGAGTTTTTGCGCTCCTCTTTTTAATCGTTGTTGTGCACATAAAACAATAGTAACGAGTAATGATCCTCTGTTTTGAAAATGTATTAAGTAAAAAGTACAGATACTGTTTTTAAAATGTTACGGATAAAAGTAAAAAGGATTCTAAAAATAAATACTCTGTGAGTTACAAACTACAGGAATAAACTACTCAAGTACAGTAACGAAGTATTTGTACTTCGTTACGCCCCATCTCTGTATATAACACACATTGAACCACAGATTTAGGTGATATTACTCACAACAAGCGTACTTGCTTATTCTCAGTAATGCAAGATGAAATGGCGCTGCCGGAAGTAATGAAATGAACAAGTGTTACCTCATAAGGATACACACAGGAAACCAAGAGCACAGGCCGATACCAGTATCCATATCCGTAGCGAGTACCGATAGCATCAAATGATACCGATACCTTTTATCAGTACTCGCCCATCCCAAATATATATATATATATTAGCACTGTCAAAGTTAAAGCGTTAACTAATTAATCAATCACAAAAAAAATCGCATCGCATTAAAGGACCTGTGCAGTTTGTATATTTTTTTTACTCGCAACTGCCACCTCTGGCTCAAAGCGGAACTGCAGCCTCTGTGTCAGGCTCGTTCATGGTGCACGTTCCAACACTCGCACCCCCACCCCTGCGCCCACTAACCGGGCGCTCCCGCTCATCGGCTAGAGGGCGTCTCGGCTATCTGAAATGCTTCGGACACTGACACTACACACTCACAGCCTCGCACACATCGACGGGAACGCGCAACCGAGGGGCACAAAGGCGGAAGCGCAAGTACTGGGATGCGGCCCATACGTCGCAAACCGTAAACGGAAACAAAGTTGATTGGTGAAAACCCGTAAATCGGAAGTCCCGCCTCTTCCGTGGCATATAGTCCATAGATCAAAACATGTTGAAGACGTCCGCATAACATTAAATGTCAAAATAATTAACACATAAAAGGTGCTCTTTAACTTTGGCAGACAAAAAATGCTGATAAAAAGCCTTTTTAAATAAGCGATTAATCGTGATTAATCAAAATTCTAAGATGTGATTAATCTGATTTGTGTTTGTGTGCGTGCGTGTGTGTGTGTTTGTGAACCGCTCCAGCAAACATGTCAGCAACATTAGTTTGTCAATTTTTTGTTTTTTCCACAAATAGCCTCCTTGAGGTCTCTATATTCATTTCCCAGCAACACCAAAATAAAAATTGTAATAGATCTATGTGTATGAAAGTAAGCAATTATTAGAACAAGTGCATCTTTAGCCAACGTGTTTTTAGCCGACTTTAGCTAGCAGTGCGGCTAGGAAACCTGCCTCAAAATAATCCGGAGTTCCACGCCTCTCACGTCACTTAATAAATGATTTACATAAATGGACATAGCAGCCAAAAAAAGTCGAACCACCATAATGTGACCATTCAGCCCGGAAGTAAACAGAATGACGCACGTCGTAACAACAGCATATCCAACACCTTGGAGCAGAAGCGATTGTCGTCATTAATCCAGACACCGTGGATTGTGTTCCAGACAGAAATAATCTTCAATTCCGGGATCTCTTTTTTAATGAATCAATTTCTATTTTTAATTCAAATGACTACATTCACACACTAAACCAGGGGTCTCCAACCTTTTTTGCACCGCAAGCTACTTTTAGAAAAGCAAAACAGTAGCGAGCTACTCATGTTTCACAAGATTTATTTTATAGCCAAATTTTTGTTATATTGCCTTTACTGAAATTCAAACACAACAACAAATCAACAGTGGTCACAAAATGCATACGTTGTCATATTAAAAAAATATATATGTGCAATATCTCAAAACCATTGCCTATTAAATAATGCTCATTCCTGGTTAGCTGCTTCCTCAAGCCAAGATTTTGATGTTAGTTGAGCGGGTAGTGCACATGGAGTGATCGGGGAGTTGGAGAAAAGGGTACACTTGAAGGATGCACATTGAGACGGTGCAGCAACACACGGCTAGGGCACGACTCGACGAATCACACACACAACGCTATACCTCAACACAAAACGAAAAGGAGCTAGCGCTCCAAATGTTGGGCCACTCTCCCGACTTTCCAACTGTCCAAGTGCATTGTCAAATGAGTACTGGACGGCGGAGCCAAATTCGGGCAACGCAGCGCTACGCAGATCCCCCCGCAGAGCAGATTGACAGGCTATCACTCTGCTCTGTCACTGACAGCGAGTCGAGAATGAAAAAGAAAAAAACTGTGTTGAACCATCATAACATTTTCATTTTCTTTATGAGACCAAAAGCATTTGAGAAATAACACATGGCATGACACATGGCATCTCTGTGAATGAACTGAGAATATCTGCAAGGCAAACAAAATGGCAGTGTGGTAGTAGTAACATCTTTATAACTTTTGCCATCTTAATTCCATCCTTCTTCTCCCACGCCAGGAAGGTTCACATGCTCATTTCTACACAAGAGGCTATTCAGCAGCTGAGCCGCCTCCAAACACAAAACACCTATGATTTCCTGCCCTCACACAAACATTTGGGTGAGAATGAAAGTGGGACTACATTTGATGTGAGCATATTTGTGTTGACTTTACATCCACTTAACTAACAACTCTATTATTCTTTAATGTAATCTTCTACTTTATCCCACTTTGATGACCACCCTACCAACCCCAACCTACACACAGACACATTGAGAAACACAATTTGAGTAGTGCTCTGAGCAATCAACCCAAAATAAGCACACGAGGTAGTGGTGTAGTCCAGGCCAGGGCACATACTAATAGGTTACTAAAAAGGGCAGTCAAAAAATAATAATTTGTTCTCAGATATTGTGTCATACACTTGAATAAGGATTGTAGATCCAATATGAGGCCCATGTGGGACTGGTTTGGTTGTCTGACAGTAATGCAGATGAGCAAGTGCAGAGGAGTGACCAAAGGTCAGAACAGTGTTTCAGTGATAAGAAGCAAATAGCATAAAGCACTCACCTGGATCACCACAAGGAAACCACCACATGGAAAAGACAAAGAAAACAAGGATGATTAGTGCAAAAGCCAAACACTGATGAAAATAATAAGGAACTAACATAAATGTTAATCATGAGTGAAGTAAATTAACTAGAGAATACCTCTCAGCTTCCACATGCAACTGAAATTGCTGTACAGAAGGCTGTATAGTATGTATAGTATTATTTTCCTTATGTATTTCATTGGGGGAGGGGTGCACGGTGTTGAACATTTTCCTTTCCTTTATGTGACCAAATGCATTTGAAACATGACAGCCATTACATCGATAAACTTTCCTGTCATAGGCCACACAAAATGGCAAATAATCTTTTCATTTACACAAACTTATTAAATCAAATTTCACAATGCGGTAATATGACCTCATTTTAAATAGAAAACACCACAAGGAACAACAATAAAACAACCAAACTTTGGCTGATGATGCCTCAGAAGATTAATTGTAAGCTCAATGTGATCTTCAAAGTTGAGGTTGATTTAGTTTGTTGAGACTTCTGACAACTTTTGAAAGGTTTCAAATCTCGAATGATGTCCTTACCTGCGATTGGAATTTACTTTCCAGTGACCTTTTAGCAGTTCCTGAACCGTTGGGGTAAATATATATTTTCCTAAGGTACTATGGACTATGCTATGGACATTTGAACGATGCAAGGACCAAAACTTTAAACCTGTTTATCCCAGAACAGGAATTTAAACCTGGCAACATTAAAATTGCTGTAATTTTTTAAGTTGAAAAAAAGAAAACGATTTCCGACTACCGATCTGATCATAAAATGGCACATATGTATGTTTACTTACTGTTTTTTGGGGAAATAAATTTCTGTAACGCATTCTGGAATATTGGAGTCTATCAGCGAGTTTGCGGGGAGGGGTCGGGGTGGGTTGGCACGATAATCACCAATTCAATCAGAAGATGGACAACTATAGTTAGTTACAACCTGTATATTTACTTGTGATTGACTGATGTGCGTGTCTGGAAGTTAACATTACTTATGCTGATTGATGACAGTTAACATTAAATAAATAACACACATATTTTTTTTTTATTTGACATAAATTAAATGGTTTTCAGACTTTTTAGCAGTAAAAAAAATACACAAAGGCTATTACTTTGTGATTGAATGGTCGAGGAATTCCGCCTCCCAGCGCAAAGCTTTTCTGTATCCGCTCTCACGGCACACAAGGACGCTAAAAATAAATTCGCTTTCGGGCTCACATATACAATAGCACAGAATAACTTCGACGTTTTTACTTAATGTCCTATTACGCGGATCTGATCAATGACGTCATTGGATCGGGCAAATTATAACAATAAAGGTGATCACCGATCATGCATAAAATGCCAATTATCGGCTGATCACAATCAAGCCGATCAGATCGGCGTAAAGTCTATAATATACATAGCAATTTGGGGATTTTTTGGAGCTTGTGGAGAAGAGTATTTAATAGGGGTGGGACAAAAAAAATAATTAACCGGATATCGGTTCGTAAATACGAGCAATATGACTGTATCTACAGCACACTACTGTATCGATCCAAAATCCGGCAGGAACCAGTAGATACATCTATTGTCGTGCTCTGACCCGGCTATCGCGATGCTAGGAATCGGTTGCCATGGAGAGTCGCGCAGGGGGGGGGGGAAAGCTGAGGAAAAAGACACGAGAAGAAGACTGATACAACGAAGAAGAACGGGACGGCGACATCGAAGAAGAACACGACGACAACGAAGAGGAAGAAGACTCGCACGTGCTCAGTAATAGCTCTGTAAAATAGCAACATGTCTGAAAACGACAGTGAGCAATATGGATGTGAGTATTGCCGGTGGCAATTTAACTACGGATTCAGAGAGAACGATTTTCAATGCATCAGGGAAACAAAAATCTAATGTATGGAGCGTTTTTGGATTTTACAAAAGAGGCGGATAACTTGAATAAAAGTTATGCCATTTGCAAATTGGGCCGAGCAGCGCTGAAGTACACTGGTTTAACAACTAATCTGGACTGCCATGCCACGAGGAAGCACCGTGACGAGTATGGGTAGCTAAAATCAAGGAACAAACAGCAGCATGCTAATGATGCACCACAAGCAACGGGTAGTATCCCGAGCTATTTCGGGAAACTTGGCCACAAATGTGACACGAGCTAAGGAAATCACAAATGCCCATTTCATTGCCAAAGGATTATGTCCTTACAGTATAGTTGACTGTGATAGATTTCAGGATTTGCTGCATACCTTAGAGCCGAGATACACATTACCATCCCGAAAGCATTTCAGCAACATGTGTATACCGGCTTTGTATGCACAAGTGAAGAGCCAAGTGGAAGAACTGGCGAAAGCAGACCGAGTGGCATTAACAACCGATGCTTGGACGTCATGTGCAACGGAGTCATATATAATGATCACAGCCCACCACATCAATTCAGACAGGCAATTTAAGTGTATTGCAGTCTAAGGTGTTCAAAGGATCTCGCACTGGGAAAAATATAGATGCTCTTCTAAAACAGGCATGCACTGATTGGAACCTTGTTGATAAGCATCCAGCCCTAATTACTGACAATGAATTAATGCTAGTAGCATGGTGTAAGCTGGAGAGGAAGCAGAGATGAGCCCTCACCTCATGTGCTTTGCACACACCATCAACCTTGCATCACAATAAAGCCTTCAAAGTGAGAGTGAGGAGAGAGGTAAGTTTTTTTCACCACAGTGTTAGGGCAGCACATATTCTACAAAAAAAAGCAAAAAACAGCTGGCCTTGCCGCACCACAAGCTCTTAGTTTTAACTATATGCATTATTTGAAATATCGAAACGGATATCGAATCGAATCGTATCTCTTCCAAACTGAACCGAATCGTATCGAACCGTTCTGCCTTTACAGATATTGTTTTTTGTATCGAATTCTGAATCGTAACCCGTGTATCTAGTTACATATTGAATTAGCTTCATGCCAGAGATTCCCATCCCTAGTATTTAAGCATTTCTTCTTTCGTGGCGAAGGAAATATGAAAAACAATATATGATGCACCGCCTCCATCATATAGTATTTGAAAACTCAAGATTTTTTTCCAGAGTGGTCATCGCAGTTCTTAAAATAATACAGCCCAAGTTTGAAGTCACATCTAGGACAAGATGGCAAAAGTATGACTCCTGTAATCAGGACTCTAAATTAACTTTTTTGATGACCAGCCAACGTGGCTGCTGACTCTCTAAAGTTACTAGCCATACACAATTTCCACTAGCCATTTTTTTTCCCCCCAGTGAACATTTTCTCAGATTTTTTCTTTTTCTTTTAAAACCCCAAAACAAAGTGGGGGATTGATCAAAAGTAACGTGAGTACATTGTTTTAAGCGATTCACAAGTCGGACATTTTGAGTTTCAAGTCCTTTTGAGTCTTTTTAACAACATCGTAGCTTATATTATTTCGGGTGACCATCAAAGTAGGAGTCAGGGACTCAGGGAGTAAACCCAGAGTGGTGCAACAGATTGCCATGTTTGCAATGTGTTACCAGTGAGTTTACAGTCTCACAAACTACGCAGCTAGCAAGTTTGAAGTTGTTGCCTCTCCGTCAGTGATCTAATCTTGGACATACTGCAATTAATTTTTTTGTTGACCACCTCATAGTTTTTGTACCAAAAACAACTAGTGGTGCAACGGATCACAAAATTGATCTGATTGTTAAAAAACGTAAAAATAAATCAAATGAAATCAGGGCGGCACAGTGGCTGACTAGCACGTCCGCCTCCCAGAACAGAGGACCTGAGATCGAGTCCAGGCTTCGGTCTTCCTGGGTGGAGTTTGCATGTTCTCCCCGTGCCTGTGTGAGTTTTCTCCGGGTACTCCGATTTCCTACCACATTCCAAAGGCATGTATGGCAGGATAATTGAGCACTCTAAAATTGTCCCTGGTGTGATTGTGAGTGTGAATGGTTGTTCGTCTCTGTGTGCCCTGTGATTGGCTGGCAACCAGTTCAAGGTGTACCTTGCCTACTGCTCGAGGCCAGCTGGGATAGGCTCCAGCACCCCCACGACCCTAGTGAGGAATAAGCGGTTAAGAAAATGGATGGATGGATGGATACAATCAGATAAATAGAACTTTGTATTAATATATATTATAAAATGCTTTTTCCCATTAATATATATATATATATATATATATATATATATATATATATATATATATATATATATATATATAGGGGTGTGAATTGCCTAGTACCTGGCGATTCGATTCGTATCATGATTCATAGGTCATGATTCGATTCGATTAATCCCGATACGAATCTATAAATTGATTATTGCGGGGGGGGGGGGGGGGGGTTACTCAAAGTTAGAAAATACTAATCAGTAAACTTGTACATGTACACTGAAAGATTTGTATGAAAATGTATTTATTTATCTGAAAATTCAGGCTTATAACTGAGCCATTGCATTTAACAAACAGGATGCAGTCTGTCTCATGTTTGAACAATACTAAAATAAAATATTAAGGCTTAATGTTCAATTAATATAACATTCTTCCATGCTTAATGTGTGAATCCTAACCCTAAGACGTTTTGTTGAATATTCCCCTAAAAAATTTTTTTTTTTAATCGATTCGGCCGCATATTAAATCGATTCGAGAATTGCGCGCTTTAATATTGCGATATATTGGAGAATCAATTTTTTCTAACACCCCACACATTGGACATTTTGAATGTTTTTTGTTTAGTTTTTTTAAAGCTAGTGTTTTATAAAATAGTTATGAATGAAATTTTTTTTTCATAATGAAAAATATATCTAAGTGCAATTTAAGGCACATTCCCTTCGTTTAAACATGAAGCGTGGATTACAAAGTAGCATAAGTCCACAAGATTGAAAACAATAAGAAAAGCAAGTGAGCCAAGCAACAGCTGTCAAACTACTGTTTCCACGATATGCCAGCCAGGCACCTGATGCTATTGCTAACAGCTAGCTACTAGCCACAAACGCCGGAGACTTTTTCCGTATCATACAATGATGGCGTCATTAACTTGCGGTTTCTCCGCATCCTAAATTAGCTATTTAATATACTTTCGGGGTGGCATTATGATAATGGTGGTAGAAAATATATCAATAATTTCAATAAAAACGTCAATAATGCAAGCCAAAATGTCAAAGGGAAGTAGTCAAGATGGTGTTCACGCCACCATGCAGGCAAACTTCAAAGTAAAATCCGCCAAGGCTGTTGCATTGGTGTCAATGTATTATTTGGTCATCTTAGTGTAGGCGGCGTGTGCTGTGTCAGCACAGCTCGCACACGAACACACACGTACACACACCGAGACTTAATCATTAACATAACATACATTTAAATATTTTTGTTTTCAAGTGAAGTCACAAGTCATTGTTGTTAAAGTCCAAGTTGAGTTGCAAGTCTTTGAACATTTTGTCAAGTCGAGTCTAAAGGCGTCAAATTCATGACTCGAGTCGACACCTCTCGTAAACTTCCATATCGATACTTAATGAAGGCGAACGAAAGAATCTACTTCCAACAGTGATATAATTTAATGTAGTGGAGAAGTTCAAGTACTTGGCCCGGATCCAAATCTTGCCTAATCTGGAGCAAGTAGCCGAAAGAAACTATTCCCCCTTTGTTAATTGAAATTGTCGAGTCAATTAACAGATGGATCTCATTGTCATTTTTCATAATTTGAAGGATTAATGCACTGAAAATGAATGTGCTACACAAGGATTAATTTATTTTCAAAACGTCCCCTTGCCGCCTCCTCCATAATTTTTATCTGAGAAGAGATTTTTTCTGATTTTATGGGGGAACGGAAAACCAAGGCTGAGATTATTCTTATCGTACCTACCATTTGATTGTGGGGGGCTTCAAATATCCCTTGACTTGGTATTATCAAGCAACACAACTCAGGTGTATAACGTTCTATTTCTTGACACATAACCCCACTGAGTGGGTTGAGATGGAATCACATGACCTTAAACTACCTATTGTCCATTACTTATAATCAGACTCAAATAGAAGGTTATTAAAACACACAACAAATACAATTGTAAAGCATATGATAAGAATTTGGTGTCATGTAAAAAAAAAAAGGATCTAAAGGAACCATATACGCTTTTCTTGGTTTAGTCCGATATGGAGTAACCATCTATTTATATCTGGGAGAGCAGATGCAATGTTTAAATTATGACACTCGAGGTGGCTGGGGACTTTTGGAGAATTGTATTTGCCCAACTCTGACATATCATGATGTCCTTCGAACAGCTGAGAGTTAAGTTTGGTATTGACAGGAAATATTTATTTAAGTATTGACATCTTTTTTTTTTTTAAGTGAAGCAGAATAATACTCTCTCCAAACCTCCCCTCTCATTTCTAGAAGAAATAATGAGCAAATCATTTTTAGAAAGGGGGGCTATATCAATGTTCTATAACATGCTGATGCTTCACTCTTTTGAGAATTAATCTGATAGGAGGAGGGCCTGGATGCAAGACTTGACCTGGGTAAAATCAGAAATTGAGTGGGGGAAGATTTGTGTGGATGCTCATACTAAATTTATGAATACATGACTTACGGTAAACTAATCCAATACAAATGGCTGATGCAAATTTATAAAACACAGAACAAATAAAATGAGACTGTTTCTGACACTTGTTTTAACGTAATGGGAAAAGGAACATTATGCCACGCCGCAGTAAGCGGGCCTATGTTGCTCTTATTTTGGTCCATCCATTTCTGGTTTTATTTTGAAAGAACTAACCACCACTCTCACTTCAGGTCACTTGCCCTTCCTCCTGCCATGCTCAATCCCGGTTCCTGATTGCTTCCACCTGTCTCCAATTATCTACCTAATAAATAGACTGTATCAGCCACCTCCCAGTGCTGAAGTGTCCCACGCTGTGCATGGAAGCGTTCGCACAGCTCGTGATCCACAGGCCTCGCCTCGCCTCGCCTCGCCTCGCCTCGCCTCGCCTCGCCTCGCCTCGCCTCGCCTCGCCTCGCCTCGCCTCGCCTCGCCTCGCCTCGCCTCGCCTCGCCTCGCCTCGCCTCGCCTCGCCTCGCCTCGCCTCGCCACAGATCTGCTAGCCCTCATCGACTCGGGGCCCGACGAAAGTCTCATGGACTGGGGACTGGTGAAACAGTTACAAGCTGCAACTGAGCCGCTGAACACGCCGATCCAAGCCAGGGCACTCAACGGCAGGGTATTATTTGACATTTCCCATATCACAGAGTCTCTCGAAGTGCACATAGGACAACACACAGAATGCCTTCAATTCTATGTTTTTCGATCCCCGTCTCACACCCTGCTTCTAGGACATCCTTGGTTGTGTTTGCACAGCCCACACATAGACTGGCGCTCTGGGCACATCATGACTTTGGGAGAGGACTGCGTGTATCATAGACTGAACCAGTCGGCGGCGCGTGCACCCTCGGCTGCAGTGAACCATGTGTCTCTCGCTTCCACCACAGCTGACAAGTATCATCACATTTGTGACGTCTTCAGCAAAACCAATGGCTCTTCCTCCACATCGACCCTATGACTGCTCCATCGACCTGATCCCAGAGTCTACCATTCCCAAGGGTAGATTGTACTTAGTCTCGGGGCCTGACCGCAAAGCCCTGAACGATTACATTGACTCATCCTTGAAAACCAGACTCATACGGCCGTCCTCGTCTCCGGCTGGGGCTGGATTCTTCTTTGTAGGCAAGAAGGATGGCTCCCTACGACCATGTGTCGACGACAGCCCACTGAATGATATCACAAGTGAAGGCCGAGAAGAGTCTCTTCCACGCGAACACTATCTCCTCCTTGGGTTTCACTAGGAAGGGTGGAGATGAAAGGAATTACACATCTCCACCATCTCTTCTCAGATAATATGTTTATATCATATACATCCTTGCTCCAAAAATACAAAATAAAAAATGGAAATTTTTTACATTATCTGCAAGTTAAAAGTATGATAAAGAAACAAATTCCAACACTTCAGGGTACGCTCCAACCGCCTGTTTTAGCTAAAGATATTACCAAGCTTTCTCAGACAACAAAAAAAAAAACTCTCAAAAATATATAAGTTACTTTCATATACTGTTAAAACGTCTTTACCCATCTCGAAATGGGAAACAGACTTTTCTATAGCTCCGGAATCTGACTTTTGGATTCAAGTTTGCGAAAACGTTTTTAAAATGACAAAACACACAAATTTACAACTTATCCAATATAAAATTATTCATAGAACATACATTACTCAACATATGATGAAGAAAATAGGACTCTCAGACTTCGACATTTGTCTCCAGTGTTTACGAAACACTACAGACACTTATTTTCATGCTTTATGGTTATGTATTTCTGGACTAAAGTCTTAGAAAAACTTTCCGCTATCTTGGACTGTAGGATTTTGGGCTTTGGACCGGTGGGGTGCCTGGCGGGTCTGCAGTGCCCCGTCCTGCTGCGTTGGGTCGGGGGCGCGGGCCGTGTTGGGGTGGGGGGCGCTCCTGCTCCTGGGTTTACTCTCCGGCCGGTGGCCCTGGCGGGGCCCGGGGGTCGTCCTTTGGCGCTGCCGCGGCCTGGGGGGCCCTGAGGTGTTGCGCTTGCTCTGTCCTGGCAGGGGTCGACGGCTCCCCTCTTTGGTGGAGATTTTCATGCATGCCAGATCCACCACACCAGCATCTATCGAAACTCAGACACAATCTGCTTCTTCCTCAGGTCATTGAATTGCTCTGCTTCGTCTGTCCTTCCTTCCTTTCTCAGTGTCTCCTTTGGTCTCTTGAGGTCTCCCTGATTTGTTGGAATTTAGATGTTTCTGGGGTTGGTGAAGAACTCTGGTTGGTGGCCCGGTGGGTGGTGTCTGGTCGGTGCGGGATATCACTTTCCTTTCTTTTCTTTGGTCCTTCCTCGGGTCTCCTGATGGCGGTGTTCAGTTTAGGTGAACGGTATAGGATTTTTTTTAATAGGTTTTTGGTGAACTAACGAATACACACACACTCGCACATACACATACACATATTCACCCACATACAAAATAAAAAAAAATAAAAAAAAAATAAATAAATAAAAAAGAGAGCAAAGATGATGACATTACCGAATGAACAATACTGAGCTCTTTAAAAAAAAAAAAAAGGAAGGGTGGAGATGGAGCCTGGCAAGATCAGCGCTCTAAGGGACTGGCCCACGGCAGAATCACGGAAGAAAGTCCAACGGTTCCTGGGTTTCGGCAATTTTTACCGTCGTTTCATCTGGAACTTCAGCTCCATTGCTGCCCCATTGCATGCCTTGACCTCCCCGCAGGTGGGATTCTGCTGGAGCCCGGAGGCTGATACCGCTTTCAATGCTCTCAAGCAACGATTCACAGAGGCCCCGATACTCAAGGTTCCAGACCCCAAACGACAGTTTGTGGTAGAGGTGGATGCCTCCAACGTCTGAATCGGGGCCGTCCTATCCCAACGCTGCTAGGAGGATGGCAAGGTCCATTCCTGCGCATTTCTGTCCAGGCGGCTCTCCAAGGCCGAGCGCAACTACTGCGTCGGCGACCGCGAACTCCTGGCGGTAAAAGTAGCACTCGGAGTGGAGGCACTGGCTCGAGGGGGCAGAACAACCCTTCGTGATTTGGACTGATCACCGAAACTTGGAGTACCTACGCAAGGCCAAACGACTCAACCCCCGACAGGCCAGGTGGTCCCTGTTTTTAACCGATTTTCGTTCTCTCTGATCTACAGGCCGGGGAGCCAGAACACTAAGGCAGACGCCCTGTCACGTATCCATGACTCCAAGCCCGCTGAGACTGAAGCAGAACCTATCCTTCCCCGGAACTGTGTGGTGGGAGCCGTAGGATGGCAAGTTGAGGACTACGTTAAAGAGGCTCTCGAGAACTCGAACCCTCCCAAGAATTGCCCACCATGTCGTCTCTATGTACCGGAGGGGTTGCGGCCGCAAGCCTGTCTTGTCCCCCCGGAGTCCGCAGGACACAAATAACCTACATCTCAAGGTACCCTGCCCCAAGATTCGTGGGGCCCTACTTTGGGGGGGGGGGGGGGTTAGTAGTAGTATGCAATGTTCCTCATTGTGTCAAATTATTTCATTGTCCATCGTAGTGTGGAGGAGTGAGAATGTTCTGCGATAAGGTGAGGGTGATCATGGAAAGGGTAGTATCAAAAGAAACCCATTTAAATCCAACACTTTTGTTGGAATTATTTCCAGAAAAACATGATTACATCAGAACTGAGAGAATTCTTATTAGTATTGGTTTAACAAAGGCAAAGAAATGTATTGCATTAGTATGGAAGTCTAGTTACAGACCTCCTGAAAAACAATGGATGAGTCAGATGTCGATACTCTCCCTGTAACGCATATCATATATTCTCAAAGACAAGCAACTGACTTTTGAACGCCTTTGGACACTATTTATTAATTTTGTCAAGACAATGGAAGAAAATTAAGGACAAATGGTTTTATTTTGGTTGTTATTTGATCTTTTGAAAAAACTGCAACCTGTGATTTAAGTTACAAAAATATTTGATTTGGAGCAAATAGTTGTAAGAGGAGCATGTTTGTTTGCTGTTGTTCGATTGCATTTTATGCTTTGAAAACAATTTCAATAAAAACATTGTTGAAACGGTCGACAAAGGTCCAGAAAAAGTATTCAAGTAAAACTGTTAGTCCACACCAAGCATTATATCCATAAAGCCACATTATTTGCTGCTGCAAACTTTAAAAATTTGTATCAGATACGCAAAATATTTACCATCCTTAACTCATTCCAACCCAAAAAAGTATAAACATGTTTTTGTTATTAATACTTTGTCCTGCACTCTCAAAAACGTATCTATACAGTTTTGATGTTTTTATACGCATACAGAAGGCTTTGATGCCGCTTCTGACATGAAGAGGTAACTTAAAGCAATGGTAGTTATTATAAAGAACGGCCAGCAGGTGGCAGCAAAGTATCAGCTAGCTCTTTTTCTCAGTGTTTTCAACAGGTTTGTGAATAATGATCAAACTTAGCTATATTCTAATGCTAATTGCTGCAAAACAGAAACAGATAGCAATATAGTTTTTTCCTGATGAAAGACGAAACAAATCTTTTATTTTTTTGGTAGGTTCCATGTTTTTATAGTAATAGAACACAATATTATGTGGGCCTTACGAAATCTGTCAAAATCCAGTAAAACAGCCGGAAGCAAAGGGGGTTGCTTTAGTAAAAATGGCTAGAAGTGAATGCGTTAATGTTAAATTAGCATGCACAAGAATAGGTACTCCCAAGTAGCAAAACAATCCCTGTGTACAAATTCACAATACTGGGTCCTCCGAAGTCCGAATTTGTCGGCTGCATGACGTCACTCCCGAAGCAACTCGACAGCACGCACGGTATTTTCCATGAATGGACTGTCGGTCAATGGGCTACCAACAACCAGCATTGACAATCCATTAATATGTAAGTTTGTACGTGATGTCGAGTCGCGCGGAGAGTGACATCATGCAGCCGACAAATTCGGCCTTCAGAGTACCCAGCCTTGTGAATTTAGACACAGGGAATGTCGGCCCCTGGAGCATTGATTGACACCTCACTTAATCCAATACAGAAAAGTTTTCTCAGTCACATGTCTGCAAAAGCCAATGATAGTATGTGCGTAAAAAGTTAACGAGGTTTGAGCCAGTCACAGTAAAGCTTCCTGGTGATTGATATGTATTGAAAAGCCAATGAAATTCTGACACAGCCTAACTTTGTTATGCCCCATTGAACTCATGCCCTAGACATTACTGACATCTAGGGGTCGAAAAAGCGCACTGCACATATTGATTTCTAAGGTTTACAGTAGTAGGCTTTTTCTCAAATGCATTTGACAACATGAAGAAAATGTAGACAGTTTACATCAAACCTTCGTCTTAGAAACAGGTAGCTTTAATTAGTAACTATGAGGCAGCAGAATTAACTCAAACTGGTAACACATACTGCCCCTAATACATGTAGAACAAACAATCAGCTAAATGTATATTCAAACTAAAATAATTAAGAAACAGGATTAGCTATTAAATTGAATGTACTGTGTGTAGTTTTGGGTAAGTTACTTCCAAAATGTAATATATTTCATGTCCTAGTTACTTGCATTTGAAAGTAATAAGTTTGTTTACAATATTACTATCTGTGTAGAGTAATGAGTTTCTCAAATTTAAGTTACTTTTAAATCCATCCATCCATCCATTTTCTGTACCGCTTGTCCTCACAAGGGTCGCGGGGGTTGCTGGAGCCTATCCCAGCTGGCTTCGGGCAGTAGGCGGGATACACCCTGAACTGGTTGCCAGCCAATCGCAGGGCACACAGAGACGAACAACCATACTCACAATCACACCTATGGACAATTTGGAGTGTCCAATTCACCTGCCATGCATGTTTTTGGAATGTGGGAGGAAACCGGAGTACCCGGAGAAAACCCACGCAAGCACGGGGAGAACATGCAAACTCCACCCAGGAAGGCCGAAGCCCGGACTTGATCTCACAACCTTTGTACTTTTAAATCGTTTTTTTTTTATTATTATCAGGGATTAATTTAATTATGATTGCCGCATTTTAAAAGGAAAATGCAAAATTTGCAACCATAGCTGGTAAAGTTAACTTGTAATGAGAATCTTAACTATTTAGGGTGGTGTATAATGTTAATGTTTCAATTCTTTGGTGGGAAATCACTGCCTTTGATTAACATTTGTACCAATAACAAGGTGTTTCATTTTTAATATAAATATTGGAATGGGTATTTGGTCCAGTAAAATAATAATTATCCCAGACTGTAGCTACACCATAAATAAAATTATCAACATAATCAAATTAATTTACACACATGGGAAAGACAAATTTTATATTGCCAATATTGTGTTCCTATTATCAATAACACAATGTTTTTTTTTAATGTAGTGAAGTATACTGGATCATTTGTCTAACAAATAATAATGATAGATAAAGTATATTTAATGGATTAACAATGAAGGGTGTCTGTTGACAATTGCCGAATGACGGTTGCTCAGAATTCATTAATTGCGCCCACCTCTGCCATTTATCAAATTAATTTGCATAGAGGGAACTGTTGGCCAGTTGTGGGGGTTGGGGCAGTAGGTAGGGTTACGCATGGAGGATGAGCCAAGTATGGAAAGAAGACCCTTTTGCTTTACTAATGTGCATTGTCCTAAAAAAATGCCAGCAAGACAAAATGGGCAGCACATGAATCTTTTCTTATAATAGTTCACCAGCAGTTTTGGGAATAACGACGATTAAACAACAGTGTTAGGTAACTCTGTGTTTTTTTCCATTAATGGAGTAATTGGTTTTGCTGCATGCATGCATGCAGAGATTTACACAGATTCTCTGACTCCTGTGATGACATTATGGACCATAGATGATGAAATCCCTACATTCCTTGCAAATGCTGTAGTTTAGAAAAGTTTTTCTTAAAATGTTGAAGTATTTGCTCACGCAGTTGTTCACAAAGTGGTGAACCTCACCCCATCCTTACTTGTCAACAACTGAGCTCTTTGAGGAAGCTCCTTTTGTAGCCAATCATGGCACACCTGTTTCCAGTTAAGATGTTTGCCTATGGAATGTTTCAAACAGGCATTTTTCTGAGCATTCCTCAACTTCCCCAGTCTTTTGTCCCAGCTTTTATGGAACATGTTGCAGGCAGCAAATTCAAAATGATAGAATAACCTCCCCCAACTCCACCCCCACAAAACAACAACAACAAAACAATTATGTTCATCAGTTTGCACATAAAGTAATTAAATGTCTAACTCAGTGGTAGAGCACTGGCCCCATGTTCTCAGGCTAGTCCTCAACGCAGTGTAACACATGGTGGTTTTAGCTGAGGGAAGTCATGGACAGGTGTTGCTGGATAGCCAAAGGGAGCAAAGCCATGCTGAGAGTCCAAATGAACTCACTTTATTTAATGGACAAAAATTATATATACTTCTCAGCGTTCCCACGTGTCACTGATAAAGCATAGCGGTCTTGTACACGTGACCATTTACGTCCATGACAAAAAGTATACTAAAAGGCAAAAAAAAGATTGGCCCACTTTGTGGCATGGTGCCGTACTGTTACATAGACCCCAGTGAGAAAAAGTCGGGGAGAGAGAGAGAGAGAGAGAGAGAGAGAGAGAGAGAGAGAGAGAGAGAGAGAGAGAGAGAGAGAGAGAGAGAGAGAGAGAGAGAGAGAGAGAGAGAGAGAGAGAGAGAGAGAGAGAGAGAGAGAGAGAGAGAGAGAGAGAGAGAGAGAGAGAGAGAGAGAGAGAGAGAGAGAGAGAGAGAGAGAGAGAGAGAGCGAGAGAGAGCGAGAGAGAGCGAGAGAGAGAGAGAGAGAGAGAGAGAGAGAGAGAGAGAGAGAGAGAGAGAGAGAGAGAATCTGTACACGAGGCATCGCCTTCTGGCACGCTGACAGTAGGTGCGCTGACAGTAATCAATTATCTCTTAATTGGTCCTTGATTTTCTACAGCACATTCACATTTAGTTTTGCATGTTTGACAAGTTACAAAATCTGTGTTTATAAACAACTTGTTCTGTAAATAGTTTCTTTACTATTGTGATTTCAAAAACTGTGAATATTCATTTTCAGACTCTTCTGTAAATATTATTCATACACTTAAAAGATTTCTGAGTCATTAATTTTTTTTCTAAATAGTTCCCTTACTATTGTGATTACAAAAAAAGTGAATCTCAATACTCATACACATACATTTTCTGAGTTCATACAAACTTTTAAAAAATAGCATTTATTTGAATCTTTATTTATGTTATGTCATAGTTAATATTACCAAATAAACAAAACATATAGAAACTTTTTGACAATCCATATCAATTTCAAACCAAACCAAAATTTTTGGGGGAAGTTTCACAAAAAAATACAGTAATGTATTGATGTAAGCACACCAGTTTGTTAAGCCATGCCCACCTCCGTTTAAACCACACCACGTACGGTTTATGTCGACTGCCCACTTCCGAATACAGATGCAGATCATTTTGATGGTCGGACAGATACAGATAGCTGTACTCGCTCATCTCTAGTATCGGACTCACCCCACACACAGCTTTGCTATGTGTGGCTATGGAAAACAACTTCCAGACGGCTTCGAGAAAATTCTGGTCCACCACCCTATGTCTCAGGCGAGGAATAGTAGTGCACCATTAACACTGAGTATAGTCGAAATGGGGTGCTGCTGACCTCAACTCAGGACGTCATGAGTCGGTGGGGAGAATACTTCGAAGACCAGCCTCAATTCTACCGACACACCTTCCTTTGAGGAAGCAGAGTCTGGGGACTCTGAGCTGGGCTCTCCTATCTCTGGGGTCGAAGTCACTGAGGTGGAGGCTCTTGTGGCTGACACACTTCTAGAACATGTCAGGTTGGGGAGTGGGGTGGCGGACCCAAATGCAGGGAGCAAAAGGAGAAAGGCAGGGATGCAGTCAAAAAGGGGATTTAATTAAGAAAAAGGCAAACAAGATACTTGGCAAAAATAACAAAATCAACAATGTCCAAAAACATAAGTCAAAGCAACAAACCAAACAGGAACATGGCTAGGCAAAAAAATGGTGACGACAGAACATAGCATGGGCATGACAATGACAATGACTCGACCCATGGCATGTCTTGTCGTCACCATTTCGAGGAGTCCTGTGGGGGGTGCTTCGGGAGTACGGTATACAGAGCCCCCTGATATGGGCTGTTCGGTCCCTGTACGACTGGTGTCAGTTTGGTCCGCAGTAAGTTGGACTCATTTCCAGTGAGGGTTGGACTCTGCCAAGGTTGCGCTTAGTCACCAATTCTGTTCATAACTTTTATGGACAGAACTTGTAGGCGCAGCCAAGGCATTGAGGGGGTCCGCTTTGGTTGCCTCAACATTGCATCTCTGCTTTTTGCAGATGATGTGGTGCTGTTGGCTTCTTCAAACCGTGATCTCCAACTCTCGCTGGAGCGGTTAGCATCAGAGTGTGAAGCGATTGGGATGAAAATCAACACCTCCAAATCCGAGACCATGATCCCAAGTCGGAAAAGGGTGGAGGGCCTCTGTAACGGTCCGTTGTGTTGAAGAACGTGCTGAGTCAAAAGGCGAAGCTCTCGATTTACCGGTCAAGCTGCGTTCCTACCCTTACCTATGGTCACGAGCTGTGGGTCAAGAAAGAACAAGATACAAGGGGCCGTAATGAGTTTCCTCCGCAGGGTGTCTGGGCTCTACCTTAGAGATAGGGTGAGAAGCTCGGTCACCCGGGACGGACTCAGGGTCAAGCCGCTGCTCCTCCACACTGAGAGGAACCAGTTGAGGTGGCTCGGGCATCTAGTTTGGATGCCTCCTGGACACCTCCATGGAGAGGTGTTCCGGGCATGTCCCACCAGCGGGAGGCCCCAGGGATGACCCAGGACATGCTGGAGAGACTATGTCTCTCGGCTGGCCTAGGAAAGCCTTGGGATCCCGCTGGAGGAGCTGGTTGAAGTGGCTGGGGAGAGGGAAGTCTGCTGCCCTTACGACCAGCTGTAGATAATGAATGGATGGATGAATGGACGGACTTCTTATGAATAACAAATAGTTCCTCAAAATATTGTTCGTCTGGTGTCTGATGCATATGCAAAAAAAAAAGTGATCTGCCAAGGACTGCACAGGTCACAAGTTCAGACTTCAAAAAAGTTGGCAAAATACCCTGAGGGGTTCAGGTATAGGCATGTAAAACGACACACTAGCCCAGTTTCCACTTCAGGACGTGCGGGTAAAGGGAGTGGGGTAGGGACTTACACAGGAACCGTCCTATCAGCCGGACCGCTCGTAGTTGTGTCTCCACTGCGGAGCATGACCCATTTCGCAATGGCACGAATTTTGATCGACACGTAATCGCCGTGCGACTCTTTCTCCCGTGACGTCACACAAGCATGCCGCAAAAATCAGAACAAACGAGGAAAGAGGAAAACATGAGGTCGTTGCCGTTTTTTCAGCTTTTTAGTTTTCTGTACTTGCCGTGGATGGTTGGTTTGAGTGATAATAGGTGTGCCTAGATGAAGAGTTTGAAAAGACTGACTCGCGACATCCAAGTTTCGATAAAACGGAATCACCGTGCGACGGTTTCTCTCATGACGTCACACAAGCACGCCACAAAAATCATATGAACAAACGAGGAAAGAGGAAAACATGGTTGCCATTTTTTTCTGCTTTTTATTTTTGTGTACTTGGCATGCATGGTTGGTTTGAGTGAGAGGAGACAGCGTCTAGATGAAGAATTTGAATAATCTAACAGTAGAGTGGAAAGAACAAAGCAAAGGATTATTAGGAGAATTATTTAGGTGGAACAGTCTTCAGCCGAGATAGCATCATCATCGCACATGAAGGTAAGCTATTTTTACACTAACTATTTTTTAGACAATTAGCGCCGGACCCCAATCGGGAATTTATTGGACCAACAGAGTACCGACCCTCGAGTAGGACCTCCGCTCATCTCCGTAAATTCCTGCAAATGTGGCCCGGACAGGAAGACTCCTGCAATGGAGACACGCACAAACGGAGCTGGCCCCATAAATTTACCCCGAAGTTGCTGTGGTGGAAACGGGCCTACTGTGTTACAAACACATACATATCTAAACACACAAAGGTCTCATGAGTGATATGTCAGAGTAGTAGTAAGTGTGCGCACTCTCACACACAGATGCCTTGAGGGGAAATCAAGCTGTCACCTTTGAATGACCTTTAACAAAAGGACCATTGAAAAAAAAAAAGCAAGATACGCTAACATGGTGGCAATAGATAGTCTGTTAAAATGCTGGCCGTGTCTCAACACAGCATGAGACAAACACCAGGTCTTCACAATATTTGGGTGAAAAAAAACATACCCTGATGTTTTCGTTAAAAATGAAGTGCCTCTCAAGACGATAACGGGGAAAAAAACTGATAGTTATTCCCTCATACCAAAACATCCTCAGTCAAATGGCTCATGATATCTTACAAGACTTAAGCAAAACGTCTGGTTCTTCAATTCACTGCGCAGCAGCCAGAGGAGTAACCCCTGCAAATATGGTTTGATTTATTTATTTATTTGAAGTCTTGTAATATACAGTTACAGTTTTAGTACATAATTATTAAATTATAATTATACACTTAGATAAATAACTACAATATTTATGATGGTGAAGCCTTTTGGAATTAAGGCTTTACATTCACTTTCAGTGAAACAGAAAATGGCATGAGAAGATATTATTGATGTTTGTGGAGTTTTGGAGTTACTTGATTAGTAACGTAAAGGTACGGCCATGGAGATCCAGACAATGTTCTGTACTTTCCACACACTTTCCATCACAATGCAGCGTGATCAGACAATTCACGGGCATCGCTTTATACACCATCTAGGGCAAGCATCAGCAAGAGGATAGTTACAAGAGGTCAAAAGGAAAAGATGCATTTAATGTTCAGAACTGCCCGGGACAGTTTAGCTTCTGTGGACGCTTCCGTGAAATATGAAAATGAAAGTAGCTTAATGCTGAAAAAAGCCATATGATGTTGAAAACAGTGATGCACAACCATACTACTGAGAAATGTAGTTAAACTAGTAACACAGTTAGTGCTCAACACTGAGATTTGTATTCAACTCTCAACACAGTTTTTTTGGGGCAATGTAATTTCCCAGTAGCTCAATTGAAGACAAAAGTTTTTCTCTTTCATTTTCAAGTATTCATTTTAAAATTGCAATCATTTTTTAAACTGTCAAAATTGATGGATAGAGATATATGTAAACCACAAAGACAGGAAAAGGAATGTGCTGTAGAAGCTGAATAAACTACCAATAAATCCCCCTCTGTCTCAGAGGCTTCCGGCTTTATTTGATTAGCATTGAGATGAAGGGTAGGGATGTGTCGGCGGGTTTGGGGACCAGTCTGGTAAATATTGGATGGTCATGCTCTTTTACTTTTCTTCCTCCGTATTCTCCAGCCTCTTCTTAATGAGAATGGGGAATTTCGGATGTGTAGAAGAAAGGCATGAGGTTAGCTCCAGTCTAACCTCCCCCATATGGTCTTGGAAGGGCCTCCAGGCAACTTCCAACTCATCCCAGCTGTTGGCTTTTCAGGGGCAGAAGCACCCCATACCCTCTCACCCCACCAGTGTGTTTTTGGCGAGTTTGAGAACCTTTGCTTCATTCATCAATTGCCATATCCTCAACCAGCTGCTGACCCTATAACTCCTGTCTCTGAGCACAAACTTGGGAAGCAAGACAAGGGGAATGTTTCTTATTTAGGATACCCTACTTTGAAAAGAGATTGCGCAAGGCTATGCCCAAGTGTGTCAGGACATTAGCAATTACAGTAGGTCATGTTAACTCATAGCAGGCATATTGACAGCACTACTGCAATGACCATTTACATTATTATGAATTCCAAAATGTGTGCATATGTATTGGCAGCTTAGGAGATAATGGACATGAGATACTGGCTTGAGACAGAATTTCCCCCATACAAATCATTTACTGGACAATGCACTTTACCATTTGTTCCACTGAGTAGAATCAGACACCTGGTAATGATGATAAGTTGTATGTAAGGAAGTGGGACTTTGAAAAAGTTCAATGTCAGTCCCATTGAAAATTAATGGGGAAAATTTGATATTTAACGTTAAATTGTGCGAAAACTGCATGTAATGTGGAATCAGACGATATTTTCCCTGGATGGCGTGAATTTTAAGCAAGTTGAAATTTCAACTGTGTAAATCGGAAGTAATATGTGGGAGTTATCGCACGGCAAAAAAGTGTGGAGAATAAAATGCTTTAAGTATAAGTATAATAAAGAGTCCCAATAACATGCTTCAGCATTCCCACAAATATCTGCTTTTCTCATATGACATACATAACATGTAGGATCTAAAAACAAACAAACAAAAACAGGTAGAAGTGCCAGCAGGCATTCCAAGAGGCAACCATGATGCTTCGTCAATAAAATGAGTAACATAATTTCATCATTGTCTTCAGTTTAATTTATGAAACTGGACAACTGGACACATATTGAACATTGTGTCCCCGCTACCCGACCAGCTTCATGTGAAGACATATTTTGATATACCAGCATACATATTGAACATTTTATCCCCGCTACCCGACCAGCTTCATGTGAAGACATATTTTGATGTACCAGCATAGAAATAAATCAACACAAATGATTGAAAATACCAGGAATGGGTAATTCCGTCTCTCTGTTGGCCCTGTCATTGATGGATGTCTACATTTTCAGCGAGTGCCCACATTTTCACCAATTTTTTTTATGACGCAAAACCTAAAAAAAATACACGGACTGAAAAGGACAGTCTTGTCTGTACTGACCCAGATAATCGGACGAAAACCTGTTTCAGTTGGTTCTCATTCTGTGTATTTTTCGAGGCATCATAAAGCTTTCATCGAAAATCTGGACATCCACCAACAACGGGGCCGGTGGAGAGACGAAAGTGCCCACCATTGGAAAATACCACTCACTGTTACGACACATTGTAGACTGGCTCCAAAACAATAAGCATTTCTCTGTTACACTGTTGCTATTTTACATGTCCTTTTATTGTGTTTGAGGATAAGTTTGCATGTTTTGCAAGTGACGGTGCTATCAGTCTCATGTTTGAAAAAATATTTTCACATGCTTGTAGTGTAGTATGGCCACATGCCGTCCTGCGACAAGTGGAAAGTGTTGGAAAGCAACCCAAAAGTCCTGATTCTTGTTATAACCAATGGACTATATGCCACGGAGGAGGCAGGATTCCCGACTTCCGGGTTTTAACCCATCAACTTTGTTTCCATTTCCGGTGTGCGACATGTGGGCCGCGTCCCAGTACTTGCGCTTCCGCCTTTGTGCCCCTCGGTTGCGCGTTCCCGTTGACGAGGCTGCGAGTGTGTAGTGTCTGTCTCAGTGTCCGAAGCATTTCAGATAGCCAATACGCTCTCCCGCCGATGAGCAGAAGCACGCAATTGGTGGGCACAGGGGTGCGAGTGTTGGAGTGCGAGTGTTTTCTGCCAGCAGTGGCAGAAAATGGCGCTGATGTGTAAAACCCGGAAGTCGGAAGTCCGTGGCATCTACCCCATACAACTCTCATTAACATACAACTGTTGTCCGTGCAATTATTTTCTGCAGCTGTTCTTCCTGACCACCAGTCCCATGGTTTTGCTGCTGCTGATATGAACCTTTTACGGCTAGTAGAGTAGCCAAAGTTAGCGACATGATTCTAACCGTGATGTTTTTTCGTAACAATCTTATTTTTACATACTGTAATAACAGGGGTGAGCAAATGAAACCCGTTTTAGGAAATTTCATTTCAAACACGTGGATTCTGTTGCCATTTTGGCTACTTATAATAAATGTATTTTATTTCAAAATGTTTTTCACACAGAAATGTTATCATGAACATTCGGAACAACCTGCATAAGAACATTCATTGACTCACATATATCTTCCTCAATGACATTGTAGCCCACAGGCGTACCAACTTACAACAGCCATTTCCTAAACAGAATACAAAACGTGTCCAAACAAGAAACAAGAGAAAGTAGACGCGCAAGAAGAAAGAAAGGAAAGGAAAAGATATCAAGCCAAGGAAAAGAGTTTGCATCAAATATGTCACTATAATAATCCAGTAAGGGTTGCCATATAATTTGAAAGTTCTCCTTTTGCACAGTGGTTCTAATTTTTTTCCATTTGGAAAAAAGGACATGTCTCAGTCACCCAGCGGGAGTGTTTGGAAGGTAGTGGAGATTTCCAATTTGTAAGAATCAAACGGCGAGCAAGTAATGAAGAAAACGCTATCAACTGAGACTGACCCTTTGAAACTCCTTTTATTTGTACAACGCCAAATATTGCTGTGATTGTATCTGGGTCAATCCTTTTTTGTAAATGTTGAAAAATGTAACAAAAATTTCAGACCAAAACTTATGTAAATTTGGACAGGACCAAAACATGTGTACCAACGATTCTGCAACTTGTTTACAGCGGATACAAAGTAGGGTCTACATTTGGAATTTGTTTTAGCTGGTTTAGTCCTTGAATAATGCAATTGATTAAATACTTTAAATTGTATTAGTCTATGTTTGACACAGATGAATGACGTATATATTTTATTGGTGACTCTTTGCCAAATTTAATCCGTGAAATTCAAATTCAAATCACCTTCCCACTGGGTCTTCAGAAGAAGAAGTGATGGACAATTGATGCTATGGATAATATACAACTGGGACACACCACCTGTTCATTTAAGATTTAACGTTAGACATTCGTCGAGGGGGCTACAATCTGATGTAAGAGCAAATGATGAAAATTGAGTGCGAACAAAGTCACGAACCTGGAGATATCGTAAAAAATGTTATCCTGATATGTTGAGTTTTGTAGAAAACGCGGAGCAAAGCCGGGCGGACATTCGATCGGACGATGGAGAGTACCCCGAGTCCAATGCATATTCATCGGAGGAGCGGGTACAGTCTGATCACGGAGAAGACACTGGCTCTGGACTACGATGCCACCATGAATGGAGTGGATAAGATGGATCAGAACATCTACCACCCGTTATAGGAACTGAAGGACATGAGGAAGCCAGACGTAACACCACCGTAACGTAACCGTAGCATGATCCTGATAGTAGACTTGATGGCAACACACACTGCAGTATATACTTGCTATTCCCCGGAAAAAACGGCCGGCAAGAAAGTGTAGCGTCTGCACGCGAAGAGGCAATCGCAGTGAAACTAATCTGTTGTGCAAAATCCTGTTGCGTCTCCTTGCACGCAGGGGAGTGTTACACAAAAAGAAAAACTGTCGTTGAAACATCCACATAATTGTAAATAGTACCACAGTTGCACACATTTGTAAATAGTTTGCCAAATTGTTGTGTCAAATTGTTACACTGTTGAATTAAATAAACGTATTTTGCTATCAAAAAAACACTTTTTCATTCTTGGTGGTAGTGTTTTATAGAAGTAAAGCACTATTTAGGTGTTTGTGGCATCATTCATGGACAAAAAGAAGTGTAAAATTCACTAGAGTGCATGAAATAATATCGTTTCACTAAAAGCTTGATTTTCCGTATTTTGGTCCAAAACAAGCGCATTTGGATGAAACTAACCATTTTCTATTGTTGATTACTGAAGAACGGAATAAGGTAGAAACAAATTTTCTGTGGGCCTTGAAAGATCAGTCAAAATGCTTAAATCGGCTGGCACTCACAGCATCCCTTTTCTGAAAACGTCTGGCAGTCAAAGAGTTAGTTGTTCAAAAGTCGCAAAATTGCCTTCCACAAATAAGTTTCCCACACATTTTACACCTTGTCTGGCCCAGATTAAAAAAGCAGTATCAATCAATGACAGTTTGAATGCTACGTTTTTAATTAGGGACATAGATATAAAGGAATGCGTATGTTGAAAGTCTTTACGAAACTGGGTCCAAATGCGAAGGCTCAATCAAACAATTACATTATTTGAATCCTCACCCACTCGCAACGGGAGAGAGGCACTTAACAGCGATGCCAGAGAAACCGTAGGGCAATCATGTTGTTCCATTAATAACCAGCTTGGCCCGTCCCCATTCACACTTACATTATACCAGAAAGCCAGTTTAAAGATATTAGCAGCCCAGTAATAATGTAAGAAATTTGGTAGTCCCACATCGCTGAAGAACTGCTATCCGAGCACGAGGTATAGATTTGTTCTAAATAAAGTGGCTAATGTGCCCATCCAGCCACTTCAAAAATTATTTGGGCAGACAGATGGGGATTGTTTTAAATAAATACAAAATCTTCGGCAATATGACCATCTTGACTGAATTGATACGGCCCACCAAGGATAAAGGGAGCGAAGACCAGCGAGACAAGTCCTCCTTTGTTTCAGATTGCATTTGATATTGGTTCAAAGCCATTTTTTTTAAATGTACACTAAAATCCCCCCAAAAATCACAATTTTCCCCATACAAACCTTAAAAACCTGTAAAAATATGGCTTGTAATATGACTAACTGTATGTTTTAATGGTCCCTGAATACAAAAATAGATTAATCAGATCTGATAGGCCATTTGTAATGTCTATAATGGGTGAAAAACAACATTTTGGGTCATTTTTTGGAATAAACCCCCCCCCCCCCCCCAAAACCCTTATTTAGTACCTTAAACTCAGAAAATTAATGCAACTGTGGGTTTTGAAGGCTACTGAGTCCCAAAATATAGAAACCATATATATTGGGTCATTTGTATTGTCTATTTTGAGTGGAAATTGTTTTTTGTACAAGTGGCTTAAAAATATGTGCACGTCATGACATTATAGTATCAACATTTTTTGTGAAATTCTGGTCAAATATTACCCCAAATTTTAGCTATATCTGACCATATAGTGTATTCTTAATACAATACATGAATATATATAGTACATTCAGTAGCAGAGCATTAATGTCTTCAGTGACACTATTTTCTGGTCTGAATGCATTTCTTATTGAGGCTTTCAGTTCCTCCACAAATAATTTCTCCATTGTAAACTTGCCACTTGCTGCTCTCACACATGGTTCAGCTAACGAAAGTCTGGTGGAACTGTGAGCTGAAGATAACGTATTTCATCCAGGAGCTGGTTTTCTGTGAGACTTGGTAATATGTCTAAGTCAGTAGTGTCCAAACTCGGTCCTGAGGGCCAGAGACCTCCAGGTTTTGGATGTTTCCCCTCTACAACATACCTGAAGCTCATCAGCAAGCGCTAAATAAGCATGATAATGATCCTGTTCATTGGAAGCAGGTGTGTTGAAGCAGGGAAACATCCATAACCTGCAGGACTCCGGCCCTCAAGGACTGAGTTTGGACACCACTGGTCTAAGTTGTTAGGAGTCAGTGGGCCATTATGGTCTCTGCATCTTTCTAAAACTGTGACAAAGTTTTACTGGCTTTTTTCTTCTTTAGCGCCTCCTTCTTGCGCAGAGCAAATTTCTTTGCAGATTTGACAGTTGCAAGAAAGTCCGCTTCTAGCTTTTGTACTGCATTGACCTTTTCAGAACAGCAAACCCACCTTCTATCTTTCCTTTCTTTCTTCAATACTCTTACTTTCAAATTTTGGATGTACAAGAAGACCAAAACTTGCAAGCAGATTCTTTCTGGAAAGAGTTTGAACAGAAAAGCTTTCACCAGAAACTTTGATTGTGTGGTTTAGCTTTGCAAATTCAGACTCGTATCCTAAGTTAGTCAAAGGTCCATACTTTATTTTGTCATCGTCGTCACCGTCTTGGACATCTGGGTATTCTCTGTATCAACAACTTCTTCAATCATGGAAGCAACATCTCTTCCAGATCCTGCTATCCGACAGAATCTTCTCTAACTCGACTAGTTTGTCTTCAAGGAAACTCTTTACTACTGTCCATGTTCTGTCTACAGTATCCTGATCACCCATCTTATCGATGCCCAGCAGTTCCATCATTGGGAAGATAAGATGGCCCATCATTGTGTAAATCTCGGAACAACATGTGAACCACTCATTCTGAAAGAATGTAGTGACTGCAAGAACTAGCGTGTTGCTGTAGGTGGCCACAACTGCATTGCAGAACTCTTGGATGGTCTCACACCATGACAGGTACACCTTAGCAAGTTCTACAACTACCAAATCTATTGGCTGCAAATCCTTTAAAACCTTGGCATTGTATCTTGTTATCAGCATGTATTTCCTGATCTATTTTCATAAAAAAATTCAGTTTTTTTTGCAGACATCACCCTGCCAATGCCCATGTCTTACATATGCTATTTGAACTCAGCAACCTTAAAAACATATAAAAATATGTATTACACATCACTTTTATGCACTTTATGAAAAACATATGGCCACAAATCTATTTCCCACCTTGTTTTAAAAATTAAAAAAATGGCTGCAACCAATATAAAACTTTATAGTAGGTCAAAATGATTGCCAGATTTGTGTTCAGCAGCCCAAATGGCCATAAAATCCACTTGTTAGATTTTTGTTTTGTTATTTGCCCACTAGTAATAATATGATGAAGGCACACACTCCCCAAGTTCAGTCTCTCTGGTACTGGTCCATGGTGTTAGAGGAACCCTGCTCTAAAATGTAGCTGGTGACAACTTTTTTTTTTTTGTGACCAGATGATGCGTTTTGAATAGGGATGCTCAATATCACTTTTTTTTCTAGACCAGTACGAGTGCTCAACTCTTGAGTAGTCACCGATGCCGATATCAAGCACTAATACAGTATTTTGGCTTTGTGTTGTTTGCACTTGTTTCTTTCCTACAGTATACTAAGGTTGGCGTTTTTTTATTTCTCTCTTATTTGTATGTATTCTGCCCTAGCCGAATGTTCAATGTATATTTTACCAGATAGCTAACAGTTATCCAAATATCAAAGTGATTATGATGATGATCAAATGCAAAGTCTTCTTGCTTCAAGCTGTTGTCATACACTTTTGTTCAAAATAGGGCTGGTGATTAATCAAGTTCTCGGGTCGATTTTTTTTCCCATTCTGAGTAGGGCTGGATGATTATAACCTGGCAATAGCCAGATTGATATTTGTGATTCCCTCAAGGGAGTTCTCCACAATATCAATCTGGGACTGCTCCACGGTGATATGCTCGGGAAAGGCGGGATACTCTGTACAATACTTTGAGCTGATTGGGCGATGCACATCTTGTCCATGTTTGTTGTGACCAATCACGGCAACGGATGAAAATGTCATCTTCGGTCTCGTTTTAAGGAAGAAAAAAACACACAAACATGCTGCACGAAGCGCCTCTCGCTGTTCAATATTGAACAAGGAAACCGTGAGTAATTCTGCGAGAACAGAAATAATTGCAGCGTCCATTCGTTCGTGTTTCCTTCGGGGTCAGCGTTTCCTGGTTTTGTCACAACTGCATACCCCGCCCCAAAACACAATACCACTTTGTTATTGGTGAAAATCAGCGGGCTCGGTACAAGATGTATTCTCGGGAGATTGTGAACTCACAAGAACCACAAGAATTCAGCTTGCAGAGCAAGGTTAGGACTATTCTGGAACAAATAATAATCACGATTATTTTTGATCGAGATTGAAATCACGATTAATAAAGCAATTATTTACTGATTTTAAAACTTAACTATGATCATTGCCTTACACCCATTCACATTGAACACTTTATTCTTGAACACTATTCTTTTTGTCAAGTATAATATAACCTTGTAACTATCATGTGATATTCAAGCCATTTTTTGATTTTTCATTTTCAAATTTAAGCATTACATTACCCTCAGGGTTTGTATTTTGTGCTATATCATATAGAAACAAAAAAAAAAAAGTCCTTGGATATTTGTATCCTTGAATTTTGAGGAAAGTTAATTTTATAGAATCCTTGAAAACTCAGCTTTTTTTAAAATGACTTAAAGTACAATAAGAACATACACAAAAATAGCAAAGGAAAATACTGGGTGTTAGTATGCATTTAGGCCTCTTAGGGGCAATCTGGTGCCGTGCATCCATGGTGTACAGACTTACAATGAGAACAGAAGAAAACTGTTATTTAATTCTATTAAAATGACTCGGGTTTTTTGCATATTGGGAACAATATATGAGCAGTGTTATTGTACCTGTGGTTATGTATTTCCACAGCAAAGTTTATGCTAATTTCTTGTTTGCATTTGAATGGATCCTCTATTAGCATTAGGGCTAGGATAGCAATGTTTTAAAAACAAAGCATGTTTTTGTGTTTAAATATACAGTGGATGTAATTCTTCTTGTTGTGTGTTTAGTTTAACAGTTAAATTCAATTGGAGTATCGTGAAATAGCTTACAGGACGCTTAGGGACAGCAGAATTACATTGAATCGCTCCGGACTAGCTACAAGCAACATAGTGCATTCAGGGTACTATCACAACATAGAGAACTTGTAAACACACCGCGCCGTTCTGCACAGTAATCATTTTTTTTAATTATTGTTGTTTTAAGTCTTTTACCACCAAAAACGTCAATTGACGTTAAGGACACGCCCTTTTGTATACCGCCAATAAAGTCAATTAACGTCAACTACGTTTTTGTTTTTTTTCCTCAATGGGCAGTGCAACGTCTTGTGCAGCGATGCTTTCTAAATGGGCAAATCTATGTCCCAAACAAGAGTAAGAAACTTTTGCAGAAGAATTTACGTCTCTGCAACCTTTACGTCATTTAGTTTTACTTTGCAGCATCGTGTATGTGGCGTTTAACAGCAGCTTGCCTGGATTTACGACACCAAGCTGCTTTACGTTATTTAACACACGCAAAGTCTCACACACACGCAAGTCAGAAGATCGAGAAGAAAGAAGGCAAAACAACGGCCCCGAAATACAATAAGTTGCATCTTCAACTCCACAGAACAGCACTTGTACCGAAAAAAGGGGGTACACCTCTTGTTTGGTTACATTTTCGTTTCACGAAGTCCGACGTGGAGCAGAAAACAGTAATATGCAAGTTGTGCCACAGGAACATTCCAGCACCCGACGCAAACACAACAAACCTATTTTATCACCTTGAGAAGAAGCATGAAAAAGAGCACATGGCTATCCTACAGATGTGAGCCAACAAATATATCAAAACCGAATATACAGGAGTCCTTTGCGCGGGCCACCCGTACGATAGAAACTCACCTCGCTGGAAAAAAATAACAGAGGCGATAGCGCGTTCAGTAAAACAGATTGTTTGTGTTTATTTTGATACAATTGCATTTGCCACATGCAAATAATGTTAGGTACTGTTGATATACTACTCTAGCTGAAACTACAAAGCTACAGACATGAGAAAGTTGAAACTTTGCACTTTGAAAACAATTTTTTTGTTGCACTTTATTTATTACCGAAAATGTCTGAACTTTATTTTTTATGCCTTATAAAAAAAACATGTAGGCTATTATGCCTCCTTTGTTTACATTTATATATTTTTTATTGCAGCACTACATGATTCATTTGTGACGTTATGTACAATGTCACCTACAAATAAAGTGTGAAAATGTAAGCAAACTACATTGTATTTTTTTTTTTAATGGAAGAACTGAAAATATATCAATATCGTATAAAATGGCCCATATCATGATATAATTATTTTTCCTATATCGCCCTGCACTAGTATCCACCATGCTATTGTAGTCATAGCACACAATATTTTGTGTTAGTTTGCCTTGAAAGATGAGTGAAAATGCTTGAAATTGGCTGGCACTGTAGAGGTTGTTTTTTGGATAACGTTTGGCAGTAAAGACAAGCCATTTCAATTAACGGTCCAGCCCTAATTCTGAGCACATGCATACTTCACATCATAGCCTCACTGATGCATTTGTTTACAATGGTGACATGGTGGCCAACAGGGAGGCACTAGCTCACAGAGGCACACTTTTGCCAGTCATTTGTAATAGGTTCTGGCTTGTGCTATCAGGCGATGAGCAAAAAAACAGTCCACAACCAAGTTAGTCAACATTTAAAACAAAGACACACAGCAGATTTGGAGAAGTATTGCCTCGTGCGTGAATCACAGAAACATGAGAACATCAGAAGAGGAAAGCCAGAAAAAATCAGCACTCACTAAAAGCAATGAGGAATGTAAGATGTATAAAATGCTATAATCTAGCCAAGACATTTAGCCTTGAGTTGTAAATTAAACAAAAAACACATCCTGACTCAAGAGAGAAATAAAAAGCAAAAATAGCAGGTCCAACAAACAGACAAATAAAGGACTTTTAGAATAAAGCATGTTCACACAAACCATCTTCATTTTTACTGTCCTCAAAGCAGCCATCCCCACAGCATGTGCTGATGAAAAATAGATGATCAGCTTGTGAGTGAAGGCGAATCCAGGTGCCAATGCAGTATGTATATCATTCAATTTCATGTTTGCGCTAATGCACTATGCATGAGATGTCCAAGCATCATGCAACATTCAGCATGTTAGGGAGGCTGTAGGTGAGGCCAACACAGCTTGGAGCCAAAGATGCCTGCTTTTCAAAGTAAGCATTGTCACAGTTCGCTGGTGCCACACATTTAGAAACATGACGAGGGAACATCACATGTAAATTTCTCCTTTTTAGTCAGCCTCATATGCATTGTTAAACATACAAACATTCGCCTCAGAACGCAAGACAAATGCCATCCTCCTATTACAGGTACAAAATGCACCAAAGCGCACGTTCACGCACGCACGCACGCACGCAAACACAACCCCCCCCCCCCCCCCCCCCCACACACATACACACACATTACCAAGACTGGACTTGTAATTACAGGGTAGTACTTTATTATGGCAGCACTATAATTTTGCGAGAATAAGCACTTCAAATAATCGGCACCCCAGACACAAACACACATACGGGTTACTGTAAATGTGTATAATATAGAGTTATTTTTTCTTTTTCCTTTCAGCATTGCCAGAACAACTGCTCCCATAAAGAGGATAACATTGCAAAGTTACAAATTTGGAGCTGAGTTAAGTTTAAAATAATTAGAATGTGGTGAAAAGTGAACTGAGGGGCAAAATGTATTTGTAGTTTTCAAAATGCCCCAGTGTTTGGCTTTGAATTGTCTTTTGTGAGCTGATGGCCCAGTTTTACAGACAAGGCTTATATCAAGCCAGGAGTAGGCCTAAATCAGATTACTAAAGCAAGGTCATTTAAGTGGCTTGCATGAGCGCATCTTAATTTTTTTTTAGTTGGTTCTAGACTTTGGAGTCCTGGAGAAAGCTTAAACGAGGATGGTGCTCAATGAAAACCTGAAATGGATTTCAGGACAGGTTTGATGGAGAAAATTCTGGCCCTAAAGCATGGCTGAAAGAAAAAGAACACGTTAAAAAAACTATAAAGAGTATGAAAAAAACCTCCTCAGAAACAAGTTGTGGGAAACCATGCTGTTATTGAAAGTAAATGCCATACTGCTGCTACTGAATATAAAATTATTCATTTGTAATTAATACAATGCAAATAAAAATATAACCACAAGACGGGTAAGGCAACTGCAGGTTAGACATGTCTGTTATGATCTCACAAATGCCATCACATTTTGTGACAGATAATGACCATTTGGACAGTGGACAAGAAAAACTGAACCTTAATTAGTTACCGCTTTTAAATACAGATTATGCCACTGTCTGTCTCTCCCTTGTGAGTTTTTCGAACACTGATGTTTTCCCAGAGGAAATTTGTCATGTTTGGGTTTTGTTTTTCCTTGTGTGTCTCCCGTGGTTTTGTTAAGTGTAATCCTGCCCTTCCTCGTGTCAACCAATCAGTGCCCTCAGCCACTTGTGTCTTGCCCCAGGTGTGTCTTGTTGTGTCGTCAGTGTGTGTGTGTGTGTGCGTGTGCGTGTATTTAGTCTCCTGTCTCCCCTCTGTCTGCGTCGATTCATTGTCGTTTTCCTCCCGTCATGCTGCCATTTTTTTCCCTTGTTGTCCTCCCCATGTTTTGTTTCACTTGCCATTTGGAGTTTGCTTTTGTTTTGTATAATTAAATTGCCCTGCTACCCTGCGTTTGAGTCCGCCACCAAACTCCACCCTCCTGACAAAATTACTCTAACCCTTATGAAGGAGCAATTGCACAAAGACTAAGAATCCTCTGCATCTGGTATGACATCCCAGAAAGAAGATGGTGCCTTTCAGATAGCCTTGGAATTTCGTGTGCAGAAAATAAAATATATGAAAGACATGAAAATGAGAATTCTACACGTTGAATATAGATATGAAATTAGGAGAGCTGTTCAAAGAAAGATGTATGATAAAGCTGTGCAATGAATTTGTGTGAAAAGTTGTTTTTTTCCTCCATTTGAGAGTATTTTGGTCACCACAAAAAACTTGGTTTAGTTTTGTCACTTAATTTTTCAGCATGTTATTTATATATGTAGTACATCACAAACACAATTAAGGCAAAAACAAGGCATAATCAATCATTTCATGATTAAAAAATATATATTTTATAACTGAAGTGCTGCAACTTGAAAGAGCTCTCTCTGAGTGTAATTCCTTGGTTTTTCTGCCACTATGGTGGGAACATCTGGATCATTATTTTCTTCCGTCAGGACAGTTTTGCTGTTTCAGGAAGTTGTATTGATGTAGCAATGATCACATATCACCTTTGTACAAACAAAAGCAATCTTTGTAAGTTACTTCATCAAATTGATTAAATTGATTTATCCTATCCCCAAGTATCTAAAGTTAATGTTGTTCATTTAGATCTTCTAAGTACTCCACGCTTCCAAACTATCTGTGCTCCCTTTCACTAATAGTACTAACCTGGAGTTAAACCTGCCTCCCCTCAGGAATAATTTAATCTTCAATTTAGTCCAAGAGTAGCTCTAAGACGCACTCTTGCAATTGGCTTTGCTTAAACCAGAACAGGCTAATTCTATTACTATTTTAAGATATATCTGTGCAAGTGACTTAAAGTTAGGCCAGCTAAAACAACATACTAGTCTAAAACTAATCTTAAGCCTTTTCAGTGAAACCGGGCCTAAATCTGCGACACAATTTACCTCCACTAAATTCAATTAAAAATAAGTACATTTTTGTAAGTCCCCTCCAAAAGTATTAAACAGTGAGCCCAAGTCCTTTTTTTTTTAACCTTTTTTTTTTTTACCTTAGATTGCGAATGATAGATTTGTGTTCTACATTTAAATTACACCTTTGAAGCTAGCAACAAACTGTTTGAATTAGGGATGTTTGATACCACTTTTTATTTGACCGATATATATATATATATATATATATATCCATCCATTTTCTTAACCGCTTGTCCTCACAAGGGTCGTGGGGTCACTGGAGCTTCCCAGCTGGCTTCGGGCAGTAGGCAGGGTACATATAACAATATATAACAACCCAGTCAGAAATTCTACTGCTACCTCTCCTAGACACTTCAATACCTCCACAGGTATATCATCAGGACCAAGTGCCTTTCCTTTTTTATCCTCTTCAATGCCCTTCTCACTTCATCCTTACTAACCTTTGCTACTTCCTGGTCCACAACAGTCACCTCTTCTATTCTTCGTTCTCTCTCATTTTCCTCATTGATCAACTCTCCAAAGTACTCTTTCCATCTTCCCATCACACTACTGGCATCTGTCAACACACTTCCATCCCTATCCTTTATTACCCTAACCTGCTGCACGTCCTTCCCATCTCTGTCTCTTTGCCTTGCCAACCTGTATAGGTCAGTCTCTCCCTCCTTACTGTCACCTAGTATACAAGTCATCGTAAGCCCCTTGTTTGGCCTTTGCCACTTCTACTTTCACCTTACGCTGCATTTCCCAGTACTCCTGTCTACTTTCTCCAGTCCTCTGTGTGCCACTTCTTTTTAGCAAACCTATTTCTCTGGATCCACTTCTGCACCTTCTCATTCCGCTACCAAGTCTCCTTATCTCCTTTCCTTCCAGATGCCACACCAAGGACTGTCCTACCTCTCCCTGATCACATTTGTTGTAGTTGTCCAGTCATCTGGAAGCACCTCCTGACTATCCAGACACTGTCTCAACTCCTTCCTGAAAGTCATACAACACTCTTTCTTTTTCAGCTTCTACCATTTCATCCTCTGCTCTGCCTCTGCCGTCTTAGTCTTCCTCACCACCAGAAGTCATCCTACACACTACTATTCTATGCTATGTGGCTACACTCTCACCTACCACTACTTTGCACTCGCTGATCTCTTTCAGATTACACCGTCTACACAAAATATAGGATACCTGTGTACTCCTACCTCCACTCTTGTAGGTCACCCTATGTTCCTGCCTCTTCTGGAAGAAAGTATTCACAACATTTCCATTCTTTTTGCAAAGTCAACCAGCATCTGTCCTTCTGCGTTCCTCTCCTGGATACCAAACTTGCCAATCACCTCCTCATCGCCTCTGTTTTCTGAACCAACATGTCAATTGAAGTCTACACCAATGACAACTCTCTCACTTCTAGGGATGCTCTGCATCATTTCATCAAGGTCCAACCAAAAGTTCTCCTTCTCTTCCAGCTCACATCCTACCTGTGGCGCATACCCACTAACAACATTGATCATCACACCTTCGATTCCTAGCTTCAGGCTCATCACTCTATCTGACTCTTTTTACCTCCAGGACATCCCTAACAAACTCCTTCTTCGCGATAACTCCTACTTCATTTCTATTACTATCTACAACATGATAGAATAACTTGAACCCTGCTCCTAAACTTCTAGCTTTGCTCCCTTTCCACCTGGTCTCCTGAACACACAGTATGTCCACCTTCCTCCTCTGGATCATGTCAACCAGCTCTCTACCTTTTCCTGTCATAGTTCCAACATTCAAAATCCCTACTCACATTTTCCTCCTCTCCTTCTTCGACCAACAGTAGTCCAGTTTCCACCGGCACCCTGTACGTCAACAGCACCAATGGCGGTCGTTGTTAACCCGGGCCTCGACCAATCCGATATGGAAGTCTAATATGTGACTCACATGTTTGATTTGGCCAAAGTTTTACGTCGGATGCCCTTCCTGACACAACCATCTGTATTTATCCGAGCTTGGAACCTGCACAAGAAGACACTGGCTTGTGCCCCCTTTTAATAATAATTTGACAATAATTATTCAAAATTGCATTTGTACTGAAAAGTGGTCCAAGCTGGATTTTAACCCAGATTTTCCGTGGTGGCAGGCAAATGCTCTAAACATTGAGCTACGTGAATTGTCGTAGCTCATGGCATATTTATATTTAAAAGTTTTGTACAAAGCTATCATTGCTGAATGGTGACATATGTGTTTAATAATTTCAGGGAAATTATAATGCATTTCCTGATCTGATAGTCAGTTGGTATCCATGTATATCTCTTGGCATAGGGGCTATGGATATATTTGCAATGTACAGACGGAGGTGGGACTTTAACCCGCAACCTCCTGGTTTCAAGACAATGCACTTTACCAACTGCGCCACCCAGCGGTATGATCACAAGTTGTATGTTCGGAAGTGGGCGTGGAAAGTGCGACTTTGAAAAAGTTAAATGTCAGTCCCATTGAAAATGAATGGGGAAAAGTTGATATTTAACGTTAAATTGTGCAAATACTTTTAAGTAATGTGAAATCAGACGATATATTCCCAAAATGGCGTGAATTTTTTAAGCAAGTTGAAATTTTAACGATGTAAATGGGAATTATTATGTGGGAGTCATTGCATGGCATAAAAGTGTGGAGAATAAAATGCTATATGTGATATAATACGCGTTAGAAATAACAGCATTCCCACAATCAAGTTTACTGTATAGAGCTGAATATTTGAAATACTGGCTCTATCAAGTCTTATCGTACACAGCTGGCCACCTTCCTCAGAGTAAGAGCCGGCCAAACTAATGATAGTTTTTTGGTTTTATGTAAATCACTTTGTTACAGCTCTGCAGTTGTTATACTGCTTGAGAACAAAAATTGATTTGAGTTTAATTTTGATGATGATGTGTTGGAGGACTTAGATATGTAATTGTGCTAGCGAGAGGAGCTACACATAGCAATGGCTAACCCCCTTACCCCCCAGTCAATTGGTTGCTGAAGATGGAACCAAATATGTGGAACATACAGATAGGCCAGCAAATTCAACACTCAATCTCAATCAACGCTTACCAATTCATCTACAACAAGATGATGCCCGTGATATTTATCCTTCTGCATAACATATTAAACAGGCAATACATGACGGACAAATTGGTAGATATGTAGAAAGTTGGTCATCTTCTTCTCTTGCTCTTGTCTGCTCGTCCTCTTCTCTCGCTCTCTCACACCAATGACAAACAATGATTGGGGAGTGAGTGAGAGAAGGGAGGGTCCATGCAGGGAGGATGAAAAGGATACATATGTGGGGGAAAAAAAGATAACTTAATAGATCAAAATAATCATTGGAAATGAAGAGCTTCACTTTCAGGAATAACCTGCAGGGGACAGACAAGGAATATAAAGCAAAGTAGATGTTCAAATGTGATATGTATGCTTTTGTTACTTTTGTTAGAACATTTTTTTTTTATCTGTGATTAAAAAGGACAGATGATGATTGAGGCTGCCAGATCAAATATTAGCCATGGAAGTTGACATTTTAATCAGATGAGCAGCCAAGAGCTAGCCCTGAAGATGATGTGATTCAAAGGACAAAATGTTGATGAGCCACATTATGGAAAGGAGAAAATTACATGATCTGTAGCCAATACACAGACTGCAACATCATTTGTAGCAAAATTCCAGATTTTAGAAGATCAAGAATTGGAAAAGCTAAGATTTGAAACAGATTAAAATGAATAAGACTTAATATTTACAGTAGTTGTACATCATTTGCTTGCAAAGGATTTTTTTCCCCAACATGGCGCCATGAATTGGCAGCCACCTTCAACAGCTCTCAGTGTTTCCTCTACATTCATTCGGAAGCAGCGAGCCGCCACTCATAAATGATAGCTGTTGCTCCTTCAAATGTCTAATTAAAGCAGTTGGAGGCTGCATCGGGGCAGGGGAGGGATAGTGTTGTAGTCAAGACCACACCAACCAAGACCAAGACATTATCGAGACCAGAAAGTATCAAGACCAACAAGTCCAAGACACACACACCCCCACACCCGCGCGCACCCCCCCCCCCCCACACACACACACAAGACAAGTATTACATTTTTTTCATTTCAAGTATCAGTATATGTATGTATACGGTACATTATACAATATATAGGATACAATATAACAAATCCATATTCATTCATTGTTATGAACTGTGTACCACTTAGCAGCACAGTGTAGCTTTCAAGTTCATTGCGGAATTAAATGATTCACTTTCTGCAGCTGAAGCACTGACAGAGGATGCTGTAGACTACAAATATGTCCCGTTGATCATGTGGCAAAGCCATTTATTGCTGTAATGAATAACTTTTCCATTGTATAAGAACATCTAAACTAACACCATTGGGCTCTCGACTAATACGTGATGTGTTCAATGTTTGGTTTTCTGCTATCATGCTTTTGATAATGCTACGCAACCTAACTTTGGCTGTAATATTGGCCGTGTTCGGCAATAGGCTTTAAAGTCCGTGCACTACACCAACAGCCAAATCCACTAAGAATGCGCTGCATCCGCTGATTGCGCCATAATTTGCTCTTCATAGACACTCGCAATTTTGCTCCTTTTTAATGTCCTATTCACAAAGAATATTGCTCTATTTATATACCAGTGCAAACACGCCCACCAAGTTTGATAGCTGAAAAATGCTGGATTTGTGCTTTGGCACAATAATAGCAGTTGAGATGAAGATGAAATTATCAGTACATGAGATTGGACTGAGGAGGTGCGAACCTGATTGTTGAAAACAGTTTATTAACTCTTTGACCGCCAAAAACCTTTAATAACGTTTAGTAAAATCCAAATGAGTGCCGCCAAAGACTTTAAAAGACGTTCACTATGGGGTTTTTTTTGGGTGGGGGGGGGAAGCCTTGGCAAGCTGTGTTGAAAGTATCAAGCAGGTCGAGTTAGTATAATGACTATTTTTGGGCACTAGATGGCAGCGATGATCCGGTAGGAGTCAGTAGAAGACGTGAGGCGGAGCTAGAGTGTTGAGGGGAGAATGGCTGAGGAAACGAAAATGGCGACCGGTTGTAAGCAGCTCACGCTTGAGCAT
The DNA here is from genome assembly GCF_054856555.1 of Leptonotus elevatus. Classification (NCBI taxonomy): domain Eukaryota; kingdom Metazoa; phylum Chordata; class Actinopteri; order Syngnathiformes; family Syngnathidae; genus Leptonotus; species Leptonotus elevatus. The sequence continues at coordinate 875,544 of NC_141245.1, forward strand.
TTTTTTCAAAGACGAAAAGTATAAACCAATGCTAAAGAGCACATTGATGATGATGATGGTGACTCCGAGGTTGACGCCGAAGTTGGAAGCGTTGACGCGGCGGCTTCGATCGCGTCGTAAAGCCTCACCGGCTAGCGATGCTAACGCCGGAAAACGAGCACTTCTGCACAGGCGGACGTTCAATCGGACGATGAAGAGTACCCAGAGTCCAATGCATATTCATCGGAGGAGTGGGTACAGTCTGATCACGGAGAAGACACTGGTTCTGGACTACGATGCCACCATGAATGAAGTGGATAAGATGGATCAGAACATCTCTTAACACCCGGTAGAGGAACTGAAGGACATGAGGAAGCCAGACGTAACACCAGGTCACCGTATCATGATCCTGAGAGTAGACTTGATGACAACATGGCCAAACACACACTGCAGTATATACCTGCTCCCCGGAAAAAAAGGCCGGCAAGAAAGTGCACGCAAAGGGGCAATCGCAGTGAAACTAATCTGTGGTGCAAATCCTGCTGCGTCCCCTTGCACGCAGGGGAGTTTTACACAATATACCTCACAAAAAGAAAAACTGTGTAGTTGAAACATCCACACAATTGTAAATAGTACCACAGTTGCACACATTTGTAAATAGTTTGCCAAATTGTTTTGTCAAATTGTTACACTGTTGAATGTAAATAAACGTATTTTGCTATCAAAAAAAACTTTTTTATTGTTGGTGGTAGTGTTTTACAGAAGTAAAGCACTGTTTAGGTGTTTGTGGCATCATTCATGGAAAAGGTGTCAAATTCACTAGAGTGCATGAAATATCGTTTCACAAAAAGCTTGATTTCTCCGTATTTTGGTCCAAAACAGAGCACTTGGGTGAAACTAACCTATTTTCTATTGTTGATTACTGAAAAATGGAATAAGGTAGAAACAAACTTTTTTTTTCTGATGAAAGATGAGAGTTCAATCTTTCATTTGGTAGTACCTGTGTTTTCATAGTCCAAACACAACATTTTCTGTGGACCTTGAAAGATCAGTCAAAATGCTTAAATCAGCTGGCACCCACATATCCTCTTTTCTGAAAATGCTTGGCAGTCAAAGAGTTAACATTAACCACCATGAGGTGCCATCGGCGCTCAGTCGCCATCCGCGCACTGTATCTGCATCAGCGCCTCGTGTGCCGGGCATTTTTTTAGCACGGATGGCGCTGCGCCATTGGCGCAGAGTATCAAGAGTGATTGATAATTTCAGCGCTCAGCGCCTACGGATCGAGGTGTGTGCAGCACAGGAACCAACGGCTCGCTGCTACTATCCACGGCGCGTGCATTCTACTTACACCAAATGCAATTATGCCATCTACTGGCAGAAAAATGACCAACACAAATCAATGTCACACTCGATTTTTACAGTAGTTTTAACTTTAATTTCAAATTCAAATAACTTCATTAATTATTATAAAATTACTGTATCAAGGACGAAAAGATGCAACCATAACATAATATTTTTCTCACTTTTATGTTAACAAGAATATTACAAATTTGGTACAAAAAAAGTACATTTAGAGCTGATATAAACTGTGTGACTAATCATGAATTCATTATTTAAGTCATACGATTAATTCCAATTAAAAACTACAATCAACTAAACCCCTAACATTATATATATATCCATCCATCCCTTTTCTTAACCGCTTGTCCTCACAAGGGTCGCGGGGGTTCTGGAGCCTATCCCTGGCTACGGGCAGTAGGCGGGATACACCCTGAACTGGTTGCCAGTCAATCGTATATATATATATATATATATATACATGAAATTTGCCAAATTGTGACTTATTTTGCGATTGAAGCATAATCGGGAACAGACGTTGTTGGTCTATATAACAGTCAGATAACAGCTAATACTTTTCAATTCAATTTTGTGGTGTTATGTGGTCTATATACTTTTATATATTTTCAATGTATTTGACTAATTAGTGTGTGTGCCTGGGTATGCGCATCCACCATTAGAGATGTAGACCCCCACAAAGCTTCTCGCTACATGAGGTGATTAATGCAACATTGTAAAAATATCAGTGCAATGAAAATGGAAAAAAATGAAGCTAAATAGTTATTATAGGGGGCTAATAAAGAAAAATATGAATGGGAGGCCGCAGTGCTGATTGAGATATCACCAACCAACACAGAGTTATGTGCAAGGTATCTGACATACAAACATGCAGCTCTTTATGCGTTTCAGTTTGTGTGCCTTATTTGTGTCCAACTTGCTTTTTGTCTTTTCCTCGTGTGTTTCTGTAATAGGTACCGTGTGGTTTCTGAGGTCTTGTTTGCACATCTTAATTCAATTAAAAGGAAATAAAGCAGCTCTAACCGGCCTGTGAACCAGCTTCCACAGCTGAGAGCTGTCTGCACAAAAGCATGCAAGCTCACGCATGCATGCACTCACGCACGCACGTAAACACGCATGCATGCACACACACGCACACACAAAGGGGAGAGCGAGTGAAAGAAAGACAGAGACCAATCGACCCCATGTCTTGCTGTGTTCCAGTTATTTCTGACTATACCCAAGGATATATTAAAACAAGAACAAAAAACAGCACAGCCAGGCCATGACAAAGTTATAAAAAAATAAATAAAAATCTGGGTGTTTTGCTTGTATCTGTAAAGACTCTTGAATTGAATGAAAATATAGTGGTACCTTGATTTTACAAGTTTTATCTGTCCCATGACCAAGCTTGTAACTGAATTTACTTTTCTTTTCATTTTTAACTAAGTAAGGAAAAAAAAAAATTTGTTTTATAAAGTGTAAATACTGTATGTACCGTAATATTCATTGTTAGCCTGGTCAATAACATAGGGAGCCGGAGTCAGGTTGTCCAAACTTTGTTGGGTGTTTGTTTTGAAAGTTGTCTGAGTGAATATATATATATATATATATATTTATATATATATATATATAAGGAATTTGAATTCCAGGACATTACAAAATTGTAGGACATGACTAATCAATTGAATACACCAAAAAGAGAACATTTGAAATCCACATTTCTATTGTTGAAGTGTGCTTCATAAATGACATTCAAAAGAAAAAGTTTAAGCACATCAACAAACCAATTAGGCTATGCATTATTTTAAAAGATAATCTAAACTTCAATTTTGTTTGAAAACTGTTTTAATCTAAACTTCACACACAAGCTGAGGTTACGTGTATGGATGGCAGGAGATGAACTGATAATAGCTGTGGTGTTTTTTGAGCTAAACTAACAAACTGGTAATAGGGCAAAGTTGGAGGTTCGAAGGGGAGGTTAAAAAAATCTAAAGCTACAATATATCTGGGTCATAACAACCTAAACCCAAAAGAGGAACTGGAGCTACAGTATTAACTCCGCAAATCAAAAACCTACCCAACCTAGGTTACAGGATCTGAAAACAAACAACTAACTCTATGTGTCCTTGAGCAAGTTGCTTAGACAAAACAAGCTCCTCTCTCTCTCTCTCTCTCTCTCTCTCTCTCTCTCTCTCTCTCTCTCTCTCTCTCTCTGTCTTTTTTTATTTTTTTTATTTGTTAAATTGTATTCATTAATTTATTAAAGTTCATCATTGTTTATTTAAGTTCATCATTGTTTATTTAATAGTAAAATATTTTTAAAAGTCAACGTAACAATTACCTTTCAATATATAAAACTTGAAAAATAAAAAAATAAAATACAATTTATTTCAAATTAATCAGGGAGGAATAGTAAAAATAAAGGTTTAACATTTTACAATTACTGAAGTATAAATAATTAACATAAGTTAATATTACAAAAAATGAAGTGCAATGAACAACAGTAAATATATAAGATAATAATAATTGATTTTATCGTCGTTTCTTGTGGAGTTGTTTTTCAAGAACGTAAAGCCTGCCGCGCGATGACCTCAAAGTTTGAACCCACGTTGGACTCAAATATAAAAAAAATGACAGTTGAAAGAGGCCATGACATGAACAAAGAATAATTGGGTTCAAATTAATCATTTGAATGTACCCGACGTGGTCTCTAATGCTCGCTACATTTTGGCCCCAATCTTTTGCTATTTTAATTATGGTCACCAGAAGTATGTCCAAATTACAATGTCCATATACCTTAACGATGGTGAAGCCGTGTGATTCGGTGGAGGAAGACGTGCGCGGGCACCTCGTACAGCAAAGACGCAGCTGACACCTCCCTCTCAGGCGTGCACTGCTTGCGGGGAACCGAGGACATTGCCAACTTGCACCCAGCGCGGAGGGTGTTACTTCAGAAACTGTATTTTCGTTTCCAAAACCTGGAAATGTATTTTAGCGTGTGAAGTCCTGCACGAGTGGGTGACGTCAGTACGCTGGTGCACGTATATGTTGCGTTCAAGTGCGCCATTGAAAATTGTGAAGTCTTCCACTCCTGCACAGTCACAACTTTGAAAGACGTGTTTCAGAACCGAAACATGGCACCATTTGATTTCACGTGAATCGGTGCTCGGAAGTACCGGCCCAAATCAGTCCATACCACAAAACGTACCGTCTTTGGTACCCATCCCTACCTGCGAGTGAAAATAGTCTTAAATGATAAGTCAGGCTGGAGCTGCTTCCGTGACACCAAAATCCATTTTTTACAAAAGGTACAAATAACTGCGTTCTTGTTAATAGTCCCGTCTTTGTTGTTTTTATATACACTTGCCGTTTAACCACTAGCACTGCCAGAATTTTAAAATATATTTTTTGTACTGCCCAAAACGTCAAGACTCCATCACATCTAGCAGCCTATTTTTTATTTTACTATACGTTTTTAGTATACCTTGAACTGCGTCACAACTTCCAGTGGAGCGGGTACGGCTCTTTTTAGCCGGGGGCGGGCTGGTCTTGTTCGGACTTGCTGTCTCAAAATCCTGAGCAACTCAGCGACCACTTATAGTTATTTGTCAGACTCCCTGTCAGCGTGGTCTCAGAATGTAGCTGTAAAATCTCCTCTGTAGTATAGGTTTTTTTTTATTCACCATGGTGATCTAGCTTGTATCCAAGGCCAAACGGGCGTTGCAGTTGCTACGGAAGGCCAGTGGCGCCAACTATGGAAGCCCAGCGGCGCAGTCCCGTGGGTCCCGGCGACGTGAAAGATGTATAGTGAAATAAATAGAGCCATCAAATTGACTGGGAGATCTAGTGTAAAGGTCCAAGTAAGTTTGCCTCGCTCTCCTGTGCCGCACTCGCTTCCATGTCTGTTGTTGCCACTCTGCTCATAGTCCCGCTACGGGTCCCTCAATGGGCCAAATTTCAAATGATTGCGCATTGACTTGCCACTCAAAATTGAAATCTTAAACTGATTACTGTATATAAATCAAGGACTTAGCGTTTGTTTGAATAATCGCAAACAAAACAGTCTAGCGCATGTTCTACTTCTTTAATTACTTAAATTGTTGGATTGAAAGACACTGTGCTACCTTCTAAATTGTGTACACAATCCAGATGTAAATACATGCAAATAAAAGTTGAAATATGTTCATATTTTTATATCAAAAACATTTTAAAAAAACTTACAAAAATAATGGAATTTGCCTCAAGTTGCAATACTGTAATAGGGAAGTGTGCAGACAATCCTCTCCGTTAAATTTGTTATCCTGCATTCCAACATGCGAGAGCACCCCAGGACATGGCCATATGCCATTGGCTTGGCCGGTTGATCAACACTGCTCCAGCTTTGCATGAAAGCTTACAATGTGCACAGACACAGTCACACAGAACTGTTACGACAGATGGATAAAAAGGTGGGCCACATCATGTGTGAAGTGAACAGAGGGCAGGGGGGTGTTAGCAATTGGCGGAACAGACTGCAAATAGAGACACGTGTGTATTTGGAAGGCTGTAAATGAAAACGGTAAGTGCAGAAATATAAGCAAGAACACTTAACAAAATAAATGTGAAAAATAGTGGACTAGTATATCAATTCTCTAGTCAGATAAAACATTATTTACATTGGTTTAAATTAAACATTATAAGCAAGCTATGTAGAAGGGACATTTTTGTCATTTTTGTTACCATGTAGAGGGTTAAAAACGACAAGAATAATCCCGTGACCATGCAACAGAGATAAAGACAGAGGTTTTAGCTCCACACAGGAGATTGACCTCATTACAGAAATGGGGGACGGCGCACACACACACACACACACGCACTCCCCCACACACACAATTACAACTACATGCATGTTGATGCAGAGATGTGGAGTTTAATTCATACATAATAGCAAAACAAATATTTATATTTGACATCTATCTACAGTACATTTGTTCTGCTTGTGTATGTGGGGGGGGGGGGGGGGGCGTGTGTGCGTGCGCGCGCATGCATTCCTGTGTACTTAATGAACCAAGAGTGTCCCAGCACTGATCGGAAAAGGAACACTCATACACAACATACTCAGACATACTGTAAACATAAATAAATGTGTGTTTGAGCTCTGGACCACATCACACATGTGACCTCCAATTACCTGCTGCTGTGGTCCCAAGGTCTCCTTTAGCATGAGAGAGGTGTCGACCAGGTGGGGGTGTACATAGTGTTTCACGGCTCAGTGCCATTAGATTGGTGTCCACCCCAGTTGATGAAAGGGCAAAGGGATTTTTTTGTGTCTATGTACCAAACAGCAGCAACAGAGAGTTTATAAGATGACTGAACTCGAGCCACAGTACATTCAGAAAAAAGTGAAGCGTGGTGTTGCACGCATTATGATTTGGGAATGTTTCTCCTACTGTGCTGTCAAGCCTATTTATTGCATACCAGGGAAAAATAAACTGTTATATCAAATTACTTGAGCTAATGCTGCCTTGAGAGGATAAACCCTTGAAATAGCTGCTTAAACAAGACAATGAATCCAAACACACAAGTTAGCGAGCATCATCTTGGTTTCAGAAAAAAAATCTTTCTCAATTGGTGTCCGTGTGTTCGGTGTAAAAACAGATGCGTCTTCATTTTCGTGCCGGGGCAAGTCTAGCACGTTTGTGAATTTGGTAGACACGCTACGAATTGCTGGATGTTCTGATGTATGCGGCTACTGCGGCCCCAACACACCTCACAATTTTGTGACAAAAAGTAGACTCGATTTTAGACTCGCAAAAATTAGGTGTAATGAGATTTTGGTGGATTTAAACAAGGCACAGGCAGACACATTTTTTTGGTTTTCTTTCTACTGAAAAGTGATGATTTTGAAGGCACACAGATTTTGCCCATTGTCAGCAATATGTAAATGGCAATAAAAGCTGAAATATTAATCTCTTGTCATAAACTGTATTAATCATTGGATCTCAACTCCAATGTTTTCATTCTACAGCAAAAATATAGGATTAAGCCTCATTGTTCCAATCTCACATTTCACCCCGAATTGTTTACCTGCAGTTACCAAACTGTGGTCCTTCCTCTGAACCTTAAAGTGTGCAGAAAATATACAGTAGGTGAACATCATTGTCAGTGTTTAGTGTGCTCATGTTGCTTTTCTGAGCAAACAAAATTGTGTCATTAATAATGAGTTACATCCAATTAAATTATTTGTGTCAATAAAGATTTCCATGGCAATAAGTGCTAACCAGGTTTCTGACAATGTGAGCAGCAAAAATAAAAATACAAAATGTTAGATTCATTTAATTTGTATAGTATTTCATGTTGCGTTTTTGCGATTTTTTTTGCAGTATTACAACAATGTAACTCTTGAACATGAGTGGTAGAGCAGAATCAGTCAAACATCCATTTCAGCTTAGCATCCAGAACAACACTTTGGCTATTAAAATCTACATCCAAGCAGATAAATCACAGTATCATTGCAGCAAAATAAGAACAGCTTGATGAGGTGATATTTAGTGATGTGTAGGACAGCAAAAAACAAATCTATGTACCTAAAAGTATTAATAATGATTAGAGCATTGGAATTTAATCTTTTTTTTTTTAATGGGACAATAACTGTTACATATGTCATATTTGTTTGCCCATCTTGGTGTGTATTCACAATTTCATGTGTTTTCACACGTATGTCTCGACCTCCTATATCAGCGTACTTTTTCTTGACAAACAGCAGCATGCAGCAAAGTAAAAAAAAAAAAAAGCTATTACCTGTCATCAGGAACATATTTACATGAAACACCCACAGATTCAATTTAATAGGATAAATTCTGGGGGAGGAGTAAAATGTGACCTTTATTAAAGGCCAAAATTGGGGAAAATTTTGAAAGTAAATCCAATACTTCCTATGGCTCCAGGAGACTTTTTCTCGATCTTCGATTGTTCCATACCTCCAACTTTGCATAAATCTAAGTGAAACGTAACACCAAGGCTGCGTTGTTGAAAATTTGTAGGGGTCATTTCTGAGCAATTTTGGAAAATCTCACAAGAAATTATTAAAATATGGCTTTTTATGCCAGGCCTGATGTGTGTACAAATTTTCATGACTTTTCATCCATGTTAAGAGCATCAAAAATCAGTGTTCTCTTTTGTTTTGTTTTGTTTTTCTTGGTGAAGAATTGCATTGCCACAGCAAAAATAACTTCACAGCACAATCAATACGGTGAAAAATAAGTTCATGGATGTCTTCAGGCCTATACTGTCACCAAATGTGAAATTTGGAGAAGATATGATCAACTTGGTCAAGTTAAACACCATAATGGCCACACCCTTTGCCTAAAAGTCACAATATTTGGTCTGAGACATGGTCAACTTTCAACTGGATCAATTCAATGGCCTAAACGTAGTAGATAAAAATGTAAAATATTGTCACCACTAGGTGGCACTATAGGCATAACCTAATATTATCATATAGATAGATGTCTTTGGGACGTGACTATTAATACACATGTGAATTTTGGTATGTTTTGGAGCTTGTTGCAGATGGGTTTTTAATCATTTCTGCTTTTGTGGTGAAGGAAATATGAAATGCAAAATTTGATTCCCCGCCCCTGTCATATAGTACTTCGAACACTGGTAAATGTGCAAAAATTGGCAAAAATCAGACATTCAGAAAGTCATAGTGCACTTCCTGTTCATTTTAGCATATGGCTCTAAGTGACTTTTTAAGTCTTGGGCTCCTTCACATACTTCCACATTGCCGTAGATCTTATTGAAACATAGAACCGGGGCTGCGTCGCAAAAAAAAAGAAAGGGGGCGCTAGTGAGTCCTGTTTTTTTTTTATTATCGCAGAATACATTATTAAGTGTTGCTCAGGCCAGATGTGTGTCAAGTTTCACAAGTTTTTGTGCATGTTTAGGCCCTCAAAATCAGTGCAAATGTGACGTGAGCAATCGGAGACCGTCTTGTACTCACAAACGTACATCCGTCTGACCCCACCCACCCCCAATAGTTCTGCCGTGCAAAATGGGTGCTGCCATTAAGATTATGATTGATAATGATTAGAATTAGTTAAATTAATTTATTTCTACAATGATTCAGAGGGATTGTCCCACGTTGTTATATTATTGAATGAAATAGATGGCATCCACCACACACCTGTGAAGCGTTGAATCTGTCTGCCTGCGTCTCAATCAAATCCACCAAAATGGTAGTACACCACCTGCACCACTAGTTAGAACTGGTTTTACCTAGTCTAAAATCTCATCTGCTTTTTGTCACCAAATTGGTGATGGAATTGGGGTGCCGCAGATCGTTGCACTGTACTGCCCAGAGAGTCATAGTGTGTGTACAAAATTCACAAACACGCTAATCAAGACTTGCACCGGACACGAACATTAAGATGCATCCGTATTTAGGCTGGGATGCGCCCGTTCTTACGCCAAGCACAGGTGCATCTGCCTATGACAATAGAGACCAATGTTGTTTACATTAAACTAATCCAATTTAACTTTTATCTATTCTCCTAACTCCTTCTTTTCCTCTTAATTTTGTCTCTGACTTTAAATGAGGAAGGTCAAACGAACTGACCGTCTGATATAGTTTGCATAAGTGAAAGATTTATCAAGTAGAAATTGCAGCTGCCAAATAGACGGGTATCCACCTTTGTCACCAGCCTTACCGCCTCAACAGAGTAAAAGTAATGAAGAGAGAGAAGACCCAGGCCAACAATGCAAGGTGTATTACTGCTTGCTTTGGCCTTTTTGTGAACCTTTATTGTCAGCGGAATTTGACGGAGTATAGAGTGAGAGAAGTCTCCTAGCCCCCATCAACAAGTCAATATGTGGTAATGACAGATGATGAATAAAAGAATAGATGAAGTGGAATAAGATGCAGATAATGTAAGCCAGACACAGACGCATAGGAAAAGAGAAAGAGCAAGTAAATACCTAAAGCAGAGGCTTGAGAGCAAAACTGAGAAGGTGCTGGGTTGAAGAGAGAACGTACAGGGAGATTGGTGACGAAAAACACTGTCCATTGTGGCCACTGATAATTCTTTCCATTCTTCCTGCCTTTATGTCGGGGTCTGCATGTGTGTGCGTGTGTGCGTGCGTGTTTGCAAGCCTTGTGTGAGACACTGATTGCAGGCTGGCGCCCTGCTGGCGAGTCCCCACACGGAGAAATCAAATCCACTCAGCCTCGTTATGAATTATAATGCTTTCCAAACAACAAGCCCACCAGGAAACCCATGAGGGGAAGAGAGACACAATAAGACAGCATCTAAATATATAAATTGTGGTTGTCAGATATGTTAGGTGATTGGGAAAGTAAAAGGACAAACTTGAATTTAACTGTCCACACGTAAAACAAATACTGAAAATAACATTAAGAGATTGATTTGACTTTAGTAGATCAGTCCTGTATTTTTAACTCAGTATTTCAAGAAGCTTTAAAGGGACAGTGTGTCAAACTTTTGGATTTCTCAATGTTCTTTTACAAGTATTTGGAACACTCACTATTATTTTCAAAATGCAAAAAAAGATCAGATCATTATACATTAAAAAAATATATATAATAGCAATAACTGTTACATGGTATGCAATTGTATTGAATAATGCAGTATAAAACTGAAAGCTGTCATTGAATTTGCTGAATGCCATGTTAAATGAATGAAATTTGTCATTAAAAATTAGTAATATTGAAAAAAAAGTTAATATTGTGAAATTACGTTAAATATAAGAAATATTAAAGGTCCCATAGCATGAAAATGCACTTTAGTGGGGTTTTCTTTCAATAATATGCATCCCCAGCCTGTCTACAATCCAACCAGGTATGAAAAAAGTCAGTCCGCAACTTCTTTAGCTTTCTCCTCCTTTCTAAAATGTGTGCTTCTAACGGGTAGATTAAACTTCCGTGACTTAGTGACGTCAAAAAGACACGGAAGTGCACCCGACCCAGCCCCCTCGGGTTAGTAGCACCACCTCTGGTAAAGGTTTGTCACGCCCACTGAAAATCGAAAAGCTGGTTGCTCCTTTCTTTTTCTTCCCCTGCTCGCAAATGCTCAGAAGGAGAGGGGAAACAATGAGCAGGAAAAAGTGGTTGCTTCCTTCGTCCCAAGTCTTTGAGAAGACAGTGGATTATTTTTATTTTTGAAGGACGTGTACCGACATAATTTCTCAAAGGACTGTTTTGTTACTGAAAGCCTGTCCAGAGCTGGATTTGCAACACGTTTAAACATAATGGATCGGTCCCAACAGTGTGACACGACTGCAAATGGGAGAGATGTAAGTTTAACCTGTTTGATTTAGCCTTCCTTCCTATCCTTTCTAATAAGAGATGTGCACCTTCTACCATATTATTGGTATATTTTAGTACATAATGTGGGAGCTACATTTGTCGTGTGGACGTTGTTTGGTTACAAGAGGTCAGATATGATAAAGCAGACGGTGGTTGGATAATATGAAGCAGTTGCGTATTGTTTTGTCAAGATACAATCTGCGGTGGTTAATTTGCCGTGACTAGCAACTGGCCACCTAGTTGACATGACTTTGTGATGCTAACCGACCGCTAAGTGGTCTCGACGAGACGGCTTGCACGTTGCGACCGCGCAGTGGCCTAAATGTGCACATTTGTGTTAATCATAACCGCTTGTAAATGTCTACAAGCATTCACGGCAAATTGGAGACATTCACGGCAAAATAACGTTGGCGGGAGATTTGCCGGTTACGGCAAAATAACCACTGCCTAAACAATCACAAATTAACGCTAGTCTCTGTAGTAATGTTAAGCTACTTTTTCTTATGGTAAAACATTATGCCACTTTTCTACATATTAAAATAGTTCTCAAATTTGTAGAAGGCATGTCTGTATTTTTCTTCTGTTCCCATGGACAGTTGTTTCCATTCACAACATTAGCACATGGCTACCATGACTGAAATCACTGCCCCTTCGAAAGGGAAGGGTATGGCCAAGGCGTGGCCTGGTGCAGCTATTTACATAAAAGTGACACACCCCTAAAACAGCCTGTTTTGAACAGAGCGTTTTTTGGCTGATTTAGGGACAGCAAATTTTTTTAGATCCAAAGTAAATTTTGACAAATGCATGTCATAGACATGTTTTTTTTTTTACACATTTGAGAACTCTTTTAGGATGTTGAAAAGTTGAATAATGTATGACCTTTAAATAATAGAACAATGCTTATTATGTGAAATTAAAGTTTGACTAGGCTCTGCTCCAACCGGGATACAAACTCAGTTCTCCCAGCTAGGCATTTATTTACTTAACCACTGAGAAACACTGCCTAATAATACTGAATAATGTGGTAAAATACTGATAGCTATTGTTGATGCTGAATGGCGATATTCTGAGTTTCTCATTTAAGTGAAATCACAAATTCACAATGCATTTCCCCATATGACAGTCAGTAGGTATACATGCATATCACTTGGAAACATTTGCATTGTACATTCGGAGGTGGGATTTGAACCCCCGACCTCCTGTTTACTGGACAATGCACTTTACCAACTGCTCCACCGAGCAGTATCAAACGCCTGCAAATGATAAGTTGTATGTAAAGGAGTGGGAGTGGAAGTGCAAAGTTGAATGCCTGTCCCATTGAAAATTAATGGAAAAATATATATTAAATGTCAAATTGTGGGAAAACTAAGTATGTGTAGTGAGAAAAATTATGGCCCAAAAGGCGTGAATTCATGGAGCAAGTTGAAATTGGAATGGTGTAAATCGGGTATATTATGTGGACGTTGAAGCGGGACAAAAAGTGAGGAGACAAAAATTATAAAGAAAAAGAATAACATGTGAAAGCATTCACACAACTAAAGACATACAAAGACAACTAGATGTTCAAATACTGGAGAAATTGTGTGTGAATGCTGAAAGCTGATTGTTAAAAGCTGAAATCATATTTGAATGCATGTGGAATGCTTTATTATAATAATGATGTTAAATTACATTGATTATAATGGATGTTAAATAATAGGACAATGATTATTATATGATATTGAAGTTGGACTAAAATCTGCCCAAGCAGGATTTGAACACAGAGCTCCCATGCAATAGGCATTTTCTTTAACCACCGTGCCATTGTGGAAGTGTGACACTATGCAATATAATACTGAAAGCTTTCTAAACATAATAATGTGAAATAACATTAAACACACATGATGTTAAATAATTAGACAATTTATAAATGATTATTATATAAAATTGAAGTTGGACTAAAATCTGCTCCAACCGGGATTTGAACCATGCTCTACAAAGCAGTAGGCATTTGCTGAGGATATTATGCGTTGAATCAATTAAGTGAAATCGTAATAAATTTCCCTATATGATAGTCACTAGGTATATATGCATATCACTTAGTGTGATGCTAATGGATACATCTACAATGTAAAGACGAAAGTGGGATCCAAACCCCGACCCCTTGCCAATATACTTTATCAACTGCTTCACTTCAGCAGGGAGTGGGAGTTGAAACTTGAACTTGGAAAAAGTTGAATGTCTGTGCCACTGAAAATGAATGGGGACAATTTGATATTAACCATTAAAGATGCATTGTGCCGTTTAAAAAGGTAATATTAAAGCTTTTTCTACATCATGCATGCTCCACCAATGCCTATATGTGTCATGTCTGGGAAGATCTGGTTTTGGTTGAGGGTTTATCTCACACTTCACTTTCTCACAGCTTCTGCACTTTCGTCACAACTGCATATCCCGCCCCCAAACACAATGTTGTTTTGTGATTGGTCTGAACCACTGGTGGGTTCAGTACAAAATTGATTCTCCGGAGTTTGTGAATACCGCGAGAATTCATCTGGCATGGGTAACTTTAATATAATGAATACAAAAGAGAAAATAAGACATTTCACTTAATCATGAATAACCAAAAGTCACTCCGGAACAATATTTTTTAAATTATATCAATAACATTACCGTGGGATGCTATGCAATACACTAAAAATAATTATACACTAAAAATAATTATGCAATTACACAACATAATTGCAACTCTAAATCATATTTGTTAATAAATTATGGCTCTAATATTTGTTACTTTATAAGATTAAAATATGATAGTCGTGAGTGACATGAATGATGCTTTTCATCACCAATATGTGATTATAAGTGGTTGAAAAGTTAAACTATATTAAATGTTGATTCATGTTCTGATCCATTACAGTAAAAGTGTTATGATTTGCTTATCAAACATTAATAATCAAGAAAGATTTTAAGGATTTTAGTCACTTTAGGAGAGAGAAGAATCTTCACACTTTTTAAATAATGATAAACATTAACATTCAAAATATTTGGTAGTAAATATCAGTAAGCTAACTTAAGATGTCAAAAGCAGGACAAAGTGGCCTAAATTACATGACTCAACTTTAATCAAAATTTAACTAAAGTACAAGGGGGTGGCACATGGGGTCTGACGATGTTTGCGCATTGGCATTCAAAAGACGGTTCTGAACTGAGCCATTCACAGCTCGTGCATTGATGAGTAAGGCAGCAGGGAGCTGCGACAACTCATGTGAATTGCACCTTTGTACGTCCCCGGTAATATGCTTCAATTGCGCGGCGACATTCTCACTTAACATCGGGCCTCTTTCCCTAATCGGTTATGAGGGAATTGGCGAGGTGACAAGTGGACCATGCAAGCACAGAACAACGCTGTGTCTTGTATGGTGTCACACACATCACAATTATCTGCTAACTATTTTTGCTCATTTTCAACTTGTTTGAGGAATCTTACCCATTATTGTTTTTAATTATCCAGAACAATACAGACATAACCAGCATACACTGGACTTGTGACCATGGTAATAAACAAGCAACATGTTAAATGACATAATTAACAGAGACCAAGCCCTCCATAGTAGTTGTTATATCAAAAAAAATTACCAACACCTCAGTCGTTGTTTTGTTCAAGATGGTGCTATTAGTGTTGCCACTACTCTACATTTGTCGTGGTGAAATATGATAGCAAACTAAAAGAAAAAGGAAAAACAAGAAGCAGCAGCTTACATGGCATCATACATTGTGAAAATGGTAGAACTCATGATAGAAACAAAGTGGCCTGCTTCACCTGGACAACAAAAAAGATAAAGTGACAGCTGCACTCAGTACCGGCAAATAAAACACTTACCAAGCAAATACAAGGCATCAACTTTGTTCTGACCTTTCAACAGAACCTTAAGTAATATACTGTGCACATGCAAGGCAAGGCAACATTATTCATAAAGCTAGCGTACAGGAGAGCATGGAAATACATTTTTTGGGGTCATTTTATACTTCATATCGTGCATTAAAGGTGAATTTTCAGAGCAAATATGTTTGTGACACATTACTCAGTGACACCATATTTTTTGCACGCATTTTGTATAAAACAAACAAAAAAAAATATATATATATATAAATAAAATAAGGCTGTCATATCAGATCGTAAGCGAAAAAACTGGATCGGGGAAGCAGACAACACACATATTGAACCTTAAAAGGAACCCCGACTGTAATGACAAGTTAGCTCTATGTTATTTGTTTGGTTGTTACTAACATAACAATCAGATTAATTAAAAAAAAATATTTCCAGTTTAATACATTTTGTACAGACTTTATTTGGACTTATGCCACCATTGTTATTAACGTCGCAACGCATTCCGTGCATAGTGACGTAGAATGGCGGCTGGCTCTCTGCCGAGCAATGTGAAACGCCTTTGAAGAAAGC
The DNA here is from genome assembly GCF_054856555.1 of Leptonotus elevatus. Classification (NCBI taxonomy): domain Eukaryota; kingdom Metazoa; phylum Chordata; class Actinopteri; order Syngnathiformes; family Syngnathidae; genus Leptonotus; species Leptonotus elevatus. The sequence goes on from NC_141245.1 coordinate 891,611, forward strand.
AAGGTAAGCCTCCACAGCGTTCCTAAAGGGAAGATCAAAACTCTTGAATGAGTCTGGTGAATGACGAGAGCACGGCGTGGGGGGAGGGTGTCTCTCCTAATTGCATGCTGTTTGTTTAGCATGACCAAATTATATGGAAATGGTTTGCTTCCTGATTGCCACATTGTCTCCAACACGTCGCAAATTTAGTCCAGTGTCTTTTCCGTGAAGGTGTTATAAAAAAAACTTTACCAGTTTTCCAACAGAACTCTCTCCACATGTTTTAGCTTGATGTTTTCTATTGTTTCTATCTGACGCCAACTCTCCCATTCTTCTCTTGTCAAAGATATGTGTCCTTCCTGTTCCCATCTTTGTTTGAGATACATTGTGTCCCCCTTTTGTTGTTGTAGACTATTATAAACCTTTGAAATAATGTTTTTGGTTCTCCCCCTTGGTAAGAGTTCCCAAACATCTTTAACATTGTGTCTCTTCTCATCTCTTAAACCTCACATCATGTGTCGCAGGAACAAATTCCTGACAGCCTCCCTCAGGTGCTCCCTAGTTACCACCTTGCTCCAAAGTTTCATTGAAAAAGAGATTCATGAGTTACCCAATTCAATCAAAGTATTTGCCAAATCTATATCACCAACTGCAGCTTGAATTGGAAATACCTCTGTTATTGAGCTTTCCAACTCCTTCCACTTTGCACAATAGTCTGGATTACACTAGTGGTGGGCAAACTCGGTCCACAAGAGCCGGCGTCCTGCAGGTTTTGGAGGTTTCCCTGCTGCAACGCAGCTGATTCCAATCAACAGAATCATTACCAAGCTTATGCAGAACCTGCTGATGAGCTGATCATATATCAGCTGTGTTGGAAAAGGGAAACATCCAAAACCTGCAGGACTCCAGCCCTCGAGGACCGAGTGTGCCCACCCCTGGGTTACACCAACAAATTAATGGCCTTATTTGAGCAGGTAATAGTCTTTCAAGTTTGGGAGGCACACTCCGCTCTTCGCTTTCAGCAGTTGCAAAGTCTAAAACCTAATCCTTGGCTTCCGGCCCTGCCATATGTATCTCAAAATTTGTTTATTCAAATCATGAAATTCCTGGTCTGGCACCTTCAGCGGAAGGGACTGAAACTAATACAAAAACCTTGGTAAAATTAATTTTTTTATAGATTGAACCCATGAATTGAAGCCTTCCTTTATCTTCTCCTTTAAGGAATGATAATTATGCGAAAATAATTTTGTCAGGTCTTTAGGGATGTTTATTACTAAATAAGTAATTTATTCTGCATCCCACTTCAATTCGAGCTTCTCTTTCAAAGTAGCTGAGGGTGTGTAATTATAGCTCAGAAACTGTGTCTTGGAGACATTCAATTTATAGCCTGAATGTAGGTCATACTTTTTAGGGTGGCGGACAATTGGATCCGATATGTACACCAATAAGTCATCTGCAAACAATGATCATTTTTGTTCCCTTCCTCAAGCTACTATTCCCTTAATATCTTTATTACTTTTGATCCATTGGCTCAACGACTCTTATGAATATATCAAACAACAGGGAGCTTAGTGGTGTAGCGATAATTGATGTTGTCTTTTGGACGAATTAGTCATTTGATCGGCGATTGAGGAAGTCATAATTCCCTCAATCGCCTATAGGGGCACCACATTCTGTTTACTTTCAGTTTTGGAGAAACACAACGAATAAAATCAAAATCCTCATTTATTTATTCATAATCTGAAGTCGCCACATTCAATGTTCGTGGTTCTTTGTATTAATAAGAGAATTACTAATCCACTCGGACACAAGCACGATTGAGACTGAACTAGATTTAGAAAAAACATTTATTCACTACGGTTACACATACAGAATCAAAACACTGCCTACCTAACTATAATACGGTGAAAAGAAAAGGGATAAGAATGAAGCTAATACAAATTAGAAAGGAACAATTTAACGAGGTAAAAAGGAAAGGTTTGACTTGCCAAATCTATGAGATATTTGAAATAGAAGTTGCACCAGCAATATGTCAAATTGGCTATTAGACGTGCAACTTACTGGAGTGAGTTGAATCGAGCTAGCGGAGGGAAGGTCGATTGAAAAGGCAAGGCAAAAATAAAAAAATATAAAAACATTCCACAGTTGGATGAGGTGCAACGCAGCTCGGGCTCAAAGTGGATGGCGCTTTCAGGTGAGGGCGGGGGCTTCAGCCGGAGTTGTACTCTTGGCGCGCCTCTCAGCTGCCCAAATCCCGCTGCTTAGGCCGAGATGCGCTGCGTGCCTGCGTCCCGTGGGAGACCAGCCGTTGAACCAGCTCACGCCGCGACGGGACGCTCGGAGGATGGAGCAGGTACTGGTTGATGCACGGGGATTACGCGCTGCAAGAGTCCAAACTGTGGTTGCGGGGTGACACACGGGGTGACGGAAAAATTAGTCGGCGACTTCGTCCCACCTCGGTGGGACGAAACACAAAAAAAGAGAAAAATAAAAAAAATGAAAATGAGAAGCAAAAAGTCCGCCTGGCAGGAGGGCGCACAGCAGCGGTTCGGTGCGATCGCCAAGTCCAAGACACTTGGTCGTTCGGGGAACAGAGATGCCACGTGGTTGAAAAACGTGGCACGGCACCAGGGAGTCCTTTTGTCAGTTCTGGGCCAGACGGGGTGAAAAAGGTTACCTTCTTTACTGTCCCTCCTTGTCCTGTCTTCTGAAAACCTGAAGCTTCTCCTTGTATTCCATCCTTCACTCTCTTTGGCTGTTGCTTTCTCTCCTGCTAGTGTGTCAGGTGAAGTGCTGTATCCTCTCCAGAACCGAATCCGGGTGTTTGATGACTTGCACCTGCATCCCTCTCTTAGCCATGCCCTCCATGGCCTCCCCTGCTGAATTACACAACACCGTCCCATCTGCATAGACTCTCAGTTTGGCCGGGAATGGAGTTTGGAACCTGATTTTGCTTTCCTTAAGCACTTTCTTCGCTTCGACATATTCCCTGCACCCGTTTCAACACGTCAGGCACATAGTCGTGATCCAAGTTTATTATTTTCCCATCCAGTTGAAATCCTCGTTTTTGTCAAGCTAACTTTAGCAGCTCTTCTTTCATTCTGTAGCTTGATACTTTAGCTACAATGGACCTTGGTGAGGCAGCCCCTGATGGCTTTGGCATCAATGCGCGGTGGGCTCTTTCTATTCAAAGTTAGAATGTTTCCGGTAGCTCCAATACTTTACGTAGGACCTGCTCCACGTAGATCACCATCAATGGTGAGTTCTGCTCATCGCCCTCCTTCACCCCGTGTATACGGATGTTCTCCTGTCTGGAGTGGCTTTCAAGGTCTGTCAGCTTGGCATCGAGGTGTATTTGCAGTTGTAAAAGTTCAGTTACGGCTTTCTCTGCCCTTTGCAGCCACGTCTCAGTAGTTTCCACTTGCTTTTCCGGCTTCCTCGGCCCTTTGCAGCCACGTCTCAGTCGTTTCCACTCCACTTGCTTTTCCGCCTCTTCAATTCTTGCGTTTGTCTTCGAAATTTCTTCCCGGATTCCATTCAGTTGCTGGTTGTTGTCTTTACTGATTCCTCTCAATTCCTTCAGAATGAGGCCAAGCTCCACTCTTTCACTTTTCTCTTCTTGTGCACTTGCGTCGTCAATCTCCGCCATGGTGTTAATAGTCAGTTTCCTCGGACAACTCCATCCGCAATGCTTTTTTAAATTATTCGCTTTCTGCATTCTCGCTGCCCAATCTCACCAGCACTCCCTTAAATCGTTTCTAACCAGTTATTCGAGTCATTGTGGGCGAGTCGGGAGCGCATTTTCTAGACCGGAAGTCACAGTTGGGTGAATTTATATCAAAATGTTTGTACATATGTGGTGTCCTCCAGGGATCAGTATTGGGGCCAAAACTGTTTATATTGTATATTAATGATTTGTGCATTGTGTCTCATTTATTGAAGTTTGTGTTATTTGCAGATGACATAACTATTTTAGTTTCTGGTGAGAAAATGCATCTTATTTTGGATACAATTACCTCCGAATTTAAGAAAGTAAAAACATGGCTTGATAAAAACAAGTTATCAATAAATTTAAAGTTGTGTTTGGTAATGTTAAAATAGGGAACTGCGCAAGATTGCAAATTGAAGGTGTAGATATAGAAAGAGTAAATTAGATAAAATTCCTGGGGGTAATTGTTGATAATACAATCTGCTGCAAACCACACATTAAATATATTGGATCCAAACTCTCTAAAAGTATCTGCATTCTGACAAAAGTATAAAATGTTCTCAACCAGAAATAATTACACATTCTGTACTGCTCTCTAGTATTACCATATTTAAATTATTGCTGAGAAGTTTGGGGAAACACTTACAAGACATCATTACAACCTCTGTTTCTGTTGCAAAAAAAGAGCTATTAGAGTAGTCCATAATGTAGGATATCGCCACCACACCAATACACTGTTTCTACAATCTAAAACTGTAAATTCTTTGATCTTGTGGAACTCAATACTGTACAATTAGTGTATAAAGCTAGACATAATTTACTACCGGGCAATATTAAAAATATGTTTTCAGAGAGACAGGGAGGTTATGGTTTGAGGGGGATTCATAACATAAAGACAAATTATTCAAGAACAACACTGAATAGTTTTATTATTAGTAGTATTGTTGCTATTGATAAGGAAACAATATAAATGTATATGTAAAAGTATGGCAATATTTGCACAAGGCACACTTCAATGTGTTCACTATTAATAATTACTATAATAACTTTTGTTATTAATAATCAAGATATATTAGCTGTATACTAGCAGTTTTTTTGTTTACTATACATACCTACTATTTATTGTGTAACGAATGTTAAAAGGGGTAGGACCTGATAAGTTTATGCTTCTTCCTACTCCTTTTGTATGTGTAAATGTGTACCTCATGATTGGATGAAATACTGTGACATTTTCTAATGTTGCTTTCATTGCTTGAATGTTGTGTTTGTTGTTTTGTTTTAATTGTTTTTTTGTTTTTACAATGTGTTTGTTTTTTCTTTATATACATGTTTGCAATCAAATGGGTTATACGGTCTTTTACCAAAAATAGATAGATTTAAAATAAGATTTAATGCAGGCGTTCCCAAGTCCAGTCCTCATGATCAAGATCATTACCGGGCTTCTGCAAAGCAGATTCAGCTGCATTGGAGGAGTGAGACATGGAAAACAGTCTGGATAGGTATCGAGGACCGGACTTGGGCACCTCTGATTTAATGTAATGTAATCATGAGAACCTTTATTATGGGGGAAAAAAGACAGTGTATCATACATATTTAATATATTACAGTATATTTCTGAACATTCGGTGCACCGTATTATTTGGTGCAACATCAATGAACGGGTCGATTTTAAAACACTTTCATACATAAGGCGCGCCGGGTTATGAGGCACATTATCTTTCTGAAGCATTGCTAGTTTATTTTAAATTAGGGTGATCAGTCGTCTCGTTTTGGCTGGGACAGTCCTGTTTTTGAGAAAATCTGAATGCCGTTGACACCTTTTTATCTGCTATTGAACTGCCTAAACTTAGTTAGCCAAGAGGAACAGTATGATCTTGACTTACACTTTTCGTTAAAATAACTAGAGGAAGCCTTGGGTTTGTTGCAGGTGGACAAGTCACCAGGGGAGGAAAAATGTACCACAAAATTCTACAGGGCATTCAAAGATTTACTCCTTACACTTCTCATGGAAGCTATTAAATTAGTCCCTAAAACTCAAGCACTTCCTGAATCGTTTTTGATAACTATAATGTCTGTGGTTTACAAAAGAAAATAAAGATCCGCTGAAATGTTCTTCATAACAGCCAATTTCCTTATTAAATGCAGATTATAAATTCATATCTAAGGCTCTAGCTAACAGACTCCGTCAATATTTGCCTCATTTAATAAATCCAGACCAGAGTGGCTTCATTCCAAAACGCTCATCACCTGTGTCGTTTCTTCAACATTATCCATTCTGCTAAATCTGACAGGGAACCAAGCATAGCCTTGGCTTTAGATGCGGAAAAAGCCTTCAATGGATTAGAATGGCCATATATCTTTAAAGTGCTGGCTACATTTGGATTTGGTCCGTCATTTATTAGGTTAGTAGGGACTCTTTATCGTTTTTTTTAAACCGGTCAAGTCGACAAGGATGCCCTTTGTCCAATGCGCTCTTTGTCTTGGCAATTGAACCTTTGGCTGAAACAATTAGGCAAGACATAACATAAAGGGATTTAAAGTGAGCCAAACGGTTCACAAAATTAATCTCCTAGCGGATGACATCATTTTATATCTTAAAGACCTTGGCGACTCTCTTTCCAGACTGCAAACTGTACTGAACACGTATGGTAATATTTCAGGTTATGAGGTGAATTTGGAGATGAGTGAAATCCTTCCACTGACGGATTTAGATTGTTCTGTATTTAAAGGTACTACTCCATTCGGATGGCCTGCTCATGGTATGAAATATCTTGGCATAATCGTAGACAGTAACCTAAAAAATGTGTATAAATTAAATTATGTCCCGCTGCCCATGAAAATAGGGGAGGAGCTATGTAGGTATTTTAATCTATACCCATTCCATTACCACAATCCTTTTACAAGATTTTGAATAGTCATGTCAGACAATTTATATGGCATTGTCGGGTACCCCGAATATCCTTGGCAAGACTGACCTGGTTTGGGGGGTCTCCGTCTTCCTAATTTCAGACACTACTATCTAGCGGCACAAATGAGGTTAATATCATCCCTCTTCGAGGCCTGTGCCCCTTTAGAGGCACAGATTAGATTATATCCCCTAAAACAGAGGTAGGCAAGTTTGGTCCTAGAGAGCCGCAGTTCTGCATGTTTTTGATGTCTCCCTCCTCTAACACAGCTGAGAAGCTCCTGCAGAACGTAATTATGAGCTGATGATTTGAAACACCTGCGGGTTGGAGGCAGGAGGCACAGAAAACATGCAGGACTCTCTAGGACCAAACTTGCCTATCCCTGCCCTAAAAGAAAGTTTCTGTTGTAATTTTGTTTATAAACGCAATGTAAAATCTGTAAACATCACAACAGACAATCCAATACTAAGACATTTAATAAATATTTGGTATGAGGTTCACAAAAGTATTGGATTGACAATGGGACTGTCACCTAAAACTCCACTAAAACAAAACAAACTCATTCGTATGACTTTTGACAATAACATTTTGGGTATGTGGTACCAGAAGGGAATCAAGCATTTAGAAGATTGTTTTGAAGGGAGGGGGGATTCATGTCATTTGAATAATTGAAGAGTAGATATGGCTAGTCCACCCAGACTTTTTTTCTGTTATCTTCAAATACGATCATTCTTAAGTACTAGCTTGGGTGCTGATATGATTTTACCTGCTATGAATAAGATTGAAAAATGTATTTATGAAGGAAACCAATTAAAGTTTTTTTTAAGAATGTATCGCTTGTTGATGACTGGAAGTCGAAAGCCAGGTTTACATAAGTCTAGGTTGAAATGGGAGTCGGATCTCGGTATTGCAATTGATGAACATTTACGGGCGGATTTGTACCAGAACAGCCTTTCTACTATCATTAATGCCCGATATAGACTGACAAATTATAACTTCCTACATTAGTTATAGCTCACTCTAGAAAAACTACATTCTTTTAAATGAACAGCTGTGTGCCCCTGTAAAAAAAATACTTATTGTCTCAGAAAACTATATGCCATGTTTTTGAAAGTTCGGCAACCGTATTTAGACCATATAACTGTTTCAAATGACTGACATGTCTCATATCATTATCAAAGGCTGACTTTTTCTTTTCTTTTTCTTGCTGTGGGGGTATTGTTTGTTGGGTTAAGGTTGTATGTTTTTACCTTACCTGGATTGCTGTGTTTGTACAAATTGCTGAAAAATCACAAATACAATATTCTTAAAAGAAAAAAAAACACCAACACCAAATGCTCGAACCCGTCCGATGAGGGGAGTGAGATGTTTTTAAAGTAATCTTAACAACTCTGGGCATCTGTCTTTCATAAACATCATGAGCACCCCCTACAGAAATGCGAGATCTCGTGAGACCGGGGACATTACAAGAATTGTGCCTTAGAAGCGAAACGCTCTTCAATGGTAACACCTACAAGTCGAAATTGTACTTTATCGAAATAGTACAATAAAGATGACTGATTTCGGAGCGACTTCTGAAGCTGACCTGTGATTAAATTTCCCAAAAAAAGGTCTCACACTTACTTAAAAAATAAAATTTACTGTAAAGGAAGTTTACATATATAGCGCTTTTGCCTACACCATATGGTGCTCAAAGTGCTTTACAAAGGCTCACATTCACTCATTCACGCACACATTCATACATTAGGAGGTTGTTGCCATGCAAAGAACTGCCGTAACTTGCTCAAGCACACTTCCACAGGGTATAAATTGAGGATCAAACCCCACAACCTTTGTTGAGAGATGATCATGCTACCATTAAGCCATGCCAACCAGGTACTTACCATACATTATATGGTCTATGTTCAATACGCAGTTGCAGTTACTTCTAGAAATTGGAATCACTTCTTCTCGAAAATCAGTTTTAAAAACAGATAGTTGAGTGTGACTGAACATGCAGTCAAGGCTCTATTTTCATGGACTTATGATTCATTCATTTTTCAGCCTACCAGATGCCCCAGGGCTTGGCCTGTCATTTCCAATTTCTATTACTAAGCCACACAAGTGTGAGAAAAGGTGAAGATGGTTGTAACTGCCATAGAGAAGGGAGTAAGTCAGTAGCGTATTTCAATCTCCTAATTAGTTCCCCACTTCCTATTTACATTTTTAAAAGGACCATAGTGTAATGGTGTCTTTACCAGGTAGTGAGGCACTTAAGTTTTTCAGCAGATTGTTTCATAACTTGTTGATAATGCAATGATGTACTAATATTATAAATGTGCTTTTGATTAAGTTTAATGCCCTTAAAATGCATGAACAAAATAAATACAGGGGTAGTGTTGAAAAGAGGGGACACGAGATAACTGATGATACATTTTAGAGCAAAAAACAATGTAATACTTGTCTCAGACTTCTTTCTTTGTATAATTTTAATTTCTACTTTTATTCATATCAAATTTATTTCCTAATACTTTGACTGTTAATATTTATTCATTTGAATCTCTCATTCTCTTTAAAATTTAAAGAATGTTTGAGACCACTGGTTTGACTTCACACCTCCCACTCTGCCTTTCTAGATGGAAGCTTAGAGAAGGGCGCCTGCTTTAAAGGCAAACTTTATAGTTTTTGCACAATGTCCATAAAACATTCAAGATAATGTCCCAACTTGGCTGTCCATCTGTTCTTCAACCGGTAACAAGATGACGAGCCGCCTGTCGTCCCTGTGGAGGATAGTAGGTTGGATCTTCTCCTTCTGTCCTTCAGAGGCAGGTTGATTGATCTTTGCTTTCCCAGCTCTTCCCACAGACACATTGTAGCTGGGAAAGATCCTGATGTTAACGTCCCTCATGATGCCTTGGGTGTCTGGATTGGTGCAGACAACTCTGCCAAGCTTGAACTGACCTCTGAGCACATTCTGGTCACTTAGCCAAACGATGTCTCCAACAGTGACGTTCCTCTCTGTTGTATGCCATTTGCTTCGTACAAACAGGTTGAGGCCAGCAAGTTGACTCCAGAGACTCCAGAATTTGTTCACTTCCGCTTGCATTGCTCTCAGCCTCTTGTATGGGTAGCTAGAATAGTTGAATGTTTTAATGTCCCCGCTTGGACATGCTCGACCGAGCAGGTACGTATTTGGTGAAACATATTGAATGCAGCCCTCTCTGCTCTGCACCCTGGCATCAATCAGACGGTCATTTGCTAGGCTGGTTGCTATTTGAAGAGTTGTTTGGAACTCACTGTAAGTCAGCCCAGACCCTTTTCCAAGGCCATGTAGTGCTCTCTTTACAACACGCACTGCAGCTTCTGCAGCGCCATTTCTGTGTGATGAATCAGCTGGATGAACCTTCCACATCAACTCAGTTCCATTTTGTGCGGCCATTTCGTCCAAGGCTGGTTGAATAATATAATAATAATAATAATAATAATAATTCATTTAATTTGAAGCACCTTTCAGGACTCTCAAGGTCGCTGTACAAAATGTTAAAAGCACAATACCAAATAAAATCGATAAAACAAGGTAAAAATAGATAAATGATGTGAGAAATGTAATGTAAAAGGTATCATTACAGATGGGTGGAATGAAACAGCTTAAACAAGTAGGTTTTAGGTTTAGTTTTGAAGAGTGGGAGGGAGTCGGTGGCACGTTGGTCAGGAGGGAGGGAGTTCCAGAGCTTAGGAGCAGAGTAGCTAAAGGCTTTGCATCCCATAGTGACGAGGCAAACAAGGGGAACATGGAGTTGGAGGGTGGATGAGGAGCGGAGTGATCAGGCAGGAGTAGCAATGTGAAGAAGGTTAGATATCTAAGCAAGGTTATGTAGAACTTAATAGGCAAGGTAAATACATTTGTAGTGAATTATTTGTTTAATGGGGAGCCAGTGGAGTTGTTAAAGGATGGAGGTGATGTGGTGGGAGGTCGGGGTGCGTGTAATGATACGTACTGCGGAATTTTGGAGGAGTTGAAGTTTAAGAAGAGATTTATTGGGGAGGCCGTACAGGAGTGAATTATAGTAGTCAATGCGGGATGTAATTAAGCTGTGAACAAGAATGGCAGTGGCGTGAGGGGCAAGAGATGGGCGGCGGCGAGAGATGTTGCATAGATGGAAATAAGCTCAACGAGGAATGTTATTGATATGTGAGTGAAAGGAGAGGTATACTGTCAAGGATGACACCCAGACTCTTAACCAGAGGGGAGGGAGGAATGGGTGTATTGTTAATGGCTATATTAAAACTGTTCAGTTTGGTGAGAGTGAATGGGGTGCCAACAAGTAGAAACTCAATTTTGGAGCTGTTTAATTTGAGAAAGTTTGAAGAAAACCAGGTGTTGGAGGCAGAGGGCGAGGGCGGCAGGTGGAAGGACTAAAGAGGATCTGGAAGAGAGGTAGAGCTGGGTGTCATCTGCGTAGCAGTGAAAATGGATGTTATATTTGCAGAAGATGTCACCAAGTGGGAGAATGTAAATGATGACGAGAGTGGGCCCCAGGACCGACCCCTGGCGCAGGTTATAACAGGCTGAGTACTTGATTTATGGGATTTTATCTGAATGTATTGAGTACGTTCAGAAAGATAGGAGGTGAACTAGGTGAGAGGTGCGTGGGTGATGCCAATAGATGCCAATCTGTGCCAATCTGTCAAGGAGTATGGTGTGAGAAATGGTGTCGAATGCTGATGTTAGATCAAGTAGAATGAGAATGGAAAGTAGGAGTCAGAAGCTGTGAGAAGGTCGTTGGATGGACGGAAACCAGATTGAAACTGTTTATAGATGTTATTTGAGACGAGGTGTTTGTTTGGCAAAAGATTTTTCAAGATTTTTGGAAATGAATGGAAGGTTGGAAATGGGTCAGAGGTTATTGAAGTTGGATAGATCTAGGCCAGTTTTTTTAGTATTGGTGTTATAGAAGTATTTTTGAAAGAGCGGGGAACAATACCGGTAAGTAGGGAAGAATGAATAATATTGGTGATGAAAGGGGCAACTGAGGACAGGCAGGATTTAACAAGTGTTGGGGCAAGTGGATCAAGATGGCAGGTTGTGGGTTTTGAGTTGAGAATAAGCTCAGATATGGAGCGGATGGATGGAAGAATAAAGTTGGAGAACAGGATGGTGGGGGTTAGAAGTCGGGCGGTAAGATCAGCTGAAACTGGACATGGAGTCAGATGTTGATGAATATTACTGATTTTGGAAATGAAAAATGACATGATTGAATTACAGGTGTCGGTGGAGTGCATGTGTGGGGGGATGGTGTCAGGGAGTTTGGTGATATTAGAGAGGAGAGAAAAAAGAGTTTTGGAACTGTTTTTTGATGTGTTTGAATCAGTCCAGAGTAGTAGGTAGATTTGGCTGAGACGATATTGTCCTTGTAAACACTTAGGTGTTTTTTGTAAATTTCTTTGTGAATAGGTAGTCCAGTTTTGTTGTAAAGACGTTCCAGTTATCTTCCTTGAGTTTTAAGTTGGCGGAGAACTGCTGTGAACCAGGGAGCAGAATGGGTAAAGGAAACTGATCTGGTTTTCAGAGGTGCATGAGAATTCAGGAGTGAATGAAGATGAGTATTGTAGTGGGAAACAAGGTTATCTAGGGAGCTGTTGGCAGTTGTTGGAGGAAGGTTGGTAATGTCCACCACCAATCCTGAATTTGCGTGCTGTTTTTAATCTCTACGATCCTATTTGCAAAAAAATGTCTGAAAGCCATAGCTTTCACGCTGTATAGCCCAAGGACTGTTAAGATATCAATTAAATGGTACCACCTCCCAGCTTGGATTTGGCTGTGATGCTCAAAATACTTTTTAGCCGTGAAACAACATTGCTCCACACATTTCTGCTTTGACGGCAATGCCTTTGCAGTCCAGGGGAGTTAATTTGGCCTTTGACTCCACGAGCCTAATGATTGGGCCTTGATGTGAGTTCCACCTCAGGTACATCACTGCTCCATAAGCATGCTCGCTTCCGTCAGAGAATGTGATTGCCAGAAGTTTTCCAGTAAAGCATGGGGGAGTAAAGTTGAATTACATCCTCTCTTAAGCCGTGCGAGAGAGCTATGTCCCATGAGTGCTTGACTGGACAACAAGCAAGAGTCATTGCTTTGCCTCCTGGCTGGCAGTTTCCACAGCGACAGCCGCCACATTTTGGTTTGCATGCTGCGCCAATACTGTCCCACTTCCACTACTCTAGGAAGTCACGATTTGCAGTTAAGGTGCTTGGCTGCTGGAACTCGGTGGTGGCGAATTCTTCGTCTGGTAGGTACAGCTCTGAAACACAGCCAGTAACCTCCTCGTAACTTGCAGCTGCTGCTCTCATTGACCGTGCAAAATGTGTCTTAGTCTTGTGGGCTGAAACAGTTACGTCCTCAAAGAGGTCAGGATGTGTCCCACCAACTGTCCTCCCTAGTAGTCCATCCCAAAGCATGAGGTCTCCAATGGTTCTGACTCTTTGAGGCGCCAGCTGACCTTCTCTATGGCTTATGAGCAAGTTTATCTCCTTTGATCTCACAAGTTCGAGTGGTATATCTGGGAAAAACCGCTGCAACTGCTTTGGTGTCACATTTTTGTGGACATCTGCAATGTGGTCTAGTCCATAACAAGTCATCTGATGTGATCTCAGGGTGCCCTTCGGCGTCTTTACTCTCATCTTTAAAAGGTACCGCTTTGTTTCCACACAAACTCTCATCCCTCCAACTCCATGGACAAGACAAATTTCTTCACTTCTGCGGTTCAACTTACTTGCGGCTTTATGGGTTTTGTAATTCTATCTGGGGCCAAGTCAATTAACGTCCCAATTTTTTGTCTGGCATTGGCTGTGACCTCCAGAAGCATCATGATTACTGGCAGCTCTTGCAGTCCACTTTCCCACAGAAGGCTTGGTTGCTCTTTCACAGTACTGAGAGCTCTTGATGTTGTGTTTGAAAACACATCTCGGCATTGCTAGCAAGTTCTGGTGGGAGTTTGCCCAAAAATTACTTTTGCTCCTCTGTGTATTTACTTCTGCTCTTCCCCTCTTCAGAACTGAATTTGCTCTTTTTCTGACTTGTACTGCTTTTCTTCTCTTCAGCACAGGGGCACAGATAGTAGTGATGCTCAGGCGTGTGCTCATTTATAGTCTTGACTTAAACACAAAAAAGAAGAATTACAGTATGAACCATCATCATGAATCTCAAGGCATCTCCTGCATGCTCCAAATTTTCCTACTGCAGCTTTTTTTCTCTCCAAGTTTTAGCCCTTGTTTGCAGAAATAGAGCTTCTTTCTGTGCTTCCCATCGCCACAAACCACACAACCTATATGGCCACTCTCCAACTTTGTGGACTTGGTTCTGGTCTCATATCAGTCTGGGTTTCTCTTTTAATATGTTCCTCTTCCCTCAGTTGCTCGAGCTGCTCACAAATGTTTTCTTGCTCTTTAAGGGAAAGTTAAGAGACTGTCAAACTTTCCTCCTGTCGGCAACAGAAAAGCCATTCCTTTTTAAGATTTTCTGGATGTTTGCTTTTAATTGACTTTGTTACTAGTGGATTTTGTATAGCCCTGTGTCCCCGAGGTCACTCAAGTCTAGCAGTACCTTCTCCCCAGCTTGAATTAGCTCCACTATTTTGCGTGGCTGGTGGCTTTTGACAGCTGGCATCCTTTGCAGCTCCTCCACTATTTCAATCGCAATTGTGATTGGGTTGCCATTGCGATTTTCAAGGACACGAAAGATGTCATCTGCAGTATCGTAGGTGGTAAGGCAAAGGTCTATTCTGTTTCGGTCATCCACACTGTCCGACAATTGAACTTTTTTCCCTTCTAGTGAACCAGTTGGCTCACCCTGCCTTTGGAGTGCTTCACAGTCATTTTTCCATCTGTAAAATTCACGTTTGATGCCAGTAAACTTGGGAAGGGACGTTGGTCTTAGTTTCATAGTTGATATGGGATAACTTGGGGTTATGGCTGTCCGCATTCTGTCGATGTCCTCCTTTATCCTTGCCTGTATGAAGTCAGCCTTCCTAGATATCAGCTTGGGGAGGAACAGTTCCAGTTCCTTCAAGTGACTTTGCAGTTTCCCCTGCTATCTTTTCCACTGGCCATGCATCTCTTTTGCTGTATTTACCAGTCCTTGCAGGTGGTTCAGCATGAAGTTACCATCAGGCCGTATTGTAGAAACATGATCACACACAGTTTGGGCTGCTTGTGGTGCTGTGGACAACTCAACATTTCCAAAGTTGACCCAAAGAGCCTCCTGAATCAGAGCTTTGGCCTGTTAATAATTATTTATTTGAATCTCTATCATTCTCTATAAAATTAAAAGAATGTTTGATACCACTGGTTTGACTTCACATCTAATACAATGATAAGTAATTCCTTGTGCAAAGTTAACTCTAGTATTTAAACAAAATTAAATACAACTTAAGACTTAAGGATGTTTTCACACAAAAATAAAGGAGTATATCATAATTAAGACAAAACAAATATTTGTCAATCATGACAAAAGGAGCTCTGAAACTGTTTGGAGCAGGGATGATACCTTTAATTCATTTGTTTTGGGTAGCCACGGGCCAAGCAGTTAAGGATCGCCACATGGTGATCCTGATTCAATTCATCAAAGGGCAGAAAAACATCCACACCAAGAACGGTGGGTGGACTCATAGTTGTGGAGTCATTGAACAAGACAACCTAATGTTTTTACAATTCTTGCAGAAGTAAAATCTCTTGGGCTAGTCAGCCAATCTTCAGTGTGGTCACATCATCACTTGGTTAGGCAGCTTTGAGGTTCGAACTCAGTGCAGTTTTTGGGGTTCATTGTGGAGCAAGGCCAACTTAAAGCTGACCCAGTCAAGATTCAGGCTGTGGTTGAGTGGCCAATTCTGACAACAAAGAAGCAGCTTCAGAGGTTCTTGGGTTTTGAGAGCAGGACCTCTGATGTGGCTTCAACTGTCAATCAAACCACAAATTACAAAATCTTTAAGTCTAAAAAACATGGTTAGTTTTGCCATTAGTTTCAGTTGTCGGATAGCGGGTGAGGGCTCATTTTGTGAACTTTTTTTTAATGGTATGATTAACTCTCTCAAACATATGATGTATCAATACATCATAAGCGTCATAGTCGCTGCGTACACATCACATATAAATACGTCATAAGATATTTTGTTATGCACGAGTGTACAGGAAGGGCTGGCACAGCTTCTGACTGAAGTAACAGGCTTGACTGCAATGTTATTGAAATGAAGAGGCCAGCAGGTGGCAGCAAGTATAAGATCAGCCAGTATCACGCAAGGATCTTGTTGCAGAAGAGAAACAGGAAGTGTAGATTGGGACTGGGAGTGTCCTCTGTCACTACTGTGTGTTGTAGAGCAGCGGGGAGGAAGCAGAAAATTAGCAATCTGCAGAACAAAACAGTTAACCCTGCAGGGTTGCTTTTTGGCTTAAAAAAGCACCATCATCGGGTCATCAAAGCATGATGGCGGCGATCGAGTTGCTGCATGTCAAGGAATGACGTTTCGTTCGTCGAGCAAATGCAACCAGCAACCGTCGAACGATGATCCGCGGGGTTAACTGCTCGTTTCAGCGGTCACGACGACCCCTGGACGACTGGATGCTGCAGCGGAGCTATAGTCAGACAAGCCAATTGTTTCTTTTTATGTGCAATAAACTGTTATTTTATTATCAAAAGCACTTTTTGGAATGCTGTCTTATTGCACGAAAACATTATTTAGATGTTTGAGCTGTCACAAAAGAAAAAAAACTGTAGTGTTAAAGTCGATGTGCTTGAAATGTTTGTTTTACAAAAAGCTCTTTTTCTACGTTTTGTTCTCAGGAAATGGAATTTCGACAAAACTTGGCTATATTATAACGCTGATAACTAAATAACGGAAAAATATAGAAATACACTTCTTGTTTTATGATGAAAGAAGAGAGTCTAATATTTCTTTTGGTATGTTCCATGTTTATATAGCAACAGAACACAATATTCTGTGGGCCTTGCAAAATCAGTCAAAATCCAGTAAAACGGCTGGTATTGAGGAAGGTTGCTCCAATGAAATTGGCTGGTATTCAATGAATTAATAGAGATGTTCGTTAGATGGACTGGTGTTGTTCTCCTGACACAGACACAATATATGAGGTGTTCAAAGCATTTGTGTCTTATCAGGACTAGTTCTCTCAGACCAAGTGTTGATTCGTGCATGCGTGCGTGCATGCGTGCTTGTGTGTGCGTTTGTGTGTGCGTGCATGTGCGTGTGCTTGCGTGTGTGTGTGTGTTGGGGGGGGGGGTGCGTGCGTGCGTGCGTGCGTGTGTGCATATATCAGTACAATTCGGGCAGCAGTCCAGGAGACAGGCTCTTGTCAGACACAAATCACTGTTAGACAGTTACTAATGAGGGCCATATTTACTGCTACATTAGAGGAAAATGTCACTACACATGTAGACACACAGAAACAGACACAACCTTTATACACATTAATGCACTCAGCTGTTCATATGGCAAATGACAAAGGATGTATTGTAAGGACCACCTTCTCCATCTTTTCCAGTGTATAGGTCCCGTTGCACTTTGCAATTTGCCAAAATAATTCCTGCATTTGAAATTGAACTTCTGTATACAGTGCTCAGCGTAAATGAGTACACCCCCTTTAAAAAGTAACATTCTAAACAATATCTCAATGAATACAAAAACTATTTCCAAAATATTGGCAAAACCAAGTTTAATTTACATCTGGTTAACTTATAATATGAAAGTAAGGTTAATAATATAAATTCGATTACACATTTTTCAGTTTTACTCAAATAAGGGTGATACAAAAAATGAGTACACCCCTTAACAAAAATGACTAAATCTAGTACTTTGTATGGCCTCCACAATTTTTTATCACAGCACAGCTTCTAGGCATGAAATGAACAAGCTGCCAACATTTTGTTGTATCAATCGTTTTCCATTCATCAAGAATGGCCTCTTTTAGAGACTGGATGCTGGATGGAGAGTGATGCTCAACTTTTCTCTTTAGAATTCCCTAATTGAGTTCAGATCAGGAGACATACTTGGCCACTGGATCACTTTCACCCGGTTCTTCTTCAGAAATCCAACAGTGGCCTCAGATGTGTGCTTAGGATCATTATCATGTTGGAAAAGTGCAAGACGACCAACGGCACTGAGTGATGGCAGCATCTTTTCTTTCAGTATTGAGCAATACAGCTGTGAATTAATGGTGCCATTAATGAAATTCATCTCCCCGACACCAGCAGTACTCATGCAACCCCACATGAGGACACTGCCACCACCATGTTTCACTGTAGGCACCACACATTTTTCCTTGTATTCCTCTCCTTTGTGACGCCATACAGTTTTGAAGCTATCCGTTCAAAACACTTTTATCTTGGTCTCATCAGTCCAGAGTACGGAGTCCCAGTAGTCTTCATCTTTGTTAGCATGGGCCCTGGCAAACTCTAGGCGCGCTTTTTTGTGCCTGGGCTTCAGGAGAGGCTTCCTCCGTGGACGGCACCCATGCATACCGTTCCTCTGCAGTGTACGCCATATTTTGTCATGGGAAATAGTCACCCCAGTTTGGCTTTCTATTTCCTTAGATAACTGCAGCAAAATTACATGTCGATTTTCTTCCACCGTTCTCATCAGAAGACGCTGTTGTTGAGTTGTTGACATCCGTGGACAACCTGGACGTCTCTGTGAGATGGTTGCAGTTTCATCTTTTTTACATTTTTGTACCACTTTTGCTACAGTATTCTTATAAGTAAAGCTTTGCTGATTTTCTTGTAGCCTTCAACTTTGCTGTGCAAAGAAATTATTTTCTTTCTCAGATCTTGTGATCTTTCTCTTCCATGTGGTGCCATTGCTAACAGCATGAAATGGGAAACTGTTTTCTTTAAGTAACACCCCATTTATAGTCAACTGTCTGCTTGACAAATGTGTAATGAATTATGAGACACAACTAGACGTATCTACTCTAAAATTTGGGCTTTTTGGGCTTTGCTCCAGAGACATTCTGTGGGGTGTACTCATTTTTGCATCACCCTAATTTGAGTAAAACAGAAAATTTTGTTCTCTAATTATATTATTAACATTACTTTCATGTTATAAAAATTATTAAATTGTTTTTGTCTTCATTGACATATTGTTTAAAGTTAAATTTTATGAAGAGGGTGTACTCTTTTATGCTGAGCACTGTCTGTCATTCAAGTGTTAATCGCAAATAAAGTGGGAGGTACATAAATAAATGCCATAAATAGCCTTTTGGACAAACACAATTGACAGAGTGATGATTGTAGGATATATATATATATATATATATATATATATATATATATATATATATATATATATATATATATATATATACGTACAGAACCTATCTGTGTCTTTCTTAAGTCGTTAGTCATGCTCCACATGTCCTCTTCTGTGTGTGTGCAAGTGTACATGCGTGTGGTGTACCATACTAAATGTCTCCAGTGGGTGTGACCGAATGACCCCACTGACTGTCTTTTAATGCCTCTGAAATATGACTGATGCTCACACAATAATAAAGGCTGACATGCCTGTCAAAAAAAGAACAGACACACAGAATGAGTCTGAGTATGCAGTCTATTCTAACAAGTAGGGTCAGATGCACAATACGGTCTGACCATAAATAGGTCAGTTTGCCTTATGCTTGCTATGCCCCTGTGCTGTGAATGGAGCATTGAAAAGACCATTCAAACCTAAAAGCATTTCTTGAAGGAGATGGGTAGACAGACTGCAATACTTATATTAAGCTCGAGACGAACATAAAACAGTCATTGATCACAAGTGACAACCATATGGCAGCTCACAAGTGTGTAGCTAACGTAGTGACTAGTGCAAAAAGCTAGCTCAGTCTCCAGTGTTAATTGATGCATCTTCTTGTCAAACATAAAGAACAGATGGACTCACGTGCACTCCTTATTAACAAAATAATAATAGAATATATGGAATCTCACAAATGTGAGTACACCCCCCACATTTCTGCAGATATTAAATTATATATTTTCATGGACGAACACTGAAGAAATGACACTTTGTCACAATAAAAAATAGTGCGTGTACAGCTTGTAAAAATAACACTGTAAATGTATTCTATTGTTTATTTGTCGGCGTCCAGCCCCCTTCTTTCGTCATCATCATTCCGCCATTTTTTTCAAGCCAAACCAACCTGTAAACATGAAATTCACCTACCAACACAGTGCCACTTTTGAGAAACAAACACCTTCATCTTTGCACATAATCACTTTATGTTGACTCACATACGAAAAAAATGTGCAGGCATTTGTCAAAAAGACAAATACCATTACAATGCCAAAGGTGTGGACAGACACATGCACCTAGTTTCCCTCAAACACTGACCCAAGGGAGCATGTGCAGAGGCGACAGAGCGTTCACACAGGATCGAGCTGGTCTCGGATGTGTCAAAGCTAACAGCTGAATGCTTATTTGGATGAGAAGGTGTTAAACTCGCTTGGCTATGGAGCTAATGTTCAGATGCTTACTTACACACACACACCTGGGGCTCTGACATACATCCATGGTCCACACAATCATTTGTATCAAACACGGAAGAGAAGCACAAAATAACAGCAGGTGAAAGTCCATAATAAATGAAAAACGAATGCTACACAATTAGCAAACTCATGCTACACATTTAGGTAAACAGGAAGTGATGTGATTGTTACGGCACCCCATACATCAACCAGGAGGAGGAAGATTAAACGTATTGATAAGCGATTCAGAAAATGGATGGATAAACTAAAGTGCAATTTTTTTTTCATAATGCAGTCCTGAGTTTTGAGATTTTGACTTTTGAAATCTGCACAATAAATGTTTGAAAAATATTTTTTTTTATGTTTAATCAATTTCTGTCTGATTTTTTTTTATCCCTCTTATTTAGATTCATAAATACATTTGTGAAAAATATGTCAGTTACTTTACTTTTTTTTCCATATCACCGAGCACTAGTTTATAGCATAAATTACAGGCACATTCAGTACCTACAGATTATATTTGGAATAATTCAGTTTCATACCAGACCACTGCTTTTGTGACAAAAATACTTGCTTCCACTTGGAACTGCTTCACTGAATGAAAAGTTAAATAGGGCATGCAAATGTATGAACACATACAGACTGACTCAACACCAGGTGTGTGAGGCAAATGTAAGCAAAGACACATTTGGCTTGGATTCCCGGTGGTATCCAATCTTTGCCCTCTGCAAAAGCTCCCAACACTGTGGCTCTTTTCACACACACACGCACACACACACACACACACACCCGCACACACGCACACACACACGCACACACTAAAACAAGCCCCCCTCCCTTTTTTTAAGCTTTTTATAAGGACCCCCCCCACCTTCATCTATTAAGTGACAGCACCACCCAATGCATCTTTACTAAAAAGTGAGAATTTTTAGCAACAGCCCAATATTGTATTATTTATCGATTTACACAAAGTGAAGCATAGCATCGTTAACAGGCACTTTGAACTTATTTTGTTTTCATCTTTCATGTAGCATTTTGTGGTACCCAGAGTAAACAACCATACTGTTACAGATAGATATGATAAAAATAAACTGTTTTACAGGTATATTTATTAACCCCTTCAGATCCACAGATGGTTGCAGTGGACATGACATATTTGCCAATAAAACACATCATTTGGATGATGTCAACACTTCTGGTTCATGGTTGGATCTTACCTAACCAATCACAATCGAAAGTTGATTTGCATGATGTTCATGTTAAATATGTTGCATATAAGCTTGGTAAATTTCCACATTACACACATATTATCCTGGCGTCCACTATAACAACTAAAAATATGACATAACCCCCCCGCCCCCAAAATTTTTATTCTCATGTGGGAAAAGAGTCAAAATCACCCAAAAATTTTATAAAAATACATTTTGCCCAGCAGAAAAATTGCAAGTCTTAAGGGGCTACAAATGGGGCTTATATTGCAGTTTCCAGTTGTTGTTTACCTCAGTCTTTGTTTGAGACCTGTATGCTTTAGCCTCAATAGTTGTTAATTCCGCTTTTGTGCATATTTTTAATATTATGTATATATCCTTCCACTGCATATTGTAGATTATTTCAATACACACAAAATACACAAATAAAATATCTGACTTACACATTTGTTGTAAATTTGTGTTGTTGTCAATGGCAAAGTGAAGTGGCATAATATTTAATAATAATCATAATAATAATAATAATAATAATGCATTTTTTCTGCAACGCACTGTACATTTAATAGAAATCTCAAAGTGCTACAGACAGCAACAAGTTTAAAACAACATCAGTTAAGAAGCTAAAACGTTACAGCAAACTAATGCTTAAAAGTAGCAACACACTAGGAATAAAGACTAACAGACTAGTTAGCCAGGTTTCCGGGGTCTAATGAGGGCTTTATGAGGAGAGGGTGGATAAGGGCGGATTTGAGGGCTGGGGGAACATGACCATTAAGAAGGGAACTGTTTATTATGGCAGTGATAAGTTGCTTTATGGCTGTAAGATTCACTTTAAGTAGTGAAGTTGGTAGGGGGTTCTGGGGGCAAGTGGAACTTCTCATGCCCTTTATGATCCTCTACCTCCTGCGTTGTTACTTCAGCAGGTTGAGCGAGACTGGCAAGGGACACTGGGATGTGTATTGCTACTAAGGAGAAAAGTGCAGTAAAAGTGGAATGGATAGATTTTGACTTTGGAAAAGTCAATTAGTTTGTTATACTGCTCTTCAGTGTGGTCACTTCCGGTAACGCAGATTCAGCGTTTGAGTAGATAGTTAACAACGGAAAACAGCGGTTTTATGCTCGGGTAACAGTTGTTTATTTTGTTGGAGTAGAGGTGGGTTCTGGCTGTGGCTAACGCCTTAGCATAGGCTTTTTGGTGTTCACAGTAAGCCTAAACTAGCAAACCAGAAGCGATAAATCTGCATTCAAGGGCCCGACCTGCTCTCTTTATAGACCGCAGCTCTTGTTGATTTTAACTAGGTCATTGACTGTTGCTGACTGTGAAGCACTAGTGACTGACAGTCATTAATAATATTTACTGTAATATTTACTTTAATTTGGCTATTTCCGCCTCCTTAGCCAATCATAGCCGGGAACAAGTCCCAGCAAAGATCATTTATTGGACACAGGAGTAGTCACTCTCACACGTATCTACAAACCCAATTCCCAAAAAGTTGGGACACTATACAAATTGTAAATAAAAATTTAATGCAATTATGTGGAAGTGCCAAATTTTAATATTTTATTCAGAATAAAACATAGAGAACAGGTCAAAAGTTTAAACTGAGAAAATGTATCATTTTAAGGGAAAACTATGTTGATTTTAAATTCCATGGTGTCAACAAATCCCCAAAAAGTTGGAACAAGGCCATTTTCACCACTGTAAGGTATCCCCTCTTCTTACAACAGCCTGTAAATCTCTGGGGATCGAGGAGACAAGTTTCTCAAGTTTAGAAATAGGAATGCTGTCCCATTCTTGTCTAACACACGTCTCTCTAACTGTTCAACTGTCTTGGGCTTTCTTTGTTGCACCTTCCCCTTTATGATGCGCCAAATGTGCTCTATAAGTGAAAGAAGTGGACTGCAGGCTGGCCATTTCAATACAGTATGCCCATGACTTTTCCTATGCAGCCATGATGTTGTAATTGGTGCTGCATGTGGTCTGGCATTATCGTGTTGAGAAATGCAAGATCTTCTCTGAAAGTGATGATGTCTGGATGGGAGCATATGTTGTTCTCGAATCTGAATATACCTTTCTGCATTGACAATGCCTTTCCAGATGTGGAAGCTGCCCATGCCACACACAATCATGCAACCCTATACAATCACAGATGCAGGCTTATAAACTGAGTGCTGATAACAACTTGGTTTGTCCTTGTCTTCTTTAGTCAGTATGATATAGCGCCGCAGCCCCAGTTTTCCACAAATAACTTGGAATCGTGATTCATCTGACCACAAAACAGGTTTCCACTTTGCCACACTTAATTTTAAATAACCCCTGGCCCAGAGAAACGCCTGCACTTCTTGGTCTGCTTTAAAAATTGCTTCTTCTTCATCTGGCAACGGTGGCTGTCACGGTGGATTGTGTTCACCCACAATGTTTTCTGGAAGTATTGCTGAGCCCTACTGTGATTTCCCTTACAGTAAGCATTCCTGTTTGCGGTGCAGTGCCGTTTAAGGGCCCGAAGATCATGCGCATCCAGTATGATTTTTTTGGCCTTGACCCTTACACACAGATATTGTTCCAGATTCTCTGAATCTTTGGATGATGTTATGCACTGTAGATGATGATTACTTCAACCTATTTGCAATTTTTCGCTGGTAAACACCTTTCTGATATTTCTCCATTATCTTTCTACGCAGCATTGGAGGAATTGGTGATTCTCTACCCATCTTTGCTTCTGAGAGACACTGCCACTCCGAGAAGCTCTTTTTATGCTCCAATCAAGTTGCCAATGGACCTCATTAGTGGTAACTGGTCTTCCAGCTGTTTGTTTTTTTGTAAGTGCAATTAATTGACTTTTCCAGCCTCTACCTGTCCCAACTTTTTTTTAGATTTGTTGGCAATAAACATATTTTCCCCTTAAAATTATAAATGTTCTCAGTTTAAACTTTTGACCTGTCGTCTATATTCTATTCTGAACAAAATATTAACATTTGGCACTTCCACATAATTGCATTCAGTTTTTATTCACAATTTGTATAGTGTCCCAACTTTTGGGGAATTGGGTTTGTATTTAATGCAGTCTTCTTAAGCAACACAGACAAACAAACAAATGCGAGACAAGTCAGTCATTAGCAAAACAGGCGTCCGATTGTGAGAGGTACATCAGTACGTGACCCAGTGAGTGACAATTACACTGACAGAAGACAAAACACGTCTATCTTTTATTAGTCGGCCTTGTGTATTATTATTATTTTTTTTTTTTAAGTTTCTCATCAGAAGAATGGGGTCCACCGGTGACGGAAGGTCTGTCATTCCAGAGAGGTACACTAGATACAGCAAACCTTGGATTCCAACCCACTTCACCGATCAGGAGATAAACACACTAACCGATAACCTAAACTTTCATTCTCTTATCACGCTAACCACTACACTCTAAAGATCAATACATTAACATGTGCATCTCTGATGAAGCACCAAACAAAGCCAGCATGACAGAAAGATTACAACCTATGTCTAACCTTTAATACTGCAGTGATACGATGAGATGTACAATTTCAAATAAATAAATCACAATTGTAGTGCATGAATTTGAAATTCCACCGGCAAGTCTACATTTCACCACAGAGCATGAAACTGCTGCATACAGTATGCAGACATCAACCTACATAGATATCTATGCATAGACATCTATGGCAGTGGTTCTCAACTGTTGTCACGCTGGGACCCCTATTTTCCGTTTGTTGCGTAGGAGAGACCCATTTCTATACATGTTAAGAACAATAAAGAACATATTTTATTTAAAAACAGCCTCTGGCAACACACATATGGTATATTGTTTTTTCAAAAGCTGTTCAAAAGTTTGATTGACCACCAAAAGCATATCACTTACAATGATGTCCTCTAGTCAGAGTAAATTAGGGGCTAAAGCACAAGGCAGCTAAACTTCCTGTCGCTTACCTAATTATGTTCCATGTGGGAACTTGCATGTGGGCACGCCGCTGTACTGGTGCAGAAAAATTAAAGTAAGAAAAGACAACTACCTCATATATGGTATTTTCTTGAATCCAATCCAAAGTAGTGACTATGTGAATACATTTTAGATGTACTGTAGTTTTTATAACACAGGTATATCCATCTTACACCTTTACCACACAAATGTTTCAGTGACAGATTGTGATTGCTATTATGTCAAAGCAAGGTTTGAGTTTTCTGGATCTCCTTTGGGAGTTTGTGGCAGTTGTGCTTTATTAACTGTATTACATTCCCTTTTGCAGGAATCTGTATCCAACGACAGACACCCATTTTCCTTAATCTTCTCATCTCCTCCTAAACTAAATGATCCTTTCATTTCCTGATGGCCAGTCAAAGCCCTTGAGTATCTTGGATAGCATGGGTGTGTGAGTGTGTATTTAGTATTTGACTTCCGGGAGTAATCACTGGCGCGTCTGGCTGCCGCTGCTCTTGAAAGGCATGTGTTTTGGATCGTGTTTATTGCATGATTTAGTTCCCTTCACCAACACTTTGCACTATTCGGTGTACTCATATAACTATCATATAATAACCCAGATCAGTTGGATAGTGAGAATAAGTGTCCTTTGTTGGTGCCTCACGTGATTATATTTTAGATATCAGTTGTGGATCAATTATTTAGTTACACAATCTACTCTCATGGACTGTACTCACATGGATAATCATATATCTCCTTTCCAATCATGTGATGCCATGGTTCTCGATGCATCTTTGGATATAACAACATTAAATCAAATACAGTCTTTGTGGTCTTCCATTACACACCACTAGAAAACCCACTTCCTCAGCTGACCGCAGCATACAAGCATAGGTTGACTAGTCTCTAACCTGCTTCAAGCAGACTTGTTTTAGGTCTATTAACATCTGCTTGCATATCAATATTTATCAGTTTACTTAATCTTCGCCTCAATGATTGCACCTTTGAATTCACAACTCAACCAAAAACTCCTGGAATTACAGTCCGAATAAAGGTCTCACAATACTTTACACTTTATAGTGAGAAGCAGAAAATATTCAAATACACTATAAAAGACCACAGCTTTTATAAAAAAATTGCACTTTGCCTATTTCCATCAACTCTTAAAGCAGCTGCAGTGACTCCAGCAATTAAGAAATCTTGGACTGACTCTACCAACCTTGACAACTTCACTGAAAAAAATTGAAATACCAGGTCTTTGAATTTACAAAAATAAATTTAGTAGATGCAACCCAATTCATTTGCGTTCCGTGAATCAACATGATTTAATCAGCTAAAGTCAAAGTGTTTGTGGTGGATCTTCAATGTATGTGTTTCTTATGCAATGCTTTAATTGATTTTGTCAAATGTAATGTCTATTTTGGCTTCCACCAGAAATTGGGGGCGCTATAGTTTACCCAACAAGACAAGCAGAAGAAGTGGAAAAAAGACCGCAAGTGGTGTGTGCCTGGCTTCGAGTGGTACCAAATTCACCATTTCGGCAGCGGCTAAGGAACTGGATGTAGGTAAACTGTCTCACTCAATCTGAAAAACAGGCTCTTTGAGCAGAGAAGCTGCACTGCTAATGATTAACTGTTTGTTGTTTTGTCTGTCGGAAAATGTATTTATTGCATTGTTGCACATGATGCCATTTTTGTTCCTGTTTTGGCTCTGCAACTGTGAAACAGTTTTTTCATTGTTGAAGATTGTGTACTGTTGATGGCATTTTCTGTCTAATTTTGGCCTCTCCAACTGAAATTAAGTTTTTCCATTGTTATTGTTGACATTTGTGTACAAATGATGTTGATACCTATTTGGCACTGCAATAAACATTTTCATTGTTGTGTTATGTACAAATGATATTTTCTGTCCTGTTTTGGAACTACAACTGTGAAGCAATTTAATTGTTGACATTTTTAATGAATCGAGTTATGACACTGCAGCTTTGTCTTTTTTTTTAATGTTGCACTTTAATGTATGAAAGATGCAATTTTCAATAAAGTTCAATAAGAATGTTTTTGCTTTCATCTGACTATTTAGTGTTTTTTTATGCATTTTTTCTACATTGATTTTGTATTTGTACACACACTTGTTAAATCAAGCTGAAGTTAGAGACCTAATTAGACTAACAGATACATCATATAATTATCGTACATTAACATTAGTACATTAGTTTAGACTAATTAATTTAGAAAAGCGTTTCCTGGACGTGTTTTTTTTTTCCTCTGGAAAAATCAGATGAAAGCACTTTGATCACACACAATACATTGATGTTGCAGTAAATGAAAAATTTGCTAAATCAACATGAATATTTTAAACAATCTGAACACAATTTAAATATTTGGATGTGACAAGCAATAATCAAGTGAGAAGGAGAGAAAATCATGTCAGCTAAAGACAAAATGGTTGTGTGGGACCAATGTACACATTCAAATTAAGTAAGTTCAAAGTATTTTCTTTTCATTGTACATCAAGGGTGCTCAAATTTGGTCCTCGAGAGCCCCTATCCAGCCTGTTTTCCATGTTTCTCTCCACTAACACACTGGATTCATGATCAGGATCGTTATCAGCCTTCTGCAAAGTTTGCTGATGAGCTGATCATTAGATTCAGCTGTGCTGCAGGAGGGAAACATGGAAAACAGGCTGGATAGGGGCTCTCAAGGACCGAACTTGAACACCCCTGGTGTACATCATACAATTATGCTACATTAACATGAGTAAATTAGTTTGGACTAATTAATTTAAAAAGTGTTGCTTGGACATGATTGACTCACTTTGATCGAACATAATACATTGATGTTGTAGTTAAAGAAAAATGTGTTGACTCAACATGATTCTTTTAAACAATCTTAACACAATTTAAACGTTTGGATGTGACAAGCAATAATCAAGCGAGTAGGAAGAGATAAAATCATGTCAGCTAAACACAAAATGGTTGTGTGGGACCAATGCACGCATTCAAATTAAGTAAATCACAATGATTTTTTTGTTCAGCCAAATCTTAAAATGACCATTTATAGAAAAACATCTTAAATAAAAAAACAACACAACAATCAACAACCAGGTCGACAGTCATCCTGAAAACCAGTTTTTTTTGTCCACTATACAGCACAGTACCTTTAAAATCACTAATGACCTTTTAATAGCAGCATATCCTGGACTCTTAATATTACTCACTGTTCCTGTCCTTATTGAAGGATTTTACACTTTCTCATATACCATCCTCCTTGACAGATTTAGGTATGGTTTATTTTTTTAAAGCCACCCTTGTCTCCTGGGTCAAGACATATTTCTCTGGGTGTTTTCACTTTGTTTAAGTCAAAACTAACAGTTTCCAGCACTTCCTAGTCAAATCTGGCGTCCGTCAATGGTTAGTGTTATGTCTGTTTGTAGTCTATTCATCATCAGCATCAGGGGTGTCAAAATCCGGTCCTTGAGGCCCACTATCCTGCATAATATTAGATGTTTACTTTTCCCAACACACCGGATTCAAATGATCAGCTCATCAGCAAGCTCTGCAGAAGCCCTATAGCGATCCTGATCATGTGAATCAGGTGTGTTACAGTAGGGAAAAATCCAAAACATGCAGGATAGTGACCAACGATGACCAGATTTGGACACCCAAACAATCGAATCCTCCAAAATGTGGTATCCAGTTGGACTGTTGACATGTGGTTGACATGCAGCTTTGTTTCACTTCCAAACCAAACTCTCATCATCTCTCTCTGACTGTGTTCCAGGTAAAACCTGATACATTCGTAATTTTTTTAAACTGCTCAGCTGATCAAACTGATATTTTCCTCACTGGTTCAAAAGATACCAAGGCAAAATCTAACAGTTTTTCCCTTTCAATTTGAATTCGATTTTTAGGGCTGACTGTTTTTAGCAACTGTCAAAATTGGATCTGAAACTACCTCCTGCATGTGGTTTCAATCCGTCCCACAAAAATCTGAATTTATGTGCTTTGTGACTGTTCAGACTACAAAAGAGCCATCCACTTTGAATATGGATGGGCTAAAAATCGGATTTTGGCCTTAAAGACAAGGGCAGGCATAACCCTCTTGGATCATCCACACTACTTTTTCCAGCTCCTTTCCTCAGGTAGGCACTATGGAACTATGTACACACCATGTACACCAGAAGACATTCCAAAAGCTTGTTAACTCTTGCCATGAATTCACTAAACAGTTGATTCAAAATTACATATTGGCACTTTGCAAATGTTTGGCAATTTTGGACATCAATGTGTGTCAGTATTACTGAATTTATTATTGTAGCTTTATCTCTCTACATACTTGCATAACTGTCAATCAATATTCCATGTGCAGGACTAGACACTTTAAAAGTGTAGCTGTAAAATATACACATGTATTGTGGGAGAGCTTAATTTCAAAAACTTTAAAACTGTATATATATTTATTTTGTATTTTAAAAATCTCCCTCTTGTGTTTATATTGATTGAAAGGCATTTTTCTTCTCTCATTATAAATGTATTGTATAATGTAAGCCGCACCTGCTTTTGGGTAAACTGAAGGAGATGAATGTGAACCCGTACATCTCGAGGTGGTATCACTCCTTCCTGACACAGCGCACACAGCAAGTCAGGGTCAACAGCTCCCTCTCGGAACCCAGATTGATAAGCACAGGCGCCCCACAGGGCTGCGTCAACTCCCCGGTCCTCTTCACGTTGTACACAAATGATTGTGTGACATCACACCCAGAGAACTTTATCATTAAGTTCTCTGATGACACAGCTGTCGTCAGCTTGCTGCAGGCCGGCGGTAGCCACTGGACTATTTCTCAGAAATAGAGAAATTTGTCCAGTGGTGTGACCAGAATCATCTTGTGCTCAATGTGGGGAAGACAGAGGAGGTGATATTTGATCCAAAAGCTGTTGGTGACCACAGGCCAGTCGTCATTAAAAGCAATCACATCAGCCAGGTGGGTTCATACAGGTATCTGGGGGTCCACATTGACAACACACTCAGCTGGAGGGTACATGTTGGAAGTCTCTGCTCCAAACTCCAACAGCGTCTCTATTTCCTACGCAGACTTAGGGTCTATGGAGTGGAGCAGAGGATCATGCTGTTGTTCTACCGGGCTGCATTGGAAAGTATCATCAGATACGGCATTGCGGCCTGGTACGGCAACCTGACTGTGCAGTCAAGGTCACAGATTGCCGGTCTGGTGCGGACTGCCATGAAGATCATGGGGGTCAGGAATCATCCTTCCCTACAGATGCTTTATGAGCGGTCCGTCACCGTACTGGCACAGAAAATTGTTACTGACCCGACTCACATTCTGCATCATGAGTTCCAGCTACTGCCTTCCGGCAGGAGATTCAGGGCCCCCAGAACCAGGCTGAACCGCTACAAGAACTCATTCCTGCCGACATCCATCAAACTGCTTAACAACCGACATTAACTCAGTACAATAGATATATGGTGCAATGTTGTGTGTGTGGAATATATGCAGCCGTGCTGTACATACTCATGTATATATATATATATATATATATATATATATATATATATATATATATTTATTTATATATATATATATATATACATATATATATATATATATTTATTTATGAGTGTGTGTGTGTATGGGTGTGTGCAGTCCTCATGTATGTACTTCTCTACACATGTATACTTCTGTGAAGATTTCTTATTGCTGCACTTCTTATTTAACTTTAATTTATTATTACTATTTAATCTAATTGTATCTCTTTCTATTCTGTTGTTTCTTCCTCACTGTAACTGCAGCTGGACGGAGTCCAGGAAAAAGTTCCCCACGGGGAAAATAAAAGTATATCGTATCGTATCATATCGTATTTTCATTTATCAAATCATAAATGTCTTTACACAGTTAAATCTGATTAATCATATCATGAATGTATTTACATTTATGATCTCAATAATTCTGTGTTACTCTTGCAAAATAACCAAAAAACAGACACACTCGTGTACACACTAACACACATTAAGTGGAGAGCTTACTCCGGAAGTCAGAGGGGAAGTTGCCTAATAGTTGCCAAACGTTTAGACAGACCCTGTCTAAACATGTTTTACACCAAAAATATCAGCAATTACCAATTAATCCTATTGCAAACATGCACACATGCACATCAATTCCACACAACAGTTTAAAGAATATTATCCAATCTACATATTGTGCAGTGCTTTAAACTTTCTCATGGATGCATAACTTACAGTAAAATGTTGTATCTACAAGTAAAGTGTGATGTGCGCATGCACACACCCTCACACACGCGCAAACACAAACCCATGGCCCAACAAGATAATATAATCACTGTCTGACGATTGCAAAAGGCCCACTTCCAGATGTCCTGCTGAAAATTGGGCAAGGTTCTGAGGCTGCTGGGTGTGTAAACCCCAAACACACAGATTAACCTAGAACAGACATATACATAACCATACAAATGGATGCCCTAGCACGACATGAGCAGAACTGAGCCCAGCTGCTAAATAAATCAAAGGTTGGAAAGTAACATGGAAGATGGGGATGAGATGAGGACAAATTGCTTTTGGCTCCATCTGAAATTTGATGAGCAAATGAGTTATTAAAATAAAACAAAGGCAGCGTAAGTACTGCCTGTTGTCATGATTGATATATGTGTCACTATTGTGAAATCTTCCCATGCAACGATCATTCATATCTTTTCTCAAGTAAATACCCCAACACTTACAGCATAATGGGATGAGTTAACAACATGTCAACAGGAAAAGTGGAGGCAAGCTGGTCAATGTGTTCATATTACTGGCAAAGTCATGGTAAATAGCGTTATACACTTGGCATTTGGTGAATGTGCGTGCCTGTGTGCACGGGAATGTTATTCTGAACATGCACAAAATACAGTGGCCAGTGAATTCTCAGACCACACGGCGGATGGATGTGTTTACTTTTATCTTGCAAATGCTAGCAGCTAAGGGATATTAGTAAACCACTTTGGCAAATGTTAACAGCGCAGATTACTGCAGACATATCCAGTGCTACACACATAAACTACCTAAGGCCGCATGCTGGGCTATCAACCTAAAAGTATCCATAATCTACTGCTTATCCGGGTTGCGGGGGTAGCTGCTTTAGCAGGAAAGCCCAGACTTCCCTCTCCCCAGCCACTTCAACCAACTCCTCCGGCGGGATCCCAAGGCGTTCCCAAGCCAGCAAAGACACATAGTCTCTCAAGCGTGTCCTGGGTTGTCCCCGGGTCCTCCCGCAAGTGGAACATGCCCACAACACCTCCCGGAGAAGTGTCCAGGAGGCATCTGAACCAGTTGCCCGAGCCACCTCAACTGGTTCCTCTCAATGCGGAGGAGCAGCGGCTCGATTGAGTCCCTCCCAGATGACCAAACTTCTCACCCTATTGCTACGGGAGAGCCCAGACACCCTGCGGAGGAAACTTGTTCTTTCGGTCACAATGTTAATAAAGACCTTCAAATCAAAACAAAACAAATTTAGCCGCATGCCAGTCTTGTGCTTTTACCACCACACAATTGTGGATATGGAAGTATCTGTGCCATTGTATGTAATTGTATTGAATCATTGAGTGTAATAGCTGAAAATATGGATTAATATTAAAAAAAAAACTTAATGTCAAATGACATTTTAATAACATGGATGTTAAAGCTGCCGAACGTAGAACACGGAATTTCAAATCGCTACTTCCACCTGTCGCCAAAAAATTAAACTGCTCACTCCCTTCTTCACATACACAAAGCGCACTTGACGTCACATACGGAGACAGAGGGCAGTAAATTCAAACACGAATCCACTCACACACAGTATTGGCAAAATGCTTGCACGAGTTCCCATTGTGAATAGCTAAGATATCCATCCTCTTAACCGCTTGTCCTCACAAGGGTCGCGGGGGGCGCTGGAGCCTATCCCAGCTGGCTTCGGGCAGTAGGCGGGGTACACCCTGAACTGGTTGCCAGTCAATCGTAGGGCATACAGAGACAAACACACTCACAATCACACCTAGGGACAATCCAGAGTGGTCAATTAACCTGCCAAGCATGTCTTTGGAATGTGGGAGGAAACCGGAGTACCCGGAGAAAACCAACACAAACACGGGGAGAACATGCAAAGTCCACCCAGGAAGGCCGAAGCCCGGACTCGATCTCACATCCTCTGTACTGAGAGGCGGACGTGCTAACCAGTCACCCTGCTAAGATATCTACTCATTTAAAAAAATGTTCAGTCATAAATAGTCAAATAAAAAGGCTTTTGTGAAGATATTTTGGGGAAAATTGTTACATAGAGCATCTTTAAATAATTGGACAATGATTATTATGTCAAATTGAAATGTGGTCCAAGCGGGAATGCCAGATGCCAGTCATTTGTTGTGGATATAGAAGTGTCTGTGACATTGTATGTAATTGTATTGAGTAATCAAGTGTAATAGCTGAAAATATGGATTAATATAGACAAATGTTAATGTCAAATGACATTTAATAAAATGAATGTTAACTTGTTGGATAATGACTATTTCTGAAATTGGGTTGGGGGGTGCTCCAAGCGGGGTTTGAACCCACGCATCAAAAGGCCTGCACAATGCCTGACGGATGTTTTACCAATGAACTTAGTGATTAGTTTAAAATAATGGCTAATGGCCTATTCATATTGAAAATTGTCATCTGATGCTCAAAGCTAACACATGCATTTGATCATTTCAGTGAAATTATAATGCCTAATGGCCATGGATATATTTGCAATGTACAGTCGGAGGTGGGATTCAAACCCATGCCCTCCTGGTTACTGGACAATGCACTTTGCCAACTGTGCCACCGAGCAGTATCAGAAAGTTAGTAATTGATGGTTGGATGGTATGTATGGAGTGGGCATAGAAAGTGGTACTTAGAAAAAGTTGAATGTCAGTCCCATTGAAAATGAATGGGAAAAAGTTGATATTAAACGTTAAATTATGTTAAAACTGTAAGTAATGTGGAATCAGACGATATATTCCCAGGATAGCAAACATTTTTAAAGCAAGTTGAAATTTGAACGTTGTAAATTGTAAGTAACATGTGGGAGTTGTTTTATGGCAAAAAAGTGAGGAGATTGCTGTTTCAGCATTCACACAATTTTTATTATTATTATATACATTTTGATATTGTGTTATGCATTTACCATTTACACTGATATTACCACAAACAATAAACAACCATCTACATTGGAGAATGTTAATTTCTTTGTGAGTAAATTCAGCAGGATATTAAATAATTATTTCCTCCATGTCTCTTTTTCAAATATGGATTAAATCTGGATACTGTAAAGTGTCTGTAGAGACAGAGTATGTGGGTTTTTAGGCATAAGTCAGAACTGTGAGATTCTTGCCCTGACGTTGAGCTCATTTATTGAATTAGTGCATGACTGACCATTGGGGATGGGGCTGGCTGGGCGGCAGGCAATTCTCTGAGGCTCCTTAGCCTAGTTGACAATTATGCCGCTGCAGCCTCTCTGTGCATCTCAGAGGAAGTGAGGATGCAATGGGCCACAGGATCAGGGCATGCTTGCTACTAGGGCTAAGGTGCCACGCTATCAGGCCTCCACAAGGCAAAAGGGGATGGGGTGGGGTTAGGACAAAGTAATTGTAAGCGAAGGTCCCAATTATAAGAGGAAGACAGAGATTGGGGGCCGGCCGGAGGAAAGGATGGAAATGCTTTAGTGGAAACGAGGCAGAGAAATGTCATGACTAGCTGCCAGTGACAATGCACCCATCACACCCCCTCCCTGCCCCTCACGCACACCAAGAGAACACACCAAACTGCATAGTGGTGAGACACCATTGAGGAGTTGACATATTTGGACAAAACCTTTTTTTTTTAAGACTTAAACACCGCTTGTTGCAACATGGCCCTGGTTGATCTCTTATACTCTGCTGCCACCTGCTGGCCGTTTTTGTAACTACAATTGCTTCAACTGTTCTCTGCAATTGAGAGGTTGCCTCAGAGCCTTTTGTATGCTCTAGCATAGAAAAACATAAACAACGTAAAAATATGTCTTTGGGACACTCAAAACATTTAAAGCAAATGAGTTAATGATGTCAGTATGAACACAGCCACATCCCCGGATATAAGAGGGCGCACACACTTGTGCAAATACGTTACACCATTTGTGTATTTTTACGTACCATCCCCAAATGTTTTTTTTTTTCTTTTTTAATTGAGTTGTATAGGCTTTATGTCACATTAAAAGTAGGGTTTGAAGTTTTAAAGTTGCTAGCAAGTTTCAAACTTAGCCTCACTTCACTATCACCCCCTTCCCCCACATCCCCGGATATAAGAGGGCGCACACACTTGTGCAAATACGTTACACCATTTGTGTATTTTTACGTACCATCCCCAAATGTTTTTTTTTTCTTTTTTAATTGAGTTGTATAGGCTTTATGTCACATTAAAAGTAGGGTTTGAAGTTTTAAAGTTGCTAGCAAGTTTCAAACTTAGCCTCACTTCACTATCACCCCCTTCCCCCGGTCAAAGCCACGCCTCTCACGAAAATGCACCAGTCACACACGCACGTCAGGTTCACTATACAAGCCTAGCATTTAAAAAAAACGTAAAAAACCTATTAATACGTCTTTGGGACACTTAAAGATTTAAAATAGAATGTATTTATAAATTGTTGGGAGCAAATGAGTTAATATATGACTGCTTGACAACTTTGCATGGCACTGCCATTTTCAAATCATTTGACCAGAGAATGCAACCACCTGTTTTTTTTGTTTTTTGTTTTTTTTGCTGACATTTAGGCACTAACAAATCAATCACATCAACAAATTAACAACACATTACAGCAGGGGTGGCAAGCCCTGGTCCTTAAGGGCCTGAGTCCTGCAGGTTTTGGATGTTTCCCTTCTCCAACACAGCTGATTCATGATCAGATCATCAGCATGTCATGTCTGGGAAGATCTGGTTTTGGTTGAGGGTCCCGATTTGTCCTGAGTGGGTTCCAGCCCTTCCGCGGGTTGACCAATCCGGGCCCTCAGCCACTTGTGCCTGGCCCCAGGTGTGGCTAGTTACCCAATTAGTGTGGGTGTATTTAGTTCCCGGGTGGTGATCAGTCGGCGTGGGATCCTTGCCGCTTGTCACGGTCACCCCCGGAGTTCTGTCTGTCATTTTGATTTTGTATCTTTTCAGTTTGTTGTTTAGTTAGCATTAACCAGTACCCTGGTTAGTGTTTTCTGTAAAATAAAGCACGCCAGTCTCGCCCGCACTCCTGCTGTGGTTCTCCTGCCTCCCTGCATTTTGGGTCCTCCACTTCACACGCCGACAGACACCACGGCGCCCCGTGACCACACCGTAACACAGCAAGCTCTGCATAAGCCTGATTACGATCCTGTTAATTGGAACCATCTCCAGTTGGAGTAGGGAAACCTGCAGGACTCCGGCCCTGAATTACAGCTTTGCCCTTGATGGCCTAAAATTAATAAAATTCAATCAATAATTATTTTTTTTTAAATACTACTGGGGCCCCGTCCAGACGGAAGTAAAGCCGGCTTCGTTCCTCAAACAAATCTCGTACACACAGAAGCATCTCAAGACTTGCGTGTGTCCAGAAGAAGACGCTGAGGACGTTTAACGGCTGTAATGTATATGCCACAGGTAGTTCACAGAAAACTTAGAAGAAGAATCACAGAAGAAGACGAACACTTTTTCTCTAACTTTATTGCAATCTACAGAACAAACATGGCTTTGCATGTATCAAAACAACATGAAAAAGACAAACACAGGAGAAGTGACAATGGCGGGTGATTCAAGTACAACACCGCGTCACGCGATAATTGCCGCATACGTCATCGAGCTGCGACCATTACGTCATCACTGGAGGAGTATCCTGCATAAGGTGTCCAGATGGACGCGTACGGGGCGCGTATTGAAATCTATCCACTCTGGAGGTTTCAAAAGTGATCGGTTTCAAGCTCCGAAACCACGCTGTCATGTGGACGAATGGCTTAAACTGTAAGAAACTTGTGAGGATACATTGAAACTGGCTTTCGTGTGGATGGGGCCTGGGAGTCAATGTATTTTATATTGCATGTGTTTAACCAAACTTGGAGCAAAAGTAATAAACACATTATTGGGACATGATTTTTCTTTCATTTTCCATATTTAAATTTCAAGGCAGCACAACGGTGAAATGGTTACCATGGTTTGACTCAATTCCTTATGTTTTCCCTATGCTTGACTGAATTTCTTCCCATCCCACATTCTTTTTTTTTCTTTCTTTTTTTTCATTCGGTAATTTTACCGATTTGACATGTCATCATCATTGCTCTCTTTTTTAAAATGTTTTTTTTTTATTATTATTTATACTATATATATTATTTATATTATTATTTTATACATTTTTATTTTATATGTGTGTGTGTATGTGCATGTGCGTGTGTGTGTGCGTATGAATGTGTATGTATTAGTTCACCTAAAACCTATTAAAAAATCCCATACCGTTCACCTAAACCGAACACTTCAGAATCCAGTCAGTCGTGAGGCCGTCAGGAGACCCGAGGAAGGACCAAAGAAAATAAAAGAAAGTGAAATCCATCACCGACCAGACACCACCCACCACCCACCGGGCCCCCAACCAGAGTCCTTCACCAACCCCAGAAACATCTAAATCAGGGAGACCTCAAGAGACCAAAGGAGAGACTGAGGAAAGGAAGGAAGGACAGACGAAGCAGAGTGAGATCCACAGACACCAGCCTCCACCGATTCAACGACCAGAGGAAGAATCAGATTGTGTCTGAGTTTCGATAGATGCTGGTGTGGTGGCGTGCATGGCTGGATTTCTTCCCATCCCACATTCTGAAAACATGCATGTTAGGCCATTTACATGCTCTCAATTGTCTATAGAAATTAATTTGCATGTGAATGGTTGGTTGCTCTGCAATTTAAATGAAAATATTCACAGATCAAATCATTAAAATACAATGATTGAGAATATTTTATCGTCCTAGTCATATTCACTTTAGTAAGCTTAGTCCTTTTTTTGGTGGTTGCCTCACTGAGACAAAATAATAGTGGCATCCTGAGCACACGTTTGCATGTTGTTGCTGCAGAGCCTTGCATCTTTTACCTTGGATCTTGGAGAGGCAAAGCGGCAGCATTCTGAGACACAGATGCCCTTTCCTTACTGCTTCAAAAAATTGTCACATATTTTGGACAGTGCAAGTATGAACCTGACAGTTTTGCCAATGTGTCAGACTGCAGGTTGTGTGCAACATTTGATAGTTGTTATGTTGTATAAACATTTTTATGACATGGTTGTCCTTAATGTACCTTATATTGTCAACTTTTATTTTTGAAAGCTGTCTCACTTACTGGGTCATAGCCTGCCACGATTGGTCATGCAAATGCACACAATAGAGTACTGCGATAAAATTGCTCTTCGAGAGTTAATAATAATAATAACTCCTACCTGTCAGAATTTAAATGAATATCAACCTTCAAAAATCAAAGCATGTTCTACACTCAAATAACTGGCGAGTGCACAAGTTGTATGGCAAGGTAAGACAGCTGTATTTATAGCACACTTCATACACTAGTCTAGTTAACGCAATGGGCTTCACATAGTTAAAATACTGTAAAATCCTGTGTATAAGAGGGCTGGGTTTAAAAAAACTGAATAATCAAAATCAAATCGATTTTCCTTTTTTGAGCCCAATATCGATTAAAAAAACATGAATCGATTATTTGAATATCGTTTTTCCCATAAATTCTTACGAAAATAGGATTTTAAAGGTGATTTTTTGGGGGATATCTTACTATTTTCTTGAAATTTACTGTTCACGTTAATTCAAAAGTATTTTTTTTACATTTATATCTACATTTATGGAAGACATGCACTTAAAGACAATTCTGAATAATTTTACTTTATATTTATAATTATTGAATTAAAATTATGAAAATATTTTAATCTCATCCTTGCTGATGTCAATGTTTGAATTGGGAAAAATCTAAATTAAATCGAACTGAACTATTGTGAATCAAAATTGATCGATAGAGGAAATTACAATTGATACCCATGTATAATGTAAAGCAAGTTTTCTCTCTCTCTCTCTCTCTGTACTCATGTATTAATATGGTCCCCTGATTTGCTGGCAACCTTTATTATACTGGCCAAAATGTATTTATTTTCAAGGGCCAAAGACATCCATTTCTTTGAATTGGCTCTAAGTTTTAGAGAGATTTATATATTATTTAGATTTATATTTTATATTTTTTTAATTGATTGATAATATATTTGTGGGTGTCAACAATGGTTGTTATCTCTAATAAAAGTGAAACAAGCTTGTTTACTGCTAATGTTTGTATTGCAGTTTATTACAGATGTTTACACACTGAAATAAAAATGTTCACACAATTATCGATGTTTACACTCAAGGAGCAAAACACCTGTCCAGAGTTGCACAACTTCACACTTTTTGCAAAACATTGCACACAGTGATTTTCACAAATCTTAATGCATTCAGATAAGGGTTGTGAGTTACTTCCTTTCATTACAAAGCCCTGGCTTGCCAATAACCACACTAATAAACACATTGGATAATCACAGGCATGTGCTTTATTGAAAATACTTCATGCATTAATTTTAATTTGCCTACACTTAACGGTACTAAGAAAAACTACTATTTTGTTCGGATTTTTATTGTTGAGTGATATGTTAATGTGCTGAGTATGCTAAGAAATATTTTCAGTCTGCGGCATCAAACAGTGTTGTGCAGTGATTGGTAAGTTTGCAGAATTTGTGTACTTGTCCCTGTTTATCTCAAACTAATCATGAAGATTTTTTTTTTTTAAATACTTAATGAATGTCACCTGTGTTTCTGAAAATGCTTGCTTGCTTGGTACATCATGGAGAGTGAAGGCAGGGTGGCGTTTTGTCTTTTGACCGCTAGACTTTTACCACTATATTGTCAAACCCTGCAAGTCTGCCTTCAGTAATTATTGAAAGAGTCAACATCTACAAACTGCAGTGAAAGCCTCGTTTTCATCTTCAGTTTCCATCCACCTCAGTGACTAAACTTGGTTTTGATAGTCACGTAACACTTCATTTTCCTTTATCTTAGTATCCTATCATGAATAATATATCTGATACTGTTTGCGGTAAAAAAGATTGTTTAAAAAAAAAATATGTTCGGTATTTGAAAGGGACTTTGAAAAAATAATTGCAAATTAAACGCAATTTTGAGGGAGCAAAAAACACAATAGCATTATTTTTCAATTTCATTCAGCCCTCAGCCCTTGCTATTCACTTTCGTAGTTTGAACTTCATTTTACGTATGTCATTCGCCACTCTGTCTAGTTGACAAAGTTGCAAATGACATTTTAAGACTGACAAAGGCACTTTCTGTGAAAAAACATCTCACTGTTGATATTGTATAGATAATGTATTTCTGTACACAGGAATTCTTGAATACGCAGCAGACCTTTTCAACATATTTTACACATAACACATTCACAAAACACACACACACACACAC
Source organism: Leptonotus elevatus (assembly GCF_054856555.1). Taxonomy (NCBI): domain Eukaryota; kingdom Metazoa; phylum Chordata; class Actinopteri; order Syngnathiformes; family Syngnathidae; genus Leptonotus; species Leptonotus elevatus. Next base: position 932,393 of record NC_141245.1, read on the forward strand.
ACACACACACACACACACACACACACACATACATACACACACACACATACATACACACACACACACACACACACACACACACACCCACACACACGCACGGGGTGAGAGATAGACAGGAAGTGGTGAAGGAATTCCCAAGTGGACATTTCTCACATTCATGCAGTGATTGGAAACACGCTCCTGTAAAATGGCAGGGGGGACATAATTTCCAGGTGAGGAAAGAAAGGCTGTAACTCTTCTCTTTCCTTCAATCTCCCTGAAACCTGCACAAACAATATCCTGATAGTCTCCCATTTCAACAGACACATAATACCTGTTGTCACCTAAAGGGGGGAGACCTTGCTTTGTGTCAATACAGAATGGTTGCTTCTGTGGCTTGGGAGAACAGGTGAAAAGATAAAATCTAAATAAATGTGTGCTCACAATCATTTACACACACACACACACGCGCGCGCGCGCGCACACACACACACACACATACTTGCCTCTGTGTATTATGAGGACATTTTTTCCAAACCGGTTTAATTGTGTATTACAGGGACACCCCTTTCTGCTAATGCCAGAGAGATGGGACTTGCACCCAAAAATTTTTTTTGGGGTTGTCCAGGGAAATTTCACTTCAAAACTTGAAAAAACTCAACACACGAAAAAAAGAAAAACCTGAAAAAATCCGTAATTGTGAGGACATAGATAATGACCTAAATAAGCCACGCCCATTACAAAAATGGTAATTATGAGGACCAACTCACATTACAAGGACAAAGTTTACACAACACACAGCAACCATGTCACTGAAGTGACTTGAAAGTTCTGGCATTCTGACTTTACACAAACTAAAATGGCATTGATGTGTAATGACTTACCTGATATGAGGACACATTGTTGTGCACAGCAATACTGTGAAATGCAAAGTCATACCTGGTCCTTGAGCACCATGTTACAACTTACAATTTTAGGACCGACTGAAACTGGTATTTTAATAAAACAATGCTTCTAATGTGAGAACAGGTTATCAAGGTAAAGTACAGCTTTGTAATGGATAAGCTAGACATGAAACCAGATGCAAAAGAGTCAGTGAACATTGAACATTTTATTCTTTTAAACATGACTGCCTCATCTTAAACTTGAACATTGAACATTTTATTCTATAAAACATGACTGCCTCATCTTAAACTTAGGTAGCTCTTAAAAGTGATAACATAGAACGAAGCGGCCGCTTACTTGCCACTTTTCTTTTTGATTGAAGTACCTCGATTGCGTACAAAGTCTCTTATATTTTGAACAGTGCGATTTGCCAGGATAGGGTGCTCTGCAGTCTTGCACAGATCACATTGTATTTTTGTGGCAAACTTCCCCTCCTTAATAAGGTCTTTGAAATGCTTCATCACAGCAGAAACCTCAGCTGGAGACCAAGGATGCTTTTTCTTTCTCCGAAGATCGTCAATTTCATTTGTGAGAAGTTCTATGAAAAATAAATAATTTGTTAGAAACACAAAATGTACTGTATATCAACAGTAAAGACCATTTTCAGTTTTTACCAACACATGCCATCTCAACATCACAATAGTCACCGTTAACAGTGATTCACGACTGACTAAGCCAGGGTACATTTTAAGTCTGAAAAATCTCATGGTACACCCCAAACAAAAATGTCACAAGATGTGAATACACATATCAATCACAGTGGAACCTCGGAGTTCGAATGTCTTGGAGCTCGTACAAATCGGACTTTGAAACCCCCCCCCCCCCCCCCCCAAAAAAGAGTAAAAATGCCTCGGAGTTTCAAACACCCAAGCAAAGCTGAATGTACCTTGAAAGGGTAGCCTAGAGAAGCAGGCTGATGCCGAATGCTCACATCACGGTAGTCGAGACGAGGCGCTGCTCATAACAAGTCAGAGCGTGAGATGCCCCGTACAGTCGTGAGTGCATTTTGATTTTTCCATGGTAATTTTCTATGCCATGGGCCCAAAAAAAGACAATAGTGCCAGGGGAAGCAAGGAAAAACAAACTACAGTGGATTTAAGAAAGGAGATTATCGCACCTATCGTGACTACTTTCGTAAATACTGGCGCAAAGACCCCTCCGTAGCTGTTTAATAATGTGCCTGACGTTAAACAGCGCATGCAAGGACCCCTTAGTAGTCTAACAATATGCCCAATGTAAAATACACAAACTCCGCACTGAACTAAAGCTTGCATTAACATAGCAATCATGAGGAATTTATAACGGGGTCTGTACATTTGAGAGTGCATTTTTTTATCCACTGATGCAATCACACCACAACAAAAAAGGTCAGGTTTTTTTGTTTTTACTGTACACGTTAAATTAAATAACAAATAAATTAAAATACAAATGTTCTGTTTAGGGAGCTTGGGAACTGATTAATTGCATTTACATTATTTCCTATGGAAAACAATTTCAAGTTAAATTCTATTTATGTCCCTGTAGGGCAATTAATGTTACCGCAAAAACTGAACAACATTTAAGAAACAAAACAAAGACTTTGAACAGTTCACAGGAATGTTCAAACTCTGAGGTACCACTGTATTTATCTTTTGTCATCCAAGGAAGAGCCTTCATTTGTTCTATCACTATACATTCCTGGCATAGATGGTGTAAACAAGCATTCATTATATATTCTAAATCATTTTCTGACCATCCATCCATATTCTCTCGAGGGTCGCAAGCATGCTTGAGCCCATCCCATCTGTCAATGGGCGGGAGGTGTGGTTGACCAATTAAGTAAAATTTTATTTCCCCAGAACACACCATAAGTGCTCTCATGGCGCACTGTGCCACGGCACACTTATTAGGAATCACTGGATGAGCAAATGTATGCCATTACATGACGCTGCATTTATTAATTCAGATATAAGCGCAGTCTATAATCATGTCCGATCAAGTCTGAGCTGGTGCATGTACATGTCCCATGGCGACCAAGCGTACATACAAATGTATTATAATTTCATCCTTGTTAATTTTTACTGCGGTACATTAAGCCTGGTTCACATGGCCGGAGAATTGGCCAGAGTTTAGCCCCAAACTTCCCCTGCCGACATCCAAACGATAATCATAACAGATAATCCTGCCGTGTGTCCTGTGTGCTGACGCCACACACGGCTCATACAGATATCGGCCCTAGGAAGGACCTCCAACTTGAAATTGGGGATATTCAACATGTTGGATTGTTTTGGCCCAGCTTCACTCCATGTGCAGAGTGCCCCGAGGACAAAAACGTAACCTGGCAATAGCCAGATTGATATTGTGATTCACTCAAGGAAGTTAATATATACAATATCAATCTGGGACTGCTCCGCAGGGATTTGCTTGGGTAAGGTGGGACATTCTGTACAATACTTTGAGCTGATTGGACGATGCAGCATTGTGCACATTTGTTTTGACCAATCACAGCCACAGATGAAAATGTCGTATTTGTTCTCGTCAAGGGGGGGAATGGTCCGAACCATGGATCGGTGGAAATCAACAGGCTTGGTACAAGATGTATTCTTCGGAGTTTGTAACTCACAAAATACCACCAGAATTCATCTTGCAGAGCAAGGTTAAAACCACAGCGCAGCCAATCCGAAAGCAAGCCGACGAGTACGATGGTGGGAAATCCAAAATCAATACAGTCATGGAGCAGTAGAAAGTCTGTGCTTGCGCTATTACACTTTTTTTTTTATCCACATACATACTACACGAACAAACGTGGTCTCCGGGCGGGAAGCGAACCCGCGCCAGCAGCACCAAGGGCAAGTGATGCCTCGCCACCCAGAGCCAATTTACACTGCTTTAAATACCATTTCTTTTTACGACGCTTTTTCGGCTGAAAACAAACCAGGAAGTATCGTGACTGATTCTGTATGTTTGTTGACTCAAGAGGTTTTGCAGGACTTTAGTATCACATTCATTAATGAACTTTGTTCGTGTGTGTGTTTGATTGTGCAGTGTGGCTGCACACCACAAACGGTACGTTCAAAACTGTTACTCTTGTGATTTTTTTCTCTTCACGTGGCGTCTCTCACAGTTTGGAAGTCGGCCGACAATTTTAAAATCCTACCGTGTCAACCAGGCTTAAGTGGTACATTATTATATAGTATGTCTGTGTAATTTACCGTGATGTCCACGAGGCTTTGTCTTCCTGGCTTTTTTGGCCTTGGGCCCTGAAGGTTGTTTAACAGGCTGCCACAATGTCTCGGTTCCTGTAGAAAGTACAATATAGCTCAATGTAGTATTACAACAGAATTTGAACTAAACATGATACTCTTCTTTACATAATAATTTAGTAGTGCGGGGGTGCCCAAGTATCGTTATCAGACATATGCTTGCATGGCATTTGCGGTACGGTCAATATGTGCCTCCCAAGCCTTGATGCCCCAATCCGATGTCGGAAGTCTGAAAGTCCGTCGGAATGCGCAAACAACACACAGAAGTACATTGTAACTCTTAACCATACCTCTGGATGTTCCTTCTTGTGGATCATCTGTAGGTGGAATATTTTAAAAATAAAATAAAAAATAATTAATTGCAAGGTTTGGCCAACAAGCCGCAAATCATACAATAAAGCATGTTATCAGATGGCGGCTCATACCATGTGTGGGCCCTGAAGGTTGTTTAACAACGATGGCGATGCGCAATTAAGATCATTGGTCAAAGTCAGACTAAAGTATGCAATCCAATATTAATTTGTTACATGTCTTTGCAATACACATATTGCATGAGCCGTTTGTGTGACAATATATTTTTTTCAAATACCGTGCAGGGTCTTGCTTCTAAAAAATATTTCAACATCAACATGCAAAGAGAAATCAAGTCACCTGGTCAACTTTGGCACATTCTATCACAGCTGTCTCTTCATCAAGTTGTGCTTCAATTGAAACCTGGTGCAGATGAAGAGAAAAATACAACTAAAATTCTGTTCTTAGTAACACACAAGACTGTACCTGTGCATTAACACAGTTACAGTACAATGAATAGAATAAAGTATTGTGAATGCAGACACATTTTATTTGCCATTACAAAAATAAATGCATCACATAAATCCACCAGCATTAGAGGTTTGAGTAAATTGATGATATCTATTTTTCACAATGAAACAACAGAAAACACACACAGTCCTCACAGAGTCCAAACCTGACCAGAGTATGAATTGTGAGGACTGTATCTGTAAAGCCAAGCCCTGAAAACGTATTTTACACTAAGTGTATAAATACACTGTCCTCAGAGTGTCAGTTATTCACATCTACAACATTGTGAGGACTATGTATCTGCGATGGCTGCGCAGATCAAATCCTTTCAAATTAAGTTATTTTTTGTTAGTAAAGGTCGTCGATACAATTCTCTTGTATGGCGATGTGCAATTAAGCTAGTCTCTGATTGGTCAAAGTCAGACTAAAGTATGCAATCCAATATTAATTTGTTACATGTCTTTGCAATACACATATTGCATGAGCCGTTCGTGTGACAATATATTTTTTTCAAATACCGTGCAGGGTCTTGCTTCTAAAAAATATTTCAACATCAACATGCAAAGAGAAATCAAGTCACCTGGTCAACTTTGGCACATTCTATCACAGCTGTCTCTTCATCAAGTTGTGCTTCAATTGAAACCTGGTGCAGATGAAGAGAAAAATACAACTAAAATTCTGTTCTTAGTAACACACAAGACTGTACCTGTGCATTAACACAGTTACAGTACAATGAATAGAATAAAGTATTGTGAATGCAGACACATTTTATTTGCCATTACAAAAATAAATGCATCACATAAATCCACCAGCATTAGAGGTTTGAGTAAATTGATGATATCTATTTTTCACAATGAAACAACAGAAAACACACACAGTCCTCACAGAGTCCAAACCTGACCAGAGTATGAATTGTGAGGACTGTATCTGTAAAGCCAAGCCCTGAAAACGTATTTTACACTAAGTGTATAAATACACTGTCCTCAGAGTGTCAGTTATTCACATCTACAACATTGTGAGGACTATGTATCTGCGATGGCTGCGCAGATCAAATCCTTTCAAATTAAGTTATTTTTTGTTAGTAAAGGTCGTCGATACAATTCTCTTGTATGGCGATGTGCAATTAAGCTAGTCTCTGATTGGTCAAAGTCAGACTAAAGTATGCAATCCAATATTAATTTGTTACATGTCTTTGCAATACACATATTGCATGAGCCGTTCGTGTGACAATATATTTTTTTCAAATACCGTGCAGGGTCTTGCTTCTAAAAAATATTTCAACATCAACATGCAAAGAGAAATCAAGTCACCTGGTCAACTTTGGCACATTCTATCACAGCTGTCTCTTCATCAAGTTGTGCTTCAATTGAAACCTGGTGCAGATGAAGAGAAAAATACAACTAAAATTCTGTTCTTAGTAACACACAAGACTGTACCTGTGCATTAACACAGTTACAGTACAATGAATAGAATAAAGTATTGTGAATGCAGACACATTTTATTTGCCATTACAAAAATAAATGCATCACATAAATCCACCAGCATTAGAGGTTTGAGTAAATTGATGATATCTATTTTTCACAATGAAACAACAGAAAACACACACAGTCCTCACAGAGTCCAAACCTGACCAGAGTATGAATTGTGAGGACTGTATCTGTAAAGCCAAGCCCTGAAAACGTATTTTACACTAAGTGTATAAATACACTGTCCTCAGAGTGTCAGTTATTCACATCTACAACATTGTGAGGACTATGTATCTGCGATGGCTGCGCAGATCAAATCCTTTCAAATTAAGTTATTTTTTGTTAGTAACGGTCGTCGATACAATTCTCTTGTATGGCGATGTGCAATTAAGCTAGTCTCTGATTGGTCAAAGTCAGACTAAAGTATGCAATCCAATATTAATTTGTTACATGTCTTTGCAATACACATATTGCATGAGCCGTTTGTGTGACAATATATTTTTTTCAAATACCGTGCAGGGTCTTGCTTCTAAAAAATATTTCAACATCAACATGCAAAGAGAAATCAAGTCACCTGGTCAACTTTGGCACATTCTATCACAGCTGTCTCTTCATCAAGTTGTGCTTCAATTGAAACCTGGTGCAGATGAAGAGAAAAATACAACTAAAATTCTGTTCTTAGTAACACACAAGACTGTACCTGTGCATTAACACAGTTACAGTACAATGAATAGAATAAAGTATTGTGAATGCAGACACATTTTATTTGCCATTACAAAAATAAATGCATCACATAAATCCACCAGCATTAGAGGTTTGAGTAAATTGATGATATCTATTTTTCACAATGAAACAACAGAAAACACACACAGTCCTCACAGAGTCCAAACCTGACCAGAGTATGAATTGTGAGGACTGTATCTGTAAAGCCAAGCCCTGAAAACGTATTTTACACTAAGTGTATAAATACACTGTCCTCAGAGTGTCAGTTATTCACATCTACAACATTGTGAGGACTATGTATCTGCGATGGCTGCGCAGATCAAATCCTTTCAAATTAAGTTATTTTTTGTTAGTAAAGGTCGTCGATACAATTCTCTTGTATGGCGATGTGCAATTAAGCTAGTCTCTGATTGGTCAAAGTCAGACTAAAGTATGCAATCCAATATTAATTTGTTACATGTCTTTGCAATACACATATTGCATGAGCCGTTTGTGTGACAATATATTTTTTTCAAATACCGTGCAGGGTCTTGCTTCTAAAAAATATTTCAACATCAACATGCAAAGAGAAATCAAGTCACCTGGTCAACTTTGGCACATTCTATCACAGCTGTCTCTTCATCAAGTTGTGCTTCAATTGAAACCTGGTGCAGATGAAGAGAAAAATACAACTAAAATTCTGTTCTTAGTAACACACAAGACTGTACCTGTGCATTAACACAGTTACAGTACAATGAATAGAATAAAGTATTGTGAATGCAGACACATTTTATTTGCCATTACAAAAATAAATGCATCACATAAATCCACCAGCATTAGAGGTTTGAGTAAATTGATGATATCTATTTTTCACAATGAAACAACAGAAAACACACACAGTCCTCACAGAGTCCAAACCTGACCAGAGTATGAATTGTGAGGACTGTATCTGTAAAGCCAAGCCCTGAAAACGTATTTTACACTAAGTGTATAAATACACTGTCCTCAGAGTGTCAGTTATTCACATCTACAACATTGTGAGGACTATGTATCTGCGATGGCTGCGCAGATCAAATCCTTTCAAATTAAGTTATTTTTTGTTAGTAAAGGTCGTCGATACAATTCTCTTGTATGGCGATGTGCAATTAAGCTAGTCTCTGATTGGTCAAAGTCAGACTAAAGTATGCAATCCAATATTAATTTGTTACATGTCTTTGCAATACACATATTGCATGAGCCGTTCGTGTGACAATATATTTTTTTCAAATACCGTGCAGGGTCTTGCTTCTAAAAAATATTTCAACATCAACATGCAAAGAGAAATCAAGTCACCTGGTCAACTTTGGCACATTCTATCACAGCTGTCTCTTCATCAAGTTGTGCTTCAATTGAAACCTGGTGCAGATGAAGAGAAAAATACAACTAAAATTCTGTTCTTAGTAACACACAAGACTGTACCTGTGCATTAACACAGTTACAGTACAATGAATAGAATAAAGTATTGTGAATGGTTCTCTTGTATGGCGATGCGCAATTAAGCTAGTCTCTGATTGGTCAAAATCAAACTCAACTAGGGCTGGGCAATAAATCAAATTAATTAGCTTAATCGTCATTTTTAAAATGTAATAGTTGAAAATTTGCTAAAGCGTGAAATCGAATTTTGTCTTCTGGATTATTAAAAGCTATTATGTTCCATTACATCCAGATGTTATTGTGAGTTGTAATTTTGCACAAGTGGTGGCAGATTGTTGGATGGTTGGTTTTAAAGACTTTTTATTTCTTTTTTTGGCCATATCGCTCAGCCCCAGACTAAAGTCAATCAATCAATCCAATATTCCTTTGTTACATGTCTTTGCAATAAACATATTGCATGAGCCATTCGTGCGCCAAGATTTTTTCCATATATTGTGCAGCCCTAGTATCTCCACCCTCCACTAATTTCTTGCTTCTGAAAACCGATTTCAACATTAAAAAATAAATCTCGTCACCTGGTCAACTTTGGGGCAGTCTGTGATAGCTCTGTCTTCATCAGGTTGTTTTTCAGTGGAAACCTGATGCAGATGAATAGAAAAATACCAATACAATACAATTTTTACTAAGACAAGACTGTTATAATGCAATTTCATGTAATCATGAATGTGCGACCAGTAATTCTAGTATGTCACATGTATGACACAATATCCAAATGTCATGATAAGAAATCAAGATATGATAATTAACATGATGTGAGGTTGGCGATACTCACGATAACTGAGAAAAAAAAGTCACAATATTGTAAAAAAAATTATAATATAAAAAATAATAATGATATTGAGAAAATAATTGTGTTTTTGTAAATAACAGTGACAAAAGAGTTGGCCAGTATTTTTACCGTCGGGTGTTTCCATTGGCTCAGTGGTTCAAAGTTTCATTGTATAATCATAATTAATCCTTTTTTTGTTTTGTCAAAACTTGCACGATAAAATGTTACTAAAAATCCCTGTAGACAGTTTATGCAAGTTTTTAAATCAGTAATGCAGTGACACGGGAGGAGAAATTCTATATTTTACTTTGCAATTCAATTACAGTGTCCACTAAATTTCCATATACCGCTCTTAACATTTTTAATTATGGGCTACTGTGTTCCTATTTGTTTTTTGGGGTTTTTTATGTTGCTGAGGCATAATCATGTAAATAAACAATAGGTATTTTCAGTATTTCACCAAAGATGCACCTGTTCATAGTGACAATACTGGGAAATTAACCTAAATTCAAACAGCAAGCCGTTAACTCTTTGTGAAAATTAACTTGTCTCTACCTTTAGTCTCCATGGAAAATCAAAATTGCCATAGTTGTAGGTTATTTCCTCCCCTGGCTCAATGTCCTTTGTCGCAAACAAACAGAGATGGGGCTGTCCGTCTACAGTGATTCTCTGCATTTTGCTGTTTGGGCTGATGTGTTCATCATTGACGAGTCTCCCAAGTGAATTATCCTCTCTGGCTGCATCAATGCTGAAATTGTTAAATAAATTAAAAAAGACAAAATTAATAAAACTATAAAGACAAGCACACATGATATGTATTAATAACCCCCACCTCTTCCACTATAATGTCAATGGTAAAATACAAAATTATTATTAAAAAAAAGTATACCCAACTCAGTTTATCAACATCTGGACACTAATTTTAAATTAGTTATTTTAGGTCAGAAAATATGTTTAACTTCATGAAACTGAGTGAAGCTAAATTTGATTTACGTACCGTAGGCATAGTAGGTCTGAGTGTTCATCAAAAACTAGAAATGTTATTCCTAAAATAAACATTTAAGCCACTGTAATACCATGCAGTTTGACCATGAGCACTATGCTTAAATTCAGAATAAATAAATAAATAAATAACCGTGCTTACGATGATCAATTCAAAATAAAAATAAACTCAACATGTCAAATATGGCCATTTAGATTTTAGGAACACAACTTTAAGCCATTAATACCTTGTTATTTTATGCATGGACAATATATAAAATAATGTTTCTGCCTCATATTGCGCTTAAAGTTGTGTTCTTAAATCCTAAACAGCCATATTAAAAAGGTTGTGTTGATTTTTTGTTTAATTTACTGGGCAATAAGAGTTTTACAGAATAAATGAAAGCAAGCTTCTATCTCTTTTCTGCTGATCCGAAAAACTATCCGATCCGAACCGTGACTTTTGTGATTCTTTGCACCACCAATAGTTGTCGCCATGTTTGTTTCTATTTACAAATTAAACAGAATAAAACACGGATTTGACTACAGTTTTCACAGTATTCGAATGATCGAGGTACTCCCATTCTCTCTTGATAAAAGGTATCATTTAACATTAAGATTTTTGAGACAAATGTTCATTCCACTTAAACTGTTCACCATTTTTGGGGGGTTATTACTGTCAGAAAATGTTTCAGATTAAATTAGCAGGTGCCGCAATTGTTATAATTAGAGAAAGTTACAGTTGCTTGAAAGTTTACATACCCTTGGGGTGTGTAAACTTATGAGCACAACTGTAAATGTACAAAAGCTTAACGTCGCTTAATGACACTAAAATGCTATTAATAGTCACCAAAATTCACAAGCACATCTCTACTAATGTCAACTTCAACCTCTGGAAAATATCAAAACAATTGCCACAGTATTTTGTATTTTATGGACATTAAGCCGGTTTCTCACCATTATAATGTGCTCACATAAGTTTACACAACCCTCGGGTATGCTTTCAAGTACAACTATAAGTTGACTTTAGTTTTACTCATCCACCAAAAAGAGAATCAAGCATTCAACGCTTCTGAACATTAAATGGAATTTACTTTAACATAGTTGAGAACTCAAATTTAAGTCACTGTAGTCTATTTTGAAAACTGCACACTATTGATACATTCTGGTAATGATATGTATTTGACTTAATTTGAGTATTGAACACTCACAGAAAATACGTTGACATCTAATATGTCTAAGATTTATTTATTCACTCGTTTTGTGTTATTTTGTTCTACCCGTCTTTATTGCATGACTGATATTTATTCCATGTACAGCATTATGTATGCGGCTATGGTTATTTTATAGTCCTTTAGAAATAAAGTTGAGCAAGTCACACTATGAGTAAATTAATTTGCTATTTCTTCCCAAAATAGTCAACTTAACTTAACTTATGTTTTACAACATAGTAAAATCACTATACAAAGTAGCAGCCTGCAGGTGTTTATATTTTTTAGGGCGACTCCCAAAAAAAGCCAAAATTAAGTATGACAACACACCATATAAACATACCATAGTGTTTTTCCATCATAGCGAAATTCAAACATGAAAACCTTCAGGGCATCATGATAAACTCTCAGCCTGTTTTCACGTTCCTGTTTGCTTACAAGTTCTCCTCGATATTCAATGAGAAAGTCTCCCTTCTGAAAGGAGCAGCAACTGAACACTCCTCGACCTTACATAGAAAAAAGGATACATCAGAAATATTTCATTATAACAATAATGAAAACTAGGCCCATACTAAAGAATATTTTACCAATACTCACCTTTGAATGAATTGATATATTTTATGGTGAAGCCATCCTTGTCTTTAGCCAAGGATGAAAAGTATGCTGCCTCGTCTTTGGGCTTAACTTTTGCTCTCTGTCGCCTCATGACTGACATGTTACTGAAGATAATGATCTAAAGCTATAGAAAAAATGAGTTTCAATTAGTTTGATAGGTAACTTGACGCAGATGTTTTGAAGTTGACTTTCAGTGTACCTTGAAAGCCTGTACAGTGTACAGTAAATGTGCCAAACAAAATAAAATACAGCTCTGCTAAACATTTACATAAATGAAATGTAATGAACACTAACAGACTTTACTGAAATATTTTTATTGAAAGAACAAATGTAAGTAAACACAAATACAGCAATTTACCAAATTATAAGTGATTACTAAGCCATTGTTTAGAACAAACAAGAGTAACTGTAAATTAAATTAATGACATAATGACACATACTAAGTTAGGATGGTCAGCCTTTTATTCAGAGTAATTAACTTCATTACTCCACCATACAGGGACATAAAACGTTTACCAGTATTTTCCTTTGTATATTTTCACATCACAAACCAGCCTATCAATCCACCCTGTTATGGCTTTCCTCTTAAAAAATAAAATTAGCATTTATCTTACTCAACAGACGGTTAGCTTTGCTATGCTAACCGTCGCTAACAAAAGCATAGCAATTCTAAATAATTATCTGCATCCATCATAATCAACAGACTTTTTGTTTTGCTGCACTTACACTGAACTTGCATTATAATTCATTGCCGCGAAATTGCAAGGCGCAATGTACACGAGCGACCAACATAAAAAAAACAATTTGGAGGAAAAATGTCGAACTTTAAACCTACCTCATTAGCACAGCTGCAAGCCATCTGCGTTGAGTGGACGTCACGTGAAGTAATTAGAGCCGGGGGCGGTTCTCTTTCGGTGCTGCTAGATGACGTCACTTCCGTACTCCGGACAATATAATAAATCACATTTAAATCAACAAATTGGTTCAGTTGTTGGATTATGAACATTGTTGATAAGAGTGGCTATTGTATGATTTACAGTTTTACAGTAAAAAAAAAAAAGAGCACATTTAAAATTAACCCCAAAGGCTCATATACTAAATTAATTACCACAGACGAAAACAAAGGATATTATTGCTAGAATTATAGATAATTTTTTAATTGTAAAATGTGATTTTAGTTTTGTTTTTTTAAAAACGTTTTTTTTTTTTTTCATTAATGAAAATGTTTATTTGCTTTAGTAAATAAAATAACCTTGCTGCTGTCACACAGTTGCGGTCCTAGGATGTTTTGGTATTATACTTCAGTAATGGATGCATGTGTTCTTTGGCAAAATTGTGAGCGAGCCCAATTTCTTGGCTAAGAAGCAACCTTGCAAACAAATGGTCACATGAAGCTTTACTGTTGGCATGAAGCAGGACTAATGGTAGCGCTCACCTTTTCTTCAACAGACAAGCATTTTTCCAGATGCCCCAAGCAGTTGGAAAGGGGGTTAATCAGAGAAAAATAACTTTAATCTTTTTTCCCTTATTTTGGTCTGTATTTATGGAATCCCTTTTTCACTGGTCACACCAGGCCATCCTCCAAAAGTCTTACTCCCTCACCATGGGTGTAGATGCACTCATACCTGCTTACTGCCATTCCTGAGCAAGCTCTACACTGGTGGTGATGTCCTTATCCCGCAGCTGAATCAACTTTGGGAGATAGTCCTGGCATTTGCTGGATTTTCTTGGGTGCCCTGAAGCCTTCTTCACTTAAAGTTTGTAAGGTCACTAAAGGAAATTACTTTAATTTTCATGGCAAATAGGGAATTTGCAATTCATCTAATCACTATAACATTCATACATGCAAATTGCTATAAAAAAAACAATAATAATAAGTCAGCACTGCAGATTTTAAGAAAATCAATGTCATTCTCAAAACATTTTGCCACTGGTGTACAGAAAGATGTTATACTGTAAAGGCAGGGTGGGATGTTAAATGATGAATCAATGTACGGCACTGACAGTTTCTCTGTCTCTGCCTCCAGCTGTTCAAAGTGATGTGATAAACAGCTGGTAACCATTGTACATTTTCAAATAAACAACCACTGCAAGAATTAAATGCTGAAATATATAATTAAATGTCATAGTGTATTTCATTATTTAATTTATCTACTTAGGAATTGGTGGCTGCAAAAAAAAAAAAGAAAAAAGAAGGCTCTGAGTCTACACACAAACATTCACAATACACAGCATTTTGAGAAAAAACTGAATTATGGGGACATGTGCGTAATTGTGGGGACAGGTGACGGTCAGCCAATCAAATGCTGTGAAATATACACTGGTGTGAATTATTCATGAAGTGGTGCATTACAAGGACCTTCCACAGGGGGCGTCATCAAATACACAAAAATACACACATTCACGTATTTATGGTTTACAAGGACATTGGCTAAAACTTTGGATTTAAGCCTTCTACACCCCTAGGAGCACTTCTGCATTGAATGAATTATGAGGACATGGGCTGTGTCCTCATAATTCAAAATGTCCTCGCAGTGTTGCGTGTATTCAGGTGACATGTCCTCATAATACACAAAGGCAAACACACACACACACACACACACACGCGCGCGCACGCACACACACACTTGTACTTAATAATTGTGAGGACATCCATAGACATAATGCATTTCCTAGCCCCTTCACCTAACCCCAACCATCAAAAATGATTGCCTACCCCTATTCCTTACCCTAACCTCAACCATAACCCAATTCAAACCTAAACTCTAAAACCAAGTCTTGAACCTCAAAAAGAGGTCTTGAGTTGTGAGGCCCAGCCAAAATGTCCTCACTTCACAAAAATGTCCTCAATCTGTTGTTTTTTTCTTTTAAACCCAATTACAGTAACAGAGCAGAACTATGGTTACGTTCACACTGCAGGTCTTAATGCTCAATTCTGATTTTTGGGTGAAATCCGATTATTTTATTAAGCGTTCACATTACCTATTAATTGCGACCTCAGTCTGTCTTCTGTGTGGACGTAATGCGTCCCCAAAGTGACCCGCATGCGCAGAAGAAAATACGTCACTCACAACGCTGTGTTTCGCGTAAGTAATTACGTATGGTCCAGCGTGTCAGGGCCATTGACTTTTATAAATCCGTCGTTGGGGCTCATATTTTTACAATCTCATATCTCCAGAGGAGTGATGCGGGAGGAGGTAGAAATAATATTTTGTGAAAATAAGGCGAGCCTCTTCAAGAGCCTCATCTCATGGAGAACTCTTTTTTTTCTCCCTGACAATGACGTCTGCATGTTTCAAGTGGGATTAAATTAAAGCCAAATAAAAAGTCACAACTGTTACTCGAAACAACTTTGCCAATTCAAGTACGTCTCCCGAGCTCTGCGGACTCTGCGGATGCGTCAAGCATAAATCAAGCTTAATGCCCCCACCTGCGTGGAGTACATATTGGACTTTTGATGACGTTGAGGTCGGATATATGCGACCCTGCCGTTCAGACTGCGGTCACATTGCAAAAATTCGGATACGTATCCGATCTAGGACCACATATTAAAGTGACCCAGGTCGGATATGAAAAAATCGGAATTGAGCCGTTCAGACTGACATAAAAAAGTCAAGATACAGGTCACATTTGGGGAAAAAAAAATCTGATCTGGGTCGCATTTGCCTGCAGTGTGAACGTAGCCTATGACATCCAAAAAAGAAAACCATTCACACCAAATACATAAATAAATAAATACACTTCATAAATAGATAGATAGATAAAAGCAACATCCCTTCAAAATTGACATTTAATTTGAAAATATACAATGTATACTTGGGAATTCATGGCCAGCACAAAGCAAAACAAAATTAAAATCCTAGTTTTGCTTTCCGTGAATACAATAAAGTAAAAAAAATAATCCTCAAATTATTTATTCAATTAAATTGTTCACATGATCAAACCTGCTTTAATATCTCACTAAGACAACTCAAATACAAAATGCAGTTGGTAAAACTGGGAAAATTTATCCAAACCTAGATGTGAAAAAGTAATTACCCCTTTACTTACTTAAATAACTGGGTGTGACACCTTCGGCAGTAATAACTGAAATCAAACATTTGCCCTATCATTCGCATTTCTGAGGGGGCAAACCTGAGCTAACAGACAGTGGAATGAAACAATGAGTAAAGAGCGGACGTGAAAGCAGTCAGCGTCAGAAAAGTGGGACTCATTGAAGTCTTTGGTTGTTTTTTTTGCGGAGACGGAGTAAAAATCCAACATGGCTACTAGCCGAAGAGAGACAGTAGTGAATGACTTATGTCGTTGTTGCGGGGAAAACTTGAAGAATGAAGAGTGACGTTGCTCACAAAGACAATGCCACGCAAATAGACAAATTTGATTGGCCGGCCTGTTTTCAGCCGGTGCCTAATCGCTGTCAATGGACGCCTTGTCCAGACCCACTTTATTTTTCAAGAGGTAGGGGGGAGGGGGGGGGGAGGCAACCACATGTGGAGGAGCGGGGATTTACTGAACTGGGTGTTTTACTTCCGCGTTAAAAAAATAGGAGGCAGAATACCTAATATTTCATTCAATAAATTACATTGCCATGGTGTTAAAGGTACGATTTAATAATAATATTATATGCCTATAGTTAACTGTGGAAGGCCTAGGCGGTATTGTGACCTGTTTTGGGCTTTTTTGGTTCTGATCAAGCCATTTCAAAATAAAATACTGCCCACGGGTTACTAAGATATAATACCTTTAACTGAGGTCACACAAAAAACAAAACAAAAAGTTATTGTAATTTACGTGCATACTTCATTTTAGGAACATCACTACATGATTTCAATTGTTAACACGTGTATATGTTCAGCAAAGTTAAAATTATGTGAACATGACAATGTGGTAAGTTTAAAAGTAGAAGCCGGATCTTGTAACAAAAAAAAAAACATATTAATGTGCCACACATTATGTGCCTGAAATTTTAATTTGTTATATATATATATATATGAGTATTATATGGCCTTTAATTGAGTAAATCAATGCTTTTATAAATACTCTATCACCCTCCAACTCAAAAATGCTATTGAGCAACCTTAATCTGAACAAAGGTGGCGACCTGGCGGAAAAACACACCACATCAGTCTATCTGCCACAAATTGCAGATGGAACAGTCACCTGCATGGCAAGAACTCATATTATTATGTTGTAACAATTTATATTTATAAGTTACAACAGTTTACAACTTTGCTGCTTCCTTTGATTAATTAAACATAAATTGGTAAATCGGATCTTTGGATGTCGTTGTGGGTTATTTTGTAACCTCCCCGATGAATGGACGTAACACTTGAAGCAATTTTAGTTGGCCGGCTGGCGGCCACTCCTGAGAAGGTTCACCATTGTTCCGTGTTTTCTCCATCTGTGGATATTGACCCTGACTATGGCTCACTCGTAGTCCCAAAGTCATTTCTAAGACTGATATATTTCAATCCCTTTGTTTCTCTTTTTTTTTTTCTTGAATTTGTTTGGATTGTGGCATTGTGCATTTATTTTTGGACTCTCATGCTGTTTAACCAAACAAGTTGTATTGATCTTCATGCCAAGTGGGCCTGTGACGCTCATTGAAATACTTTTTTGATTATATGCTTTTTGGTCATTACTGGGACTTCTACCATGGCTCTTCTACCATGGGTAAGTACGTTTTGTGTTCAAATAGTGTTATTTTGTCATGCTTAATTTATTTTGAGCTCACTTTTTGTCTTTTAAATGTCCAACTCATGTCAAGCTATGTAGTTAGCTAAAAACGAGTTCGCAAACGGTTTTATTTTGAAATATAACGGATCTACCTTCCTGTCTGGCTTGTGTCATTTCTTCCACAGCTCCGCATATGCATACGCACCGCACCGCAGCTGGTAGGAATTGACACGCAAACTCAATTATTTTCTTTCTTTTCCATGTGGCATCCGTACGGATGCTGTTATGGATCCATTACGCAGTCAGTGTGAACCACTGATCTGTATATATTACTGGATAGCCGATATGCCAAGACATTTGAAGACGCGAGGCTGCCATATTACTACTCCCAAGAAATGTTTCTCAGCATACGATTCTACACATTTACATTATCGAAATTGGAGAACTTTTGAGACAGTAGATTTATGATGTTTTAAATTTGTTAAACAAAAACAAGAGAACTTCAGACATTTTACAATTTGTCTTTTATGCATGTATAAATTACATGCTTAATAATGTTTACAGGAGGAAACCTGCATTTTTTTTTTTATTATGGGCCTGCTGCGAAGCCTAGAAAAAGGGTTTATTATTTTCCGCAAAAATGTGGCCTGTACCATAGATCGCACCGGCACAAATCGATCTGACTCACTGCGGCATTATTTTTCTAAGAATTCCGAGTTACCATGGCGACGCTATTCCCAAAAAACTCCCAAAAATAAAAGGAAAGACAAAATCACACATCAAGCACCTTTTTCCAAGACACGCTGCGCGCGCATACGTTAACCGACCGATATGAATTTTAGCTTATTTTGTTGCAATTTTTCCCATTTTTAGCTCAGTGTCAAAAAAATATTTAAGGAATGAAAGCTCTCCCCCCTGTGCGGATTTAAAGACAGTGAGCGAAATAGCCTTTTAACATTGGTGTGTAATGCGTTGGCTTGAGTGGAGCAATTAGCCTTAAAGTGACGGGAACCAAAAAATCTATTTCCAAAAGTTTCACTTCAACTCGTCACCATGGCCACAATCTTTACTCACTAGACATCAAATTCGCACATTTTGTAGTCTGCTTTCAGACAAACCCACTTTTATTTGGCTAAGGTGTCATTTAGTACCTTTATTTTCACTTTAAGCGAGGAGAAGTCTGACTTTTTCGCCTATCTTTTCCATGTTAATTTTGGCGCCTTTCTCTCTTCATTTTTTATAAATCATAAGTTTTCAACCTGCTCTAATTTGGTCATTTTTCATTCGATTAAAAAAAATGAGAACATGCTCGCGTTCCCCAAACCCTTGCCGTTCTAACGAGCCATTTCTGGAATCTGCATCTTCAACCGTTAAGTCGTGAGAGGCTTTTGTTCGAGGTGTGCGTATCTCATGCATTTGTGTTGAATGTGTGTGCGTGATGTCTCCATGTTCAACTCCAATGTGTGTGCGTGAATGTGCATGTTTCTTAAAGGGACAGTAAGATATGTTTAGTTTATGTTGATTATGGTTAACTTCCACATTTCTTGACCGATTTATATCGTTTAAATTTTAAACTGTTCAGCTCATTTACATAAAAAAAATACATTAAAAAAAACGCAAAACATTAATTTTTTTTTTTTTAAAGGCAATGGAATGGACTGCTATTTAAATAGTGCTTTTTTAGCTATACTGCCTGGTCTCTCACGTCTGCATAGCAACTGCCTCAGCCAATCATCTCTCTTGCTGTTGAGCTCAACTCACCCCCTTTTTTTCTTGGTGTACTCAAGGATTGGCCTATGTACGACTACTACTATTGCAAATACTATTACTACTACTACTATCTTGGACATATGATTAGGTACGCCCAGGATTCTGGTCAATTAATTAGGTACACCCTGGATTCTCGCCACTCCGCCCACCTAGGGCGGCGGCCATCTTGGCCAATTAATTAGGTACACCAAGGATTCTCTCCTCTCCGCCCACCCAGGGCGGCGGCCATCTTGGCCAATTAATTAGGTACACCAAGGATTCTCGCCACTCTGCTCGCCCAGGGCGGCGGCCATCTTGGCCAATTGATTAGGTACGCCAAGGACTCTCTCCCCCTCGCCCACCCGGGTCGGCGGCCATCTTGGCCATTTGACTACTAATAAAATTACTACAACTACAAGTACTACTAATACTAGTACTACTACTAATACTACTACTACTACTACTTAATACTACTACTACTTAGTACTACTACTACAAGTACTTGCTACTACTATACTACTACTACTATTGCTACAAGTATTGCGTCTTTCCACCTTGCAAGAGTCAGCAGGCCCATTCAAAATGTCCGCGGAAATTTTTCTAGTTAAATAATTATATCTGTAATTCAACAAAAGATGCCTCTCTCTAAGGAACTAAATAAAAACTAATAAAAGAAAAAGGGTGTGTTCAAAGCAGCACTTGTTATTGCCCCCCAAAAAATTGAACAAAACTGAAGTTTAGATTATCTTTTTAAATAATGCCTGGCCTAATTGGTTTGTTGATGTGATTAAACTTTTTCTTTTGAATTTCATTTATGAAGCACACTACAGTAAAAATGTGGATTCAAAATCTTCTCTTCTTGGTGATGTCACACCGCAGTGAGGTTGTCTCGTGCAGGTTTTTTTTTGTCTTGTTACTTCCTGTTTTATTTTGAAAATCCTGACTCTCCTTTTAGTTTCAGGTCACTTGCCCTTCCTCATGTGCTGTCAGTGCCAACCCTGATTCCTGATGGGGCTCTAGGTAGCGGAGTGGTACCGTCACTTGCCTACGATGCATGGTTTCTCTTCCCCGCCTGGAAGTTTGATGTGTGCGTGTTTGTGTGAGTGAGTGCAAAAAACAAAAACAAAAAACCCTGATTCCTGATTGTGTCCACCGGTTTCCCATTACACTCATGTGTTAAATAGCCTGCGTCTCCCCTGTCTTGTGCCAAAGTGTTTTGTCACGATCGCTGAAGCCCATCTACGGTCTTGGTCCATTGTCTTGTCCTTTGTCTCGTGAGAGTCTTTTTGTTGTAACTTTACATAGCCACAGTTTAGTCTTTAGTTTAGTTTCCACAGACTGTCAGGTGTATTCAATTGATTAGTCATGTAAGTCGTAGAATTCTAATTTTTTATTTGAGGACCTTTAGCAGATATCAGATTAAAATTTATTAATTATATTAATTAATTAAAAATCCTGTAATTAATGTAAAAAATATTTTAAAAAATTACATTAATTACGCCACACTTTTTGGATCAACAAACAGGGTTTACTCAATCTAGCTATGGGGAATTGAAGTGAAGTTGTGGTGGATTGCACTGCAAACCCACCCGAATAAATAAATACAGCTGTATACAAACAAATCTGTAGAAAAAGCTAACACTCCAAAACCTTCACTGGGTTGGCAAAAAGGTGAACACGTGGCAGATGCCTGACACGTTGGTGTCTGTTCACTCACTACAGTACACAGAGCAGCTGCACAAGCTTCATTGCCCCTGGCATCATGCATACTTGCGCCCACACACAAGGCTGCACAGCAAATGCATTAGTGTACTTGCTGTTGATAATACTAATGCTGTCATGCATTGTGTTACTCAGAGACTGCAGTGTGTGTGTGTGTGTGTGTGTGTGTGCGTGCGTGCGTGCGTGCGTGCGTGTGTGTGTGTGTGTGTGTTTAAATATGGCAGGACGTTGTTGAAGGTCTTCTGCTCAGATTTTGTCACAACTGTTTTAATTTCCTCAGTAGAGCTAGGTGAGTGTTTGAATCATGACTGGGATCTCATCAATTTCCACAACAATGGGCCATTGTCTGTGGTTGAAGTGTCTGTAATCAATTATGTTTTTAAAGTCTTATCGTCATGACTGGGATCTCATCAATTTCCACAACAATGGGCCATTGTCTGTGGTTGAAGTGTCTGTAATCAATGATGTTTTTAAAGTCTTATCGTCATGACTGGGACCTCATCTATTTCCACAACAATGTAATCTATGATGTTTTTAAAGTCTTATCGTCATGACTGGGACCTCATCTATTTCCACAACAATGATGATGTTTTTAAAGTCTTATCTCATGTCCGGTGAACTCCAGGTGGGCTGTTTGGAGGGGGCGTTGTGGTACCACCCCTTCAGGATAGTATAAGAATGTTGTGAGTTCGCTGTAACTTCACACTTGCGAGAAGCTGCAGCAATGTTCTGTAAACTCGCTTGTGTCCGGAATATTCTGTAAAAATAAAACCTTCGAAGGAACTGTTCACCGATCTCCAGCCTGTATGCGGATAACCAACATTCTCACTACCCGAAAGAAAACGAACATGTGCAGAAAAGATTATTTTCTTCAACAACGTGTATTAACCAAGATTCCTTTAGTTAACATTTATGCAACTGCTTACCATTAGGTTTTCATAAATATTTTAGCATGCCTATTGCTTAACATTTCCAGGAGGGAGTGGTAACGTTACCTGCATTTGAAATTAACAAAAATAAGGACTTTCTTAGCATGCTTAGCTGCATTTGTAAATAGTTATAGCCTTCAAACGGCTTTGGTTGTAGCATTAGCGTTAATGTTGCTTCTTGTTTGTGTTCTCCTGTTGTGTAATAGTTGTGTGTGTTTTACTTCTTTCTTGTGCATAAATGTGTTGTTCAGTTTAATGACTTCCCTGTTCATTAACTTACAGTACTTGCCCTGCGCTTAGCTGGGTTTACTTGCAGACGTCTCTGGTCACTTGTTTACATACAAAGTGATCTATGTGACATTTGCATTTTCCACTGCATCAATCAGAACAGACGTTTTACAGCAGTGTGACACATGCAGATCAATGTAAACATCACTTGATTTATCGAAATGGAGCTTATTCATCCATGTAACACAGTAGTTGCAATTGTTTTAACACTTATTAAAGTAAAAGCTTGATAAGGAAAAGTTATAAACAATTTAAACAAGTTCTCCCGTCACAGACAAGCTCTGGGAGGACGCTGCCATTTTGAAGTGCATAAACGACAACCTCACAATATATTTACATCAAAACAGTGCATGCACACAAATAAAGTTGTGATTTTCAGTTTTCTGAGATCCACAAGTATGTCCATGATTTTCACGTGTTTTTCAGATCCACAAATGTTCACAATTTTCATGTGTTTGTTAATGTTTTGTATACATTTATCATGACTTACCATTTGTAATAGTTCAATTCTGCTTGTGAGTTGTCAAATGTGCGTTTGTGGGTGGGCACGAGACAGACATCACACCATTTCAAGATATTCACACACACAGGTCATCAGATTTTCACTACTTAAAAAAAAAAGGTTTATCTAAGTTAGTTTTATCTAAGTTAGTTTTATCTAAGTTAGTTTTATCTAAGTTAGTTTTATCTAAGTTAGTTTTATCTAAGTTAGTTTAACACGCCGTTATTCCCAACACTGGCTGAAACGCAAGTCCAACAGACGCACAACTTTGAATAAATGGCTGCGGGCACGTTCACACGGACCCATTTCAGTCTTGTGTATTAAAAATAGCCTGCACTTACAGCTACCAACACAAAAAACTGTTGTGATATTTTCAGTTTTTGCTGGTCTTGCCCTGAATACATTTTAAGTTTAAAATTACTTTCTGTTTGAGTTGTGTTTGTGTTTGTAGACTATAATACCTGAATACATTTTAAGTTTAAAATTACTTTCTGTTTGAGTTGTGTTTGTGTTTGTAGACTATAATACTTAACAGAGTTTAGTGATGGGAATGCAAATGAATACAAAACTGTAGAGTTGATCAACAGTCTATTATTTTTAATACAGCACTGAAATTATGCTGTAAGAGCATAAATTTGAGCATAAAGGAATGCTCTCTTTTTTTTAAGTCAATAAAAAGTCACTTTTAACAGTTATGCATTACTATTAGGTGTATGCAATAAACAGAATAATTGAGTTACTTTTGAGTGAAGTAACTGTAAATAGTAACTATTTTTCAGTAACTAGCACAACACTGTCATGAACAAAAAGGGATGTTTTGACCACAAGCATCTGCTGTTCAACCAACGGGTCATCAAGCACACCCTGAGGTGACAGGATCACTGGAGGATAGAGGCAACAATGTGACAAAGGTGCTCATTGATAAAAATAAGACCGAGAGAGGGGGACTGCAGACAGGGGGTCTCGGGAATTGAAGGTCTTTGACTTGAAGGAAGTTATCGGATAGCTGGCCATCTTTCTATCCTGTGCAATTATGAATGACTGCCTTGCGTTGGCACAAAAATACAAGGGGCCTTTATGAGGCTGAGAGTTAATTGGTTGGTATGGATTACTGGGCTAAGATCTTATTAGAACAAGAAAACATGTATTAAAGGAGAAGGGGGGAATGGCTGAAATATGGTGGTGTGTGTGTCCCATCACCTTCCCATCACCTCAGGGAAGGCAGAGATAAGCAGAGTGTATGGGCTGAGATAAGATGGTAATAGACACTGGGGAGACTGACTGACTGTAAGTGAGTCACTAAGGGCAGAATTGCAGCTTTATGGTCTTGTTGGATCTAGTACAACCCACAGAAAATAAATATTAAGATACAATATGGCCAGAGCAAATATAAATAATAATAATAATAGTGTATGCGTGTGTGTGTGTGTATTAGATCTGTCAAACGATTAAACATTTTAATCAGATTAATCACATTTTATAATTGTGATTTATCACGATTAATCGCTGAATTAAAAAAGGCAAATTTTTTTGCCAGCCAAAATTAAAAGAGCACCTGTTATGTGTTATTTTTTTCTCGACATTTAATGTTATGAGGACGTCTTCAAAAAATTCTAGCTACTGCACACGCTCATCCTCTTTTTCTGATCAGTTCATTAATTGCATAGTTTACAATGAAAAAAAAGACCCCACTTGTTTGACATGAACAAATATATATATATACATATATATATATATATATATATATATATATATACACATAGATATATATATATATATATATATACACATATACACACACAGTGCTGCTCAAAAGTTTGTGAATCGCAGGTATGGTCAGATTTTTTGTATACAATATTAAAATAACCATATTAAATGTTTAGTCATACCCCAATCTTTAATGCTGACATTCAAAATAATGGACTTGAACAAAAATAATAATAATATTGTTATTCATTATTAAGCAAAAGTTGTTGATTTAAGAAAAACTCAGATTTCATGGGTGCAAAAGTATGTGAACCTCTCACTTAATCGGACATTGCACCTCCTTTTGCAATGATAACTTCATCCAAACACTTTCTTTAGTGATTTATCAGTCTTTCACATCTACTTTAGGGGACTTTTTGACACTCTTCCTTGCAAAATGCAGCCAGTTGAGAGAGGTTGGATGGGCGTCTAGCATAAACTATTCGCTTCAGGGGCCGCTACAGTATTTTGAAATAATTTAAGTCAGGATTTTGACTGGGGCACATCCAGAACATGAATCTTGTTGTTCTTCAGCCATTCCTTGGTTGTATTGCTGGAATGCTTAGGATTATTGTCATGTTCCATCGTCTACCAGGCTGTAACTTCACAAAGGACGGCTTCAGTTTATGTTCCAGGATTTCACAATATTCCTCTGAATTCATGATTCCCTTGATTAAGAAGTTAACATTCTCATCACCCTGCTTCACTGTAGGGAGAATGTTATTTTGCTGGTATGCAGTGTTGACTTTTTACCAACAATGACTGTTTTAGTTGTGACCAAACACTTCAATTTTCACAGAAGGGACTTCCAAAAAGCTTCAGGTTTGTCCAGGTACTCTCTGGCAAAATTAAGAGGGGCAGCTTTGATCTTTTTTGTGAGCAGAGGCTTCTACCTAGCAAGCCTTCCACGAAAGCCTTGTCGATTGACTTTTCTTTTGATTGTTGAAGCATGAACATGCGTCTCCGATGCAGCAAAAGAGGTCTGCAAATCCCTTGATGTGATGCACAGGTTGGCTTTCACCTGAATTATCATTTGTCTTGTGGTTTTAGAAGGTCGTCCATTTCTAGGCAGGATTGTAGTAATTTTCAGTGTTCTCTCGTTGCAAATGATCTGTTTCACAGTGGAATGATGAAGCTAATTTTTTTAGATTACTTTATAGCTTTGCCCAGACAGATGTGCTGTCACTACCCACCTCCTGAGTTCCCCTGAGATTTCTCTTCCTCTCAGCATGACTGACCTGTATGGGTTCACCTGGGTAAGACTAAAGTGACGTGGTTTTGTCTGTGTTTCAGTCATCCATCCATCCATCCATTTTCTTAACCGCTTGTCCTCACAAGCAGTGGTCCTCAACCCTGGTCCTCGGGGACCGGTATCCAGCCTGTTTTCCATGTCTCCCGCAGCCAACACAGGTGATTCATATCATCAGCTAATTAGCAAGCTCTGGAGAAGCCTGATAACGATTCCCACCTGTGTTGGCTGTAGGAGACATGGAAAACAGGCTGGATACCGGTCCCCGAGGACCAGGGTTGAGGACCACTGCTCACAAGGGTCGCGGGGGGCGCTGGAGCCTATCCTAGGGGTACACACTGAACTGGTTGCCAGCCAATCGCAGGGCACACAGAGACGAACAATCATCCACACTCACAATCACACCTATGGACAATTTGGAGTGTTCAATTAGCCTGCCATGCATGTCTTTGGAATGTGGGAGGAAACCGGAGCACCCAGAGAAAACCCACGCAAGCACAGGGAGAACATGCAAACTCCACGCAGGAATGCCGAAGCCCGGACTCTAACTCACGTTCTCTGCACTGGGAGGCGGACGTGCTAACCAGTCATCCACCGTGCTGTGCTGTGTTTTGGTCAGTGATGCACAATTTCTTTCTCATTTAATTGGTTCATTTCAATGGTTAGTTTAGCTACCAATTCGTAGCCTGATCCTACTTGACAGCTTGTTTTAAGCAATGCTGCTCAGGGTTCACTTACTTTTGCACCTACATGAATTGACCAAAAACTCTTTTTAATTAGTTTTGACTACACAATTGATTAAAAAAAAAGAACAGTGCATTGAATTAATAAACCTCCACCTGTTATTTCATATACAATGTAATGGTTCAGATTGAACAACAAAATTAGGTTGAAACAATTGGATTGTCCAAATTGCTCAAGAGGTTCTCAAACTTTTGAGGGCACTGTATATATATATATATAGGGTTAAGGAAATAATAAATAAACAATAAACAATAAAGGTAGTCCTCAACTTACGAACACAATGGGTTCCGAGAGGTTGTTTGTAAATTTGAATCACATTAAATTTTGTTTCAAAATAAAATTTTAACAAATTATATATTTTAAATAAAATCATCAAAATATGTTTACATTTTTTTATTAAATTAAATTATATACCTTATATATACTTTGTATACAGTACATAAATTAAATTTAAAAAACACATTAAATTACATCATCCATCAATTCATTATCTGAACCACTTTTCCTCACAGTACATTACATTTTTACACAGTACAATAAAATAAAAACTAAATAAATATGCTTACTGTACATAGATGGTGGAGGAGTTGAGTTCATGAGAGGCTGAAGTAGAACGCATTACGTATTGGGTGAAACGGTCTCAGGGAACTATGTTTTCCGACTGCCCCTGAAGTGCACATTAATTGTGATTGGTGCATATAACGAGTAAAGATGGCGACAAGTCAGATTCAATTAATTTCGAAGCTGAAGAGATATTGTACGTTTTGCTACTACGCTAATAAAGAAGATGACTGAGGGCTGCTTTTCATGAATATCCTCCAGGAGAGCCTCTGAAATTTACTCACAGTGTGGCGCCAATATCGCGTGCATGAAGAGTGCATGCGCCGTGGCCGGCCACTGGCCGTGGTTCCAGGCTGTACCATTCATCAGCGGGCATAGAGGTAATTTAAAAGTACAAATGGCAAGATGCTGCTCGGCGGGGTTGTGGCAGAGAGGGGAACTACAGGTCTGTACCGTAATGTATGATGTGGCGCGCACTTAAACATTAACTTGCAGGCAAAATAGGGCTTTTATGGACATCAGTCAGCCTTTGTTCTTATCTGCGAATTTTCGTAACTCAGATCTTCGTAACTAGAGGACGACCTGTACACTACTATTTTTGCCATGACCCAATTCCAGTCAACACTTTGTTTTAATGTTTTATTCAGTGTTGCTTATAATTCCTTTTGGTTTATGAGGCAAATTTTGTCACACACAGCTGTGTGGGAGATAAAAGATGTGTAAGAGATAATAAATGGCGCCATGGCAGTGGCAGGACACAACACTGAAGCCTCCCTATCCACACATTGATAAGCATCACCTCCATTACTTGGCATGAATCTGTCCTCCTTTCTATGAGAGGAAGGTCAGGAAGATGGTCAGACAGGGAGGACTGACTCACTTATATGACACTATGGTGGAAAAGGGGAAACTAAAGAGTAGAAACAGAACACGATTGATGATCACATTACCCCTGTGGCAGGCGTGGCTCAGGATGTAGAGACGGTCGTTCAGTAAACAGAAGGTCGGCTGTTTGATCCCCGCTCTTTCCAAGTCATGTGTTGTGTCCTTGGGCAAGGCACTTCACACACATTGCCTCCAGTGCTACTCACACTGGTGTATGGAAGATGTGAATGTTTGGTGGTGGTCGGATGGGCCGTAGGCGCACACTGGCAGCCATGCTTCCGTCAGCCTGCTCAAGGGCAGCTGTGGCTACTTTTGTAGCTTACTGCCACCACAGTGTGAATGTGACAAACTGCAACACACTGCACTCCAATTGAAACCCTGTCTAAAATGCACAATAACTTACTTCTTCACAATTATAATTTATAAACTTAGAATTTTACTTAGATACTGTATGTTCTTGCCTGTATTATTTAATATGTTTGGAATTTTATTTCATGAAATCATGACAGTGATTGGTATCACAAACAATGACTTGAAGGGTGTGTTGTGCTGTATCTACAGGTAGGTGTCAGTAACACCTAGTGCATGCAGTCCAATGCCAGCCTGACATAAAAGTGGGCATAGTTCCGTCAGTCTGTCAGTGACGGATATCATTTTTGCTGAGATTATGACGAATGAAGGATTGACGATTACAATGCTGTTCAACTTGAGATATTGACGATGACGGAAGGGTGTCCTGACTGTTGCCGAATGACAGACGCTCAAAATTCATTGACGTGCCCACTTCTGGTAGTTATTACAAAACGGCCACCAGGTGGCAGCAGAGTATAAGAGACCAACCAGGGCCATGTTGTAACAAAGCTCATTCACTCACAGTTCTAAATAGATGTGTGAATAACGATGAAACTTAGCTATAATCTAATGCTAATCGCTGCAAAACGGAAACAAATGGAAATATATATTTTTTCCTGATGAAAGAAGAGACTGATCTTTTTTTGGTAGGTTCCATGTTTTTATAGCAATAGAACACAATATTCTGTGGGCCTTGCAAAATCAGTCAAAATCCAGTAAAACAGCCAGGAGTGAAGGGGGTTGCTTCACTGAAAATGGCTGGGAGGGAACGAGTTAAAGTCTATACACCACTCGTCAACATGTTTTTGTAATGTAAAATAATTAGAAAAAAGACAAATCATTTAACATTTTCACTAAAAGTTCACACTTGTTAAAACAGTAGAATATTATTATAAAGATCTTTTGAAAAATCATCCCTATCTGACCCCATCTCTTGACTGTAATTTCATGTCCATTTTAAAACTTGTCAGGCTACAACAAGAATAGTCTAAGAACTGTTGTGGTAGAAAGAGTGGCCAAATTAGGGTTCAATAATTGCATCCAAGCACACACATTTCTTCTAATTGAGAAGGAGGATAATGTACTTCCTTATTGCAAAAAATAAAGTAAAATAAATAAATAAATAAATAAATACAAATAAAATAAAAGATGAGACTGGACAGCTGTCAAAACAAATGTATTGTACAATGATGACTTATTTGGACGACAGCATCAGCAACAGCGAAGCCATTGTCATAGGAACCCCACATCAAATCAAGTCACTCTCCCTCAGCAACATCCCCATTTTTGGTCTCAATATTCCCCTGTCCTCCTCTGTTATAAACCTGGAAGTCAGGCTTGACTTACATCTCTCATTTGATACCTACATGCGTCACCTCTGTAAGGTTTCCTTCCATCACCTCAAAAACATTGCCAAAATGTGTCCCTCTCTCTCTCAGCCGGATGCGGAAAAGTTGATCCATGCCTTTATCTCCTCCAGGTTGAACTATTGTAATGCCCTTCTCATCGGGACCCCAGGCAAGAGCCTACAAAAACTACAGCACATCCAGAACTGTGCTGCTCGGGTCCTGATGAGGAGGCGCAAATATGACCACATCACCCCGGTCCTAAAATCCCTCCACTGATTGCCAATTCAATACAGAATACATTATAAAATCTGCCTGCTTACCCACAAATGCATTCATCAAAAAGCCCCTGCCTACCTAAATGAATTACTTACTCTCCACAATGCCACACGACACCTTTGCTCCTCCTCCCCCACCTACTGCCTACACCAGCCTAGGTACAGACTCTCTATTATGGGCGACAGGGCCTTCCAGATAGTCGCCCCGCGGCTCTGGAATGCCCTTCCAGAGACCCTGAGGGCGCCATAGAAAAAGGCCTCAAACCTTTCTTTTTAAAAAGGTCTACTAATATATATATATTTTTTGTATTTATTTGTTTGCTAGATTTTATGGTTTTTAACTGTTTTTGCAAGTCCCAGAGAATAAGCGTAGTGTGCATTATGTTTGCGCATGCGTGAAACTCAAGTAAAAAAAAAAAAAAAAAACTTGCAACCAAACAAAGCCGTCATTTGAATGGCGGCGAATGAAGCGCTGAAAGTGTTTGCGTAACGGCAAGCCTTGTTTAAACGGCTTTCAGCCTTAAGTGATAAAACGACAGGTGCACTTGGTGCCATTTTTAACTGTCTTAATGGAGTTTGTAGGTAAAAAAAACACTATTGCAAAGCTCGAGAAGATGCAAGAGTACGTTTGTAAACCTCCGTTCACTGTTCCCAATTTCCAAACAGAAAAGAAAGATCCAAACGTCCGTAAAAGAGGCTAAAATGGAAAAACACATTTATTTTGTCAATATCTTGAAACCGAGGGAGCAGACGGCAGCATCACAAAGCTTGCTAGCGGACGTACGTGTAACCAAACTAATGGAGTGTCGGTCATTTAGGAACTCGCTTCTAGCCCCAATTGACCCCTTTAGTGAAGAAAGATCCTACCGGTCTCTTGATCGGTCCCGGTGTTGTGTCATCGATCCAACTCCTGGTAAAGTGCACACATTCAGCTAAATATCGGCTGACATGCAAAGTTTCAAACCATGAACTTCGTTTAGCCATCCGTCACGTGTCTTCAACGTGTCAGAAAATACTTTGTCTTCAACGATTAAAAATAACATGTAGTCATTTTTCACAGCATCTCTCTCTTTCTCCTTTGTGAATAAGACAGGTAGTTTTTTGATCGACGCAGCGTATGCAAGGGCAGCCATTCATCTTTCCGTTTCTGTCTGTTGCTGAATGCAGTCCTCGTTGTAACAGGCAATCCACAGCGACAACAAAAACACTTTAAATCATCAACTTTCAACCGGTTGAAATCGTCTAAGTCTCCATGGCTTTCCATTACTCTTGACTACTGTTTGGTAGCAGGGTAATGCCCCCCTGCCGACAATGCACTGCACGGTCCGAGATGCACACTTCGCTTATATTGTGTTCTATTGCTATAAAAACATGGGACCTACATAAAGAAATATAAGAGTATTTTCTTTCATCAGGAAAAAAAGTATATTCATATCTGTTTTCATTTTGCAGCAATTAGCATTAAAATATAGCTAAGTTTAATCTTTATTCACAAATCTGTTTAGAACTGTGGATAAATGAGCTTGTTTGCAACATGGCCCTGGTTGATCTCTTATACTCTGCTGCCACCTGGTGGCCGTTTTGTAATAACTACCAGAAGTGGGCACGTCAATGAATTTTGAGCGTCTGTCATTCGGCAACAGTCAGGACACCCTTCCGTCATCGTCAATACCTCAAGTTGAACAGCATTGTAATCATCAATCCTTCATTCATCATTCCCTCAGCAAAAATGATATCTGTCACTGACAGACTGAAGGACCCACCAGCATTGGCGGACTGACGGAACTATGCCCACGTTTATGTCAGGCTGGCATTGGACTGCATGCAATAGGTGTTACTGACACCTACCTGTAGATACAGCACACTGCACAACACACCCTTCAAGTCATTGTTTGTGATACCAATCACTGTCATAATTTTATGAAATAAAATTCCAAACATATTAAATAATACAGGCAAGAACATACAGTATCTAAGTAAAATTCTAAGTTTATAAATTATAATTGTGAAGAAGTAAGAGTTATTGTGCATTTTAGACATGGCTTCAATTGGAGTGCAGTGTGTTGTGTCAAATGGATATCACTGATTGGCTATTTAGCTAATCATTCCTCCGGGCGAGCTTCGCTGGCCAATGAAATCCTGTCAACGGCATTACACCTCATTAAATAAAATAAGAGTGATGAACAAAGATTTTGTCAGGTAACTATGCAAGATATGTTCTTGAATTTAAATTTGTGTTTAATTGTGTCAATAAAAAAAAAAGCAAAATGACAGAAAAATATCTTAATACCGAACCATTTCAATCAAAATCACTGCTTTTTTTTTTTTTTTTTTACTTTCAGTAAGCAAGTCATTCTTCCCCATGCAACGCACAATGCTAAATTAAATCACCACATAGCAACAAACTAGAAAGCACCAATAAAACACCTGGACCACTAACTAACGGAACAATTAACACAGAACATGCATTTCAAACACCATTTCAATCCCCTAGTGCCGCAAAGCATTGCTGGGAGCGCTTCCAAGCTCTCAGTGACGCTACACAGGAAGAAGGAGTCAAACTTCTGTCCCTCTTGCTGGTAACCGTATCCACAAAATAAAATAAAATAGCGCAATACTTGCTCAAAAATCTCAACCTAGACTGCAGCTGCTGTAAATAGAAAGCGTAATTAATTGGAGTGTAAAAATAAAAACTACTAAATTGGCTTGGCTTGACACAGTCACGTCACATGGTGGCGACAGGCCATCTGGCCACCGTTGACGTGGAACCTTTGTCTCCATTTAGTAAAGAGTAAGATCATGACAATTAACTGAAATTTTTATATAATTTTTTAATGAAACAGGGAGAAATAAATTTAGGGAAACAAAACGTAACAACTGATTTGGATTTGATGTCTAACACAGCCAATCACAGCGATTGGCAACATCGTCAATTCACATAAAAAGCAAAATGACAGAAAAATCTCTTAACACTTAACCATTTTAATCAAAATCCCTGCTCTTTATTACTTTAAGTTTGTTCCTGCATGCACCATGAATCTTTTGAGCAAGATTGTGTCAATTTAATGCATTTCACTTAATACAACCGTGACTGTGGACTGCACTACAAACAATGACATCCCAGCCAAGTACCTTACTTGTCATGTTGTGAAAGCAATGATTTTGAGAGTCTGTTTGAAATGGCTGGTACTCTATGTGACACAATGCAGGTGGGTTTATTGCTTCATGTTTATTGCATGAGCTTATTGACTACATAGTGTTCATTCCCAACTCTGCTTGGGAGACATTGCAGACACAACTAAGTGAGTGTCCCTCATTGACGGACGGAAAGCCCTTTCCTTCAATGCTTAGTAGTTCATCATTTTTTAAAGTTTGCCATCAATTGCCAATCGTAAAAAAAAATGGGTGTTCGTCATTGACGGTTTGACGGATTTTCCCTCATTGTTGACGGAACGCCCACCTCTGATAACTAGTGATGGAGAAACCAAAGATTTCCATAGCAGTGAATCAATATGAAGCAAAGTGTCGAAATGGTTCAGTGTTATGAAGCATTTGCCACGAATCAGTGTGGTGAGTCATGACACTGCTTCACCACTGCTTTCTGTACCACTGAAGCAATTGTGTTGAAATGGGTCAATGCTTCGAGGCATTTGACACAATTCAGTGTGGTGACATCTGCTAGACAAAAAAAAATATATCATTTACATTCAGCAAAAGCAAAACTAAAAAATAAGACACTCTTGTGTTAGTTTTATATGAAAAAGTTAAAATACTTGTGCAACAGAAAACTGATGATGGTATTTGAATAAAATGCATGTGACACTGGGGTGGGGATTTGGGTGTTTCACGAAAAACATAATTTCTGCAGCATTTGGTTTCAGTCGCCTCTCCAGCTTTGGAGAAGATCCTTTCGGTGATTTGATTTATATTACAAATCAGTGTATATAGTGTGTAAATGAACATCGGAACAACGTATCAAGACACTATTGCCGCGAGCGCTTAACACCTGCCGAGTGTCTGCTTCGAACGTGACATCATTAGATGTTCCACCGGATCCAGCGGTAAATTGGCCTACCGGGAGCATCGCAGGTCATATTAAAAGGCTCTCCCCAAGGCCAGGTTAATCTATATCTTGATTTTTTCACTTCAAAAATTGGCATCATCCGCTCATCATTCTAACCTCCAACCAATGATACCCCTGACACGTATAATTCATCCCTCACACAACAATTAACTAAATTCTCTGTTCAAACGCAGCAGGTTTGAGTCCCGTCCTCTTTGCTTAAAACTCACCACCACTCTATTAGGTCCCTCATTGCCGAAATAACAAACCTCTCTCTGAAAGCGGGCACTGTGCCAACCCCTCCTAAAAAAACCTTCCTTGGACCCTGAGCCCCTGTCAAATTACAGACCAATTTTAAATCTTCTGTTAATCTCCAAACTCCTAGAAAAAACTGTTTCTCCCCAGCTACACAACCATCTCAAATGCAATAGTCTGTATAAAAAATTCCAATCTGGTTTTCCCCCCTCCTACAGTACAGAAACAGCTCTTATCAGAGTCACTAACGATCTGCTGATGACTTCTGACCCCGGTTCAACTTCCCTCCTCATTCTTCTCGACCTCTCTGCTGCGTTTGACACTGTCGACCACAACATCCTCCTACACCGCCTTCAGCACAACATTGGTCTCACCAGCACTCCCCTTCACTGGTTTCACTCCTACCTCACCAATAGGACCGAGTATAAAGCTCTGAGGGATGCAAAATCCCGCCCCCACACCGTCACCTGTGGGGTCCCCCAGGGCTCAGCCCTTCCCTCTTCACCATTTATATGCTTCCCCTTGGCCGTGTCGTCAGCAGGCATGGAATTAATTACCATTGCTATGCTGACGACACACAACTTTACATTAAAATCAATCCCACCAGCTCCCCCGCTACCTCTACCGCCCGTCTTAGCTCGTGCCTGGAGGAGATGGGGGTGTGGATGGGTCTAAACTTCCTGCAGCTAAATGGCTCGAAAACAGAAGCCATTCACACCGGTACTCCTCATCAACTCCGCTCCTCTCCTCTCACCTCTGTTTTATTTTTTGGTCACACTATTCTTCTTTCTCCCTCCGTTACAAACCTCAAAAAAGTCAAGTTTGACCCCCACTTCTCCTTTGACAACCATGTCACCTCCATCTGCAAAACCTCCCTTTTCCACCTCCGTAACATTTCCAAAGTGCACCCTTCCCTTTCCCTTCCTGCTGCAGAGAAGCTTGTCCATGCCTTTGTTTCCTCCAGGCTGGACTACTGTAATGCACTCCTCATCAGGATCTCTGGCAGGAGCCTACAGAAGCTCCAGTATGTACAGAACAGTGCTGCCAGAGTCCTGATGAGGGGTGCATTACAGTAGTCCAGCCTGGAGGAAACAAAGGCGTGGACGAGCTTCTCTGCACGAGGATCTCTGGCAGGAGCCTACAGAAGCTCCAGTATGTACAGAACAGTGCTGCCAGAGTCCTGATGAGGGTACGTAAACACAAACTCCCATCCTTCACACTGCACTGGCTCCCCATTCACGCCCGTATAGAATACAAGATTATTTTACACACCCATCACTGTCTGCACGGTGCGGCCCCCACCTATCTCACCGAACTACTCACACCACACACCTCTTCCCGGACCCAGTGAGGCCAACAGTCTTGCCCAGGACACGGCATAAGACGATGGGCGATAGGGCCTTCAAAGCCGCAGCTCCTCATCTGTGGAACACCCTACCGGACTACCTTAGGGCTCCTGAGATGATGGATGTTTTTAAGAAAGGGCTTAAAACATTCCTTTTTAGAAAGACGTAAACATTTTGATTTTTATGAAAGTTTTATCTTATTTATAGTTTTTTTAATTTGGTTTTGATACATTGGTCTTATTATGTGTTTTATGTTTACTCACTGTAGCACTTTGAGGTCTGATGCCAAATATAAAGTGCTTTACAAATAAAATGTAT
Organism: Leptonotus elevatus; assembly: GCF_054856555.1. Lineage (NCBI taxonomy): Eukaryota > Metazoa > Chordata > Actinopteri > Syngnathiformes > Syngnathidae > Leptonotus > Leptonotus elevatus. Next base: position 968,585 of record NC_141245.1, read on the forward strand.
TATTATTATTAATATTATTACATAGGGACGATCGATTGTGATACTTCTGCCGCAAGCGCTTGACACTTGTCTCGAGGGTCTGCTTCGAGCGTAACATCTCCACTGAAACGACCATTTCGTCAACCATTCTCTGCAGTTGAGAGGTTGCATCAAAGCCTTCTGTATGCGCTAGCATAAAAAAAACCCATAAAAACGTATAAATCCGTCTTTGGGACACTTTTAAAATTAGAACGTATTGATACGTTTATGGGAGCAAATGAGTTAACATAGTGTCTACAACGTTCCAACATGAATAAACAATGGTACCAATGTAGTAGCCATAGCTAACACCAGCTTGTATAGTAAACTTTACGTGCGTGTGTGTCTGGTGCATTTTCATGAGAGGCATGGCTTTGACCAGGCTTTGACAAGGGGGTGGTAGTGGAGTGAGGCTAAGTTTGAATCTTGCTAGCAACTTTAAAACTATAAACCCTACTTTTAATGTGACCTAAAGCTTGTACAACTCAATGGAAAAAAAACAAGAAACATTTTGGGATGGTAAGTAAAAATACACAAATGGTGTAACGTATTTGCACAAGTGTGTACACTCTCATATACCGGGGATGTGGCTGTGTTCATACTGACATCATTAACTAATTTGCTCCCGAAAAAAATATAAATACGTCCTATTTTAAATGTTTTAAGTGTCCCAAAGGCTTATTTATACATCATTTATGTTTTTTGTTAGAGCATACAGAAAGCTTTGAGGCAGCCTCTGAACTGCAGAGAACAGTAAAAGCAATGATAGTTATTACAAAAACGTCCAGCAGGTGGCAGCAGAGTATAAGAGATCAACCAGGGCCATGTTGCAAACAAGCTGATTTCCACACAGCGCTATATTTTTGAATAATGATGAAACTTAGCTATATTCTAATGCTAATTGCTGCAAGACGGAACAGATATAAATATACTTTTTTCCTGATGAAAGAAGAGACTCTAATCTTTCTTTTGGTAGGTTCCCATGCTTTTATAGCAATAGAACACAATATTCTGAGGTCCTTGCAATCAGTCAAAATCCAGTAAAATAGCGGGAGCAAAGGGGGTTGCTTCAGTGAAAATGGCTGCGAGTTAAGTAGATATAATGTGGGACAACAGTAGGGCTGGGTATCGATTCAAATTTCTTCAATCGATTCAATTTCGATTCACAAGGGTCACTTGTGTTCACTTCAGTTCAATCCAATATTGATACATTTTTTGGAACATATATTTTTTTTAAATAACAAGGACATGATAAAAACTCCACAAACATTACATTCCAAATACAATTTTGCAAAGGCAGTAACTGGTTAATTGATTTATTAATGAAAATAACATGTGTTATAATCACTTAAGTGTTACACAAACATTGACATCAGCATGGATGAGGTGAAAATGTTATCATAATTTGAATTCAATAAATATAAATAAAAAAAGATTCTGGAAATGCAATAAATTAGGTATTTTATAAATGTAAGAAAATACTTTTAAATTAATGTGAACAGTGCATTTGAAGAAAACACTAAGATATAAAACAATTAGTCTTTAAAGGTCCCATATTATGAAAACGCAATTTAGTGGGGTTTTCTATCAATAATATGCATCCCCGGCCAGTCTACAATCCAACCAGGTATGAAAAAAGTCTGTCTGAAACTTCTTCAGCTTTCTCCTCCTTTCTAAAATGTGTGCTTCAAATGGGCAGATTAAACTTCCGTAACTTAGTGACGTAAAAAAAACACAGAAGTGCACTCGACCCAGCCCCCTCGGGTTAGTGGCACCACCTCTGGTAAAGGTTTGTCACGCCCACTGAAAATCGAAAAGCTGGTTGCTCCTTTCTTTTTCTCCCCCTGCTCGCAAATGCTCCGAAGGAGAGGGGAAACAATGAGCAGGAAAAAGTGGTTGCTTCTTTCGTCCCAAGTCTTTGAGAAGACAGTGGATTAATTTTATTTTTGAAGGACATGTACCGACATCATTTCTCAAAGGACTGTTTTTTAATGAAAGCCTGTTCAGAGCTGGATTTGCAACACGTTTAAACATAATGGATCGGTCCCAACGGTGCGACACGACTGCAAACGGGAAAGATGTAAGTTTAACATTTTTGATTTAGCCTTCTTTCCTATCCTTTATAATAATGCACCTTCTACCATATTACTGGTGTATTTTTAGTGCCTAAAGTGGGAGCTACATTTGTCCTGTGGAGGTTGTTTGGTTACAAGAGGTCAGATATGATAAAGGAGACGGTGGTTGGATAATATGAAGCGGTTCGGTATTGTTTTGTCAAGATACAATCCAGTGGTTAAAATGGTTAATTTGCCGTGACTGGCAACTCGCCACCTAGTTGACATGACTTTGTGATGCTAACCGACCGCTAAGTGGTCTCGACGAGACGGCTTGCACGTTGCGACCGCGCAGTGGCCTAAATGTGCACATTTGTGTTAATCATAACCGCTTGTAAATGTCTGCAAGCATTCACGGCAAATCTGAGACATTCACGGCAAAATAACGTTGGCGGGAGATTTGCCGGTTACGGCAAAAATAACCACTGCCTAAACAATCACAAATTAACGCTAGTCTCTGTAGTAACGTTATGCTACTTGTTCTTATGGTAAAACGTTATGCCACTTTCCACATATTAAAATAGTTGTCAAATGTGCAAAAGACATGTCTGTATTTTTCCTTTCTTCTGCTCCCATGACCAGTCGTTTCCATTCACAACATTAGCACATGGCTACAATGACCGAAATCACTGCCCCTTCGAGAGAGAAGGGCGTGGCATGGTGCATCTATTTACATAAAAGTAACACACCCCTAAAACAGGCTGTTTTGAACAGAGCATTTTTTGGCTGATTAGGGACAGCAAAAATATTAGATCCAAAGTCAATTTTGACGAATGCATGTCACAGACATGTCTTTTACACATTTGAGAACTATTTTAGTATGTTGAAAAGTTGAATAATATGAGACCTTTAAAATGCTGGGGGAAAAAAGATAGTCAAAATATTAAAAGACATTAAAACAATCGATTCATACTTTTATGAATCAATGTCACGCTCAAAGTAAAATCGATTTAATATCGATTATTCAAAAAACATTTTTTTAACCCAGCCCTAGACAACAGTGACATTACCAAGAACTAGATGCCCCTCCAAAACGAGACGAAAAGTGGTAAGGGAGCTTATCTGATGGCCGACAGTGATATTGCAGGACGTGCAGCAATTTCTCGCAAGTACTGGCTGTTCAGCACATCGGACAACAACCTCACATATTGTCGCTGTCCTGTGAAAAACATGTCAATTTTTGAAATATTTTTTACACTGGGATGTCTGCATTCAATTTAATCCCATACACATAAAAATGTATTTGAAAAAAAAGACAAAAATGGACATGTGTTTTTCATAAGACAGCGACGATATTCTTGATTTATCTTGGCTATGTGATCAAATAGAAAGATGGAAGCCATATCTTACAAAAAATAAATAAATACTTGAAAATTCCTAAATGCATGTGGGAAAAGCCGACTAGAACAGTTGAATACTACTTGGGATTATTAAGACAAAATGTTGGCATGTGTGTGCTGATTTAAGATTAATTCTGAACACAGTGACAACACTGTGCATATATGTGCAACTGCAATATTTCAGCTGTTAAATGTTACATTTCCTTTCAAAATATTTGCTTCCAATTGAGCTGTACAAGATATAGGTCATACATAAAGTATACTGTAAATGGCGAAACATTTTTTGAAATGATTTATAGTCTTCATTTTTTTTCACAAAAATCTGCCTAAGAATTTTCTTATTCTTCCAGGTCATTTCATTCTCAGGGCATTGAATCGATCACAACAAGCCTGTTCTGTTTGTCTTTGAAGACGTTTGCCTCTCATCTGAGCGGACTTCATCAGTTCATTCAACAACGCTTGGTTACAACTTTAGCAACCTGAGTTGGTGTTGAAAAACTCAACTGTTTATGTTGGACACACGTCTCAACACCACAAATGGTGTAATTCTTTAGCAATGCAAAACACGAGTTACGATGCATTGCAGCGGGCATGGCGGCAATCACACAAGATGAAATAATTATACAATCAATGACGTGACAATATATATCCAGTAAAACAGATTATGTGTCAACATTGAACATACACTTACAATGTCAGTGAGTGGTGGGTGTGAAAAAGAGCTGTGGCCCAAATGGCATTTCAAAAACATAAGTTCAATTTCTGGTCTCAATTCATATGATAGCAAAACAATTTAAAACAAGAAAAAAAAATCACAATACAGGAAAAAAAATTGCATAAAAAAATAAAATAAAAATAAAAATGTGTTCTCCAAACAATAAGGGTAAAAATAATAAATGCATTTTCCTACCTGGACCTGCATCCATAATGTTAGCTTGTTCTTGACGATCAGCTAACAGCTGTGATGACCCAGGCATGCTGACTGGATCTGAACGCAAAGGCTGCATCCTAAAAAGGCCAAAAATGCATAACGTTGTATACAGATTAAGTCAATGTGTATGAAGCAAAGACCTAAATTACCATACCTCAACCAAATTTTTACTTCAAGTGACTTTTTTAAATTTAATAACTGGTACTGTATCTTGTGGCTTGAAATGACACACAAAACTGGCAAACATTGTTTGAATGCATGTTAGGAACTACATATGTGGTTCAAACTCTTACATTAATGAAATAAAAGCTCACAGTGTCAGTGACCCAAGAAATAACTTGAATCTGGAGTCTGTCAAAAGTAAAAAATTAAAACTAGAGTAGCTCAGAATGGGCCTTCACATCCCGGGCCACTTTGGTGTACTTGCACGTTGGGGCACATTGGAATTTGCAAATTTTTTGAAATGGTACAATAAACTTTTTGTTCTAAGCAAATTGCGATTGATGTGATTCACCCACTATGAGAAAAACATCAAACACATATTTGCTTTTGCTAGTAGGTGGCAATACCACTTAAAGGATTACTCAACAGGAAGACAGACTCTTGCTCCACCCCTCACTAAAATTTGAAATTGGCACTCAAAGGGGGTGTTGCCTGGAGGAGCGTTGGGTTGCGGATGGGAAGAGGGTTGGGCGTGGTCTGGCTGTGATTGACAGCAGCAACTCACTATAAGAAGCCGTTTAAGGAGGTGTGTACGAGAATGAGCTGGCGGGTGGCAGGGGTGACGTCATGCGGAACAAGTGACAAATTTAACGTCTAGTGTAATGAGAGAACAAACAGCCAAATTGTGTTTATCTCAGTGTTTAACTTTAAGATGGCACCAAAGACGTGTTTTTTTTGCCCCCAAATCAAGCTTTAAACAAACATGAACTAAAGTGTAAAAAGAATGACCAGGACATGTACACAGCATTTGTAGACCCCAGTTTATACAGTTAATCACCCAAAAAAAGTTGATTAAGTGTTGAGTTATGCTTTAAGTTTGTAAGCATTTTGTCTTTCGTGGCAAAGGAAATATGAAACACAAAATTTTATCCCCGACCCCATCATATAGTATTTGGAAAACTGAAGATTTTGTCCCCTGCTGTTGTCTCAGGTCTTGACATAGTTGTAACGAAATATTGCCCGCAACCCTCAATTTTTTGGCCTTTTTAAACGTTTTCCTCTAGGGAATGTGTGTTCTTAACCCTGTGTTTTCTCAAACCAACCAGAGACAGTTCAAAAAGGAAAAACTCTTTGAATTTCCCTCCAGCAGGAACTGGATTTTTATTTATTTTTTTACAACACACAGGAAACACATACCTCAGCGCCTACCGAGACCTAAAAGCCTGTTTAGGAAGCAGACTAGCGATAAGACTGCTTATCAGTCCCCAGACCATCTTTTATGGTCTGGTTTATCCACATGAATCAGCCATGTGTTTTTGGAAACAACGCCCCTTGGAAGTTATACGGTACAAAAGTGCCCTCCAGCGGTCACTATCCGTATTATCTTCAAGAATCCTGCCGCTCCTAATTAATCTGAAGTCTACATAATTCGGGAAATAAACGGACTCTATCTACTTGACTGATATCAAGTGACTTTTGTTGTTTATCTTTGTACACAACCTGTATGTCTATCTCAAATTAATGATGTGGTAACTTCTGTAGCCACCTAAGTTTAGCTAATTAGTAAGCTTAGCGGATTCAATAACATTATGATCGCAGTAATCTTGAAATGTGTTCAGAATGAAAATGATCAAATGCTATCCCAAAAGCTTGGTCTCAGTCGACCAAGTCTGCTTCAAGCGCACGGAAGAGGTGGAACTACTGCCTGACTCCCTGGGACACAGTTTAAAAGCCAGCGCGTGAAGGAACTTCCCCCTCTTCTTCGCTCCTTCTTCTTGTCTCTTCTTCGCGCATCTGCCTCTTCTCCTCCTGCCCCATGAACTTCTGACCATCACGAGAGACGTGGTCGCCGAACATGCTGAGAGCGACCACGTGGCTTCCTTCTTCTTAAAATGTTCTAGGGGGCGCTAGTGAGTCTTTTTTTTCCTTTTTTTAATTGCACATTACACTATAAAAAAATTATCATTTTGACGAGCCAGATGTGTGTGCCAAGTTCCACAGGTTTTGGAGCATGTTCAGGTCCTCAAAATCAGCGTTGCTTTCTTGGCAACATTTTACGAAAACTCACAAACTTCGTGTTGTAACATCATGGAGGCCTAAATATTCTTCCGAGCAAATATGATGTAGATCCGGTAGATCTTTTGAGTGATATAAGTGCTAAGAGTAGCGTGCTAATTAGCGTTAGCGAGTCAATGGCGCTTTAAATTGTGCTCTGCCTTGAACTAGCTACCTTCCGGAAACGAGCTAAACAAAGTGTGTTTGCATTTAAGTGTGCACTGTATGTAATTTTCTTAATTTAGTTTTACAGTTAATCTCAACTGGAGTGTAATAAACGGCTTGATACCAGCAACATTGGACTCTTTTGACAGACTGTTCGCTGTCTGCTAAACTGTACTAGTCTGGTCAGAGAGGACAGATTATATATACTATAAAAGCTATAACATGTATAGTTAACTCCACATGCTGTTTTTGTGGAAAAAGCACTTTCCTTATATTTCAAAATTAATTGATAAGTTTTATCGTGGTCTATTTGAATTGCAATATAAGTAATTGTCTGTGTTTAAATCATAAGTTTTGGAACTTAAATGTTAGGAAGTGAAGTCAGGGATGCACAAAGTATTTTTAACCATTAAGTTAAACTGTCATGATTGGCATTGTTCCTTTTGGTTTTCCTTGTGTCCCTGTTGTCAATGTCTGTCTCGTCAAGCTTTATCATGTCTACCTGTGCTTGCCATCCTGGTCGCTTGTGTCATCTAATCAGCTCCCTCAGCCAGGTGTCTCTCGTCTCGATAGTATGTGTATTGAGGCCCCGTCCACATGAAAGCCAGTTTCTTTTTTTTTTCTTTTTTTCCTAAAGAGCTCAGTATTGTTCATTCGGTAATGTCATCATCATTGCTCTTTATTATTATTATTATTATTTTTTTTAAATATATATATATATATATTTTTTTTTGTATGTGGGTGAGTATGTGTATGTGCGTGCGTGCGTGCATGTATTTGTTAGCTCACTAAAAACCTATTAGAAAAAATCCCATATCGTTCACCTAAACCGAACACCGCCGTCAGGAGACCCGAGGGGACCAAAGAAAACCAAGGAAGGTGAAATCCAGCACCGACCAGACACCACCCACCGGGCCACCCACCAGAATTCTTCCCCAACCCCAGAAACATCTAAATTCCAACAAATCCAAAAAAAAATAAAAAATCAGGGAGACCTCAAGAGACCGAAGGAGAGACTGAGGAAAATAAGGAAGGACAAACAAAGCCGAGTGAGATCCACAGACACCAGCCTCCACCGATTCAATGACCTGAGGAAGAAGCAGATTGTGTCTGAGTTTCGATAGATGCTGGTGTGGTGGATCTGGCATGCATGAAAATCTCCACCAAAGAGGAGAGCCGTCGACCCCTGCCAGGACAGAGCAAGCGCAACACCTCAGGGCGGCAGCGTCAAAGGACAACCCCCGGGCCCCACCAGGGCCACCGGCCGGAGAGCAAACCCAGGAGCAGGAGCGCCCCCCACCCCAACACGGCCCGCGCCCCCGACCCAACGCAGCAGGACGGGGCACTGCAGGCCTGCCAGGCACCCCACCGGCCCCCAACCCCCGCCCCCCATCCACCCCCGCCATCCACCCCAACCCAGCCCCAGCCGCCCCCAGGTCCCCAATCCCCCAGACACCCCCCACCCCGCAACCCCCCCCCCCCAAACCCCACCCCGACCAACCGGCAGCACCCAGGCACCGGCGCCGAAGAGGGGCCGGACAGCGGAGCGGAGAGGGCAGCCGCGCCCACCCCACCCCCCGCCGCGTGGAGGGACGGAACACCGGGGGCAGAAGGGGAGATGGGGGCACCGGAGGACGGCCGACACCCCCGAACCCCAGGCCCAGCGGGGGAAGGCCCCGGTCGTCACCCCAGCGTTCTTTGTGAAAGTTAACCCCTGTTACTGAGTCCGCCAGCTCGCCGACTGGCGAACTCTACCCTTAAACCGTGAATGTGACCCCACCCAGTGTATATACAAGTGTGTGTGTGTGTGTGTGGGGGGGGGGGGGTGTGCATTAACAATAGATAGGGGGGGGGGGTACACGGACAGGGGACCGCAGCACTGCTCTATACCGCGGTCCCCAACCGATGGCACCCCCACAAGACCCCCCCCCCCAGAAAGCCAGTTTCAATGTATCCTCAAGTTTCGTACCGTTCAGGCCGTTCATCCACACGCTATAAACGTATTACATTTGTAAAGTTTTAATTTTTTAACCAGGCCAATAACATAACAGCCAATTACGTAGTAAGTTATTACGTCATTGGCCTTTAAAATTATTATTGTTATTATTTTTAAATTACGGTTATTACGTTATAGGTTCAGGATTTGTATTATGTTATGGGCTTTTATTATGTTATTCGCTTCTACAGCATTCTTAATAAACTCGAGTCCTCGAGTTACGGCCGAGTTCCATTCCTACACTGGCAATGTAACCCAAATTATGACTTAAGTCGGATTTTACCATTAAAGTCGATATTTACATCAAAATACGTTGTACGGTAATTATAAAAAAACATATATGCGCTACCCGGAAGAGCCGGAACCAATATATGGCACAGCGGAGCTAATTCAAATGGAAATGTGACATGCCTGATGGCGAGCCGACTTGCTGATGGACGTCCGTTGCTGGAGGTAAGCACAAGAACTTTAAATAACTTTAAAATGGCATGATTACTGTGGGAAATTAATGAAAAAGAAGGTGCTGCGGACGAGGCACGGGCACCGTAAAGACGAAACAACGTAGGTTGCATATGACGTAACTCAAGGATTCCATGTATACTATATGATATTTTTCTAACAATACCTCAGGCTATACAGGTCCAGGTCATCTGTGTCAAAGTCCAGGAGAGGCTGCTGTGTATCAGATGGGCCCTGAGACTGAAGCACTGAGGATGAAGATGAGATGACTGTAGTCTGACCTGAAGGATGAATGGTCTTGAACTGAAATTGGGGTCCCATCCACAGCCGACGATGGGGACCTGTATGAGTAACAATCTCCACCTGAGAGTATAAATGTAAATAATGTAAGAACATGACATCATTGTCAGACACGAAATTAGGGGTAAGATGTTTGTCGAGCATTAGTGTTTCTAATATCATAATATTTTTAAATGTGAAAACATTTTCTTGTTTTGTACCAAAAAATAATCGTTTGAATGATCGTGATTTCAATTGGGATTATTATTGTTTCCATAATCGAGTAGCGCTACACAGGAGGAAGCCGAGGACAGCAGTCAACCAGAAACAAGCGTGAAAACATTCCACCAAACAGGAGCGGACGGTCTCTATTTTTATTTTCCAGCAGTACAAAAGTTTACATTTTGGTCTAAGTTTACAAAAATAAGTGATTTTGAAGAGACTGTATGGCGTAACTATAGGGTGTTGTAGGGTAAAGCAGTTCAATTAATTGTTAAATTAATCATTATTAATTATTATATGAATAATTATTTGATTCATTAATTGCAGGTTTATACTCACATCTAAAACCTGCAGGACTCCGACCCTCCAGGATCAGGATTGGGGAAGCCTGTGCTAGGCCCTCCTTCTCAGGAAGAACTCTCTTCTAATGTTTGTCAGGTTTCGGTTCTTTGGGGGTTGGGTTTTTGTTCATTATGGGTGTTCTTGTTGTTTTTGTCTGTGGTTGGTGTGTCTCATTTAGTGTTGGTATATTTAGTCTGTTGTGTTTGTCCAGTCGGTGTGGGTGCATTGCCTATGTTATGTAAGTTAGCGCATCAAGTCTTTTTCACAGCCAAGTCGTCACAACTAAGTAGCCATTGTCACCACCAAGTAATCATTGTCACCGCCAAGTAATCATTGTCACCGCCAAGAAGCCAATGTCACCGCCAAGTAGCCATAGCCCCAGCCAAGTCAAGTCACTTCACAGCAAGTCAAATCAGATCCTGTCACGTCACATTCGTTCCAGTCATGGCGACCAGTCTACTCACGTCCCGTCCAGTCATGGTGACCAGTCCACTCACGCCCGTCCAGGCATGGCGACCAGTCAACTCATGTCCCGTCCAGTCATGACGACCAGTCCACTCACGCCCGTCTAGTCATGGTGACCAGTCCACTCAAGCCCCGTCCAGTCATGGCGACCAGTCCACTCAAGTCCTGCCCAGTCACGGCGACTAGTCTACTCACATCACATCCAGTCATGGCGACCAGTCCAGTCACGATTGTCTGCTCACATTTTTCCCTATGTTTCATTAAAGTTCCTCATATTGCACTTCATTCCTGTCTCACTGCCTTGCTTCCCCACATTTGGGTCCACCATCCCTCAACCATTCACACCCACCCTGACAGCTTATGTGGTATTGTGTGATTGTTACATTGTTATTTAGTGTCATCAGTGCTACCAAAGTAGCTAGGGTGTGAGAGTGTGTGTACATGTAAAAGTTGTAGTATACAATTACACCTGCTAAAATAAATGGTAGTTAAAAAGTGTCTGTAAAATATATACTGTAGTCATAAGACAGTAGATCAAAATAACACCAAATGACCTGATTTGATAGACTGTATCAATAGATATCTACATGATCCACTTACGTAAAGTGGAGTACTGACTAACCTTTGCTTGTTCTCTATTGCCTTTTGTGCTCTTGGCAAACTAACATGAAAAGTATAACCAGATTTGGATGCATTTGATTTAATCAATTATGAATAGAGTGGAATTATTCATGGCAAAACATAGTGGGTTACCTGCCGACATCAGAAAAGTGAGTTTTTGGCTTAGTCAGGCTGAAAAAAGTGGTAGTGATTTAACGGACATCTATGAGACACTTACTGGAAACGTGAACATAATTGTGTGCAGTTGATTATGAATATTCCATAATGTAATATTTGTTCCTCTTCATGCTACAATTTTAGGCGTTTTCAAGAGCTAGGTGAGCCCCTGACAAGCACTTCAGATGAGTTTCTATGCATCTTGCCCTTCATGTCTGATTGTTGCCTTGTCAAAGACAAATGTTCACATTTGCTTTGATAAATGTACACAATGCTCCTTTTTTGGTAATTAATGTGTGATGATTAGAACACTGTATGCCCATTTCTCCCATGACATGCAAAAACAGTGGATTGTCATATAGCCCTCCAAACCAGAATAAATTTCCCTGGAGATTGCTAGGGATTTGCAGAGTGAATTCATCATGAAAAATAAGCATAACTTTTTTTAAGTCCACAAAACAACATATGCTGCCTACCCAAGACCTTGACCATGCCATTAGATAAGAAGACATTTTCTAGACAAATTATTTATTAACTAATCATCAACTGAGGCTGAATTTATACTGCAGTTTCAAATGCTCAATTGTTATTTAAAGCCTGTATCGAATTCTGATCTGCTGATGGTACTTTTAGGAAATATTACAGCCTTTGATTTGCTCCAAATTTAATTATAGTTTATATATAATTATATTATATTCCACTGATATTTTAACAGCTCCTGACAATTTCAGGTTAATATATTTTTTTCTTAAGGTACTTGCTATGGACTTTTGAAAGATGCAAGGAACAAAACGTGTGCCCTGGATTGGCTGGCAAGCAGTTCAGGGTGTACCCCGCCTACTGCCCGAAGACAGCTGGGATAGGCTCCAGCGCCCCCCGCAACGGCCTGGGAATGCCTTGGGATCCCATCAGAGGAGCTGGTTGAAGTGGCTGGGGAAAGGGAAGTCTGGGCTTCCCTGCTAAAGCTGCTGACTCCGCGACCCGACCCCGGATAAGCAGTAGATGATGGATGGATGGGATTACAGCACATTTAACTGAAACACCTTACTCTGACACAAATATTTAATTGGCCTAGTTTTCTTAAAACATAGGTAACTGTATCTGTATATGAACTCAACTGAATGTCAAGTTCAGTCATGTCATATTGAATTTATTGTATGAAACGGTTACAAGAACAAAGTGTTGTGTAATTCAAAATTGATGGGCTCTAAAAACAAATCACATAAGACAAAGGATGAATGGTAAATGTGTTCATGCATGCAATAAAAATCATATCAAATATTTATTACACACAAAGCAAGCGGTGAAGGGGACCAGAACAAGTATGCTCTGGTGTCAGCATAGTAGATGGAGATTATGTCTGTTTGATTGTGTCACAGTGTCACTCAGTTAGGAAAGGCAGGGGTCTGACCTGAGAGAGCCACTCCTCATCATCCTGCCCAATGTAAACAGTTGTCAGGCTATCTGATGACTCGTGATGTTTGCTTTGGCTCAGGCTTCCCGGGAACATCCCTGAAAGAATACATTCAGATATAGTCTTCAATTTAAAAACAACCAGTCAATGAAAATCTATTTAAATTGGTAAATGGACAGAACAAACATTCCAATACAATACTCAACAAATATACAGGGTGTGCATAAAGTATCTTTACAATTAAAACAATTTATTGCAAAGGCAGTTGTTGAGATACCTTAATAGAGTTATTTTATTTTAATGAGTGTTTATTAGGTTGTTGTTGTTTTTTTACTCAATTTAACATATTTAAGGCCCTAATTACATCATATCAAATATTCCAATTAGATTTTATATATATATATATATATATATATATATATATATATATATATATATACATATACAGTGCTGCTCAAAAGTTTGTGAACCCTGCAGGAATAGTCAGGTTTTTTGTATAAAATATTAAAACAATCGTATTAAATGTTTAGTCATATCCCAATCTACAATGCTGACATTGAAAATAATGGACTTGAACAAAAATAATGATAATATTGTCATTCATTATTGAGCAAAAGTTGATGATTTAAGAAAAACTTCATGGGCGCAAAAGTATGTGAACCTCTCACTTAATCAGACATTGCACCTCCTTTTGCAATGATAACTTCATCCAAACACTTTTATTTTGTGACTTATCAGTCTTTCACATCTACTTTGCCACTCTTCCTTGCAAAATGCAGCCAATTGAGAGGGGTTGGATGGGCGTTTAGCATAAACTGCCCGCTTCAGGTCCCACCCCAGTATATTGAAATAATTTAAGTCAGGATTTTAACTGGAAACATCCAGAACATGAATCTTGTTGTTCTTCAGACATTCCTTGGTTGTATTGCTGGAATGCTTTAGATTATTGTCATGTTACACGATTCATCTTTTACCAGGCTGTAACTTCACAAAGAACGGCTTCAGGTTATGGTCCAGGATTTCACAATATTCCTCTGGATTCATGATTCCGTGGATTATGTGGAGTCCTGAGGATGAAAAGCCAGCCCAGAATTTAACATTCTCACCACCCTGCTTCACTGTAGGGAGAAGGTTCTTTTGCTGGTATGCAATGTTGACTTTTCACCAAGCATGACTGTTTTAGTTGTGACCAAACACTTCAAATTTCACAGAAGGGACTTCCAAAAAGCTTCAGGTTTGTCCAGGTACTCTCTGGCAAAGTTAAGATGGGCAGCTTTGATCTTTTTTGTGAGGAGAGGCTTCTACCTAGCAAGCCTTTCATGAAAGCCTTGTCGATTGACTTTTCTTCTGATTGTTGAAGCATGCACGTGTCCCCGATGCAGCAAAAGAGGTCTGCAAATCCCTTGATGTTGATGTTGGCTTTCACCTGAATTATCATTTGTCTTGTGGGTCTTGCTGATATTTTAGAAGGTCATCCACTTCTTGGCTGAATTGTAGTAATTTTCAGTGTTCTCTAGTTGCAGATAATCTGCTTCACAGTGGAATGATGAAGCTCAAACTTTTTAAGATGACTTTATAGCTTTCCGCAAACAGATGTGCTGTCACTACCCACTTCCTGAGGTCCCCTGAGATTTCTCTTCCTCTCAGCATGATTGACCTGTATGGGTTCACCTGGGTAAGACTAAAGTGATGTGGTTTTGTCTCTGTTTCAGTCAGTAGGTGCGTTTCCATTAGAACTTTTCGCAAAAATCGAAGCGATATTGTACTATTTCGATAAAGTACAATTTCGATTTCCTGGTGTTTCCAGTCAAGAGTGTTTCGCTTCTGAGGCCAAATTCTCGTAATATCCCGTCTCGCAGGATCTCGCAGTTCCGTAGGATCTGCTCATGATGTTTACTAAGACAGATGTCTGGAGTTCTTAACTCTTTGACTGCCAAGCATTTTCAGAAAAGAGGATATGTGGGTGCCAGCTGATTTAAGCATTTTGACTGATCTTTCAAGGCCCACAGAAAATTTTGTGTTTGGACTATGGAAACACAGATACTACCAAATGAAAGATTAAACTCTCATCTTTAATCAGAAACCTAACCTACCTTATTCCGTTTTTCAGTAATCAACAATAGAAAATAGGTTAGTTTCACCCAAATGCTCTGTTTTGGACCAAAATACGGAGAAATCAAGCTTTTTGTGAAACAATATTATTTCATGCACTCTAGTGAATTTGACTTTTTCCATGAATGATGCCACAAACACCTAAACAGTGCTTTACTTCTGTAAAACACTACCACCAACAATGAAAAAGTGTTTTTTGATAGCAAAATACGTTTATTTACATTCAACAGTGTAACAATTTGACAAAACAATTTGGCAAACTATTTACAAATGTGTGCAACTGTGGTACTGTTTACAATTGTGTGGATGTTTCAACTACACCGTTTTTCTTTTTGTGAGGTATATTGTGTATTGTGTTCCGGGGAGTAGCAGGTATATACTGCAGTGTGTGTTTGGCCATGTTGTCATCAAGTCTACTCTCAGGATCATGATACTGTGACCTGGTGTTGCGTCTGGCTTCCTCATGTCCTTCAGTTCCTATACCGGGTGTTAAGAGATGTTCTGATCCATCTTATCCACTCCATTCATGGTGGCATCGTAGTCCAGAACCAGTGTCTTCTCCGTGATCAGACTGTACCCACTCCTCCGATGAATATGCATTGGACTCAGGGTACTCTTCATCGTCCGATTGAACGTCCGCCTGTGCAGAAGTGCTCGTTTTCCGGCGTTAGCATCGCTAGCCGGTGAGGCTTTACGACGTGATCGAAGCCGCCGCGTCAACGCTTCCAACTTCGGCGTCAACGCTTCCAACTTCGGCGTCAACCTCGGAGTCACCATCATCATCATTAATGTGCTCTTTAGCATTGGTCGATGCTTTTCGTCTTTGAAAAAAATGCTCAAGCGTGAGCTGCTTGCAACCGATCGCCATTTTCGCTTCCTCAGCCATTCTCCCCTCAACACTCTAGCTCCGCCTCACGTCTTCTACTGACGCCTACACAATCTTGTCCAAAGAAAGTCATCGCTGCCATCTAGTGCCCAAAAATAGTCATTATACTAACTCGACCTGCTTGATACTTTCAGCACAGCTTGCCAAGGCTTTCCTCCACCCGTTTCCCCCAAAAAAACAAAAAACATAGTGAACGTCTTTTAACGTCTTTGGCGGCGCTCATTTAGATTTTACTAAACGTTATTAAATTTATTAAATTAATTAAATAAATATTCCACAAGGGTTAATGGACCTCAATATTGGCACCATTATTTGCAAAAAGCAAATCAAGACAGTACTCAATTTCTTGCCATGTTTGCTGTAGGATAGCTTCAACATCACTTTCCCATCCATCAAAAACACATAAAAACACAACATTTTAATGTGAATAAAAAACATTAACAAACACTCATTAAATTAAAAAAATAATTATAATTGATATAATTTAAAAACACTAGTTATTCAAAAAAGGTCCCAAAATTCACAAAAAAAGTATTTAAGCTTAGAGGGGGTGGATTTTAAAGCGTGATGAAAAAAGGTAAATGTGAATTTTGGCTATGAAACAGGTTTTGCGAATAACCACTGGCAAGACCGGATACACGTCGCACATTTTGACCGGATATTACGTCACACGTACGTTTGTAGTCCCAAAGCAATGTCGAACGATAAAGTAGGGTATGTTTTGGGGGGACGACAAAACAGAAATATTTTTGTAATATTAACATTATCATGGATATTATTGCTATTTTAGATGCAAAAAAGCAAAGAAGCGTGAGCTGCTTGCAACCGGTCGCCATTTTCGCTTCCTCAGCCATTCTCCCCTCAACACGTCTCACGTCTTCTACTGACGCCTACCCGATCTTGTCCAAAGAGAGTCATCGCTGCCATCTAGTGCCCAAAAATAGTCATAATACTAACTCGACCTGCTTGATACTTTCAGCACAGCTTGCCAAGGTTTTCCTCCACCCGTTTCCAAAAAAACCCAAAAAAAACATAGTGAACGTCTTTTAACGTCTTTGGCGGCGCTCATTTGGATTTTACTAAACGTTATTAAACGTTTTTGGCGGTCAAAGAGTTAATATTACTCTAAAAACATCTCCCTCCCCTCATCAAGCGGGTTCAGGCATTTGGTGTTGTGTGCGCGCGCGCTTATAACTCGTGTTATGGTGCGGACGGATGGATTTCAACGACGACGTGCACCGTATGTCGCCCGTTTGCTCGTTGCCCGGGGCAACGGCCATTTCTGATGCAACAATATGGGACGTGCATTGAATGGCGGCATATTGGCTCCATAGCTGAATGGCTTTGTGCTTAAAAAGACTTGTTATCCCCTCCGGAGGCAGCTCCAACACAAAAGCGAGTGGCCTACTTCCTTTCCTCCGTGCTGGGCGGGCGTCACATGACTACAGGTAATGCGCAAAAAGTGCTTCCATTGCCCTTTAGCGAAATAATTTTATTTCAACATGTCTCAAAAACCACCTCATGAAAGCGTAAAAACTTTTTTGCGATACTAGTGTTTTTTAAAAAATCACGTGTTTTCATTAACGGCGTGCTTTTGTGCAACTTGCCTTTTGCACAAAACTGAGGGTAATGGAAATGTACCTATCGATGCACAATTTCTTCGCTAAACCGCTCTCATCTCATTGGTCCATTTTAGTGGTTAGTTTAGCTACCAATTTGTTCTACCTGATCCTACTTGACTGCTTGTTTTAAGCAATGCAGCTCAGGGTTCACTTACTTTTGCACCTACATTAATTGACCAAAAACTTTTTAAATTTTTGTTTTGACTCCACAATTGATTAAAAAAAAAGAACAATGCATTGAAATGCTAAACCTACACCTGTTATTTCATATAAAATGTAATGGTTCAGATTGAACAACAAAATCATGTTGAAACAATTGGAAAATCCAAATTGCTTAAGAGGTTCACAAACTTTTGAGCAGCACTGTGTATATATATATATATATATATATATATATATATATATATATATATTTTATTATATATTTTTTTATTTACTTTTTTGCTCATAGCTCATTTTATTGTCCATAGAGGGCAACATAAATAAATAAAAACTGCATATGTATGGTTAGGTCTGATGCCACTGAACATTTTGAGTGGTTCAAAGTAAAACAAAATATTTAGAAATTACTTACTTAATTTTGGACAAAATAAATCGCGGTCAACAATATAAAATTGCAATTGTCCCAAAAAATGGACATGCCCCCCCAAAATTTATGATTGTATTCAAGGCCCGAATTACACCATATCAAGTATTCCAGTTTGAACTTTTTTTTATGTTTATATACATCATAGTTAGTTTTTCTCATGCCACAATATTACTTCCATTGTCCATAGAGTGCATCAAAAATAAATACATAAATAAAAACTACAGATGTGTGGATAGGTCTGATGCCAATGAACATTTGGAGTGGTCTCAAGTAAAAAAAAAAAATTTCATGAATGACTCAGTTATCATACTTCAGGCAGAGACAATTTTTGGTTACGTTCCATAATACACACATAAATATTCCACAAGGGTTAATGGACCTCAATATTGGCACCATTATTTGCACAAAGCAAATCAAGACAGTACTCAATTTCTTGCCATGTTTGCTGTAGGATAGCTTCAACATCACTTTCCCATCCATCAAAAACACAAAAAAACCACAAAATTTTAATGTGAATAAAAAACATTAATAAACACTCATTAAATTAAAAAATTATAAAGTCACAACTGTTACTTGAAAAAACTTTGCCGATTCACGTACATCTCCCGAGTAATGCCCCCGCAGAGCGCATATTGGACTTTTGATGACGTAGAGGTCGGATATATGCGACTTGGCCGTTCAGAATGCGGTCGCATTGCAAAAATTTGGATACATATCCGATCTAGGACCAAATATGAAAGTGACCGAGGTCGGATATGAAAAAAATCGGAATTGAGCCATTCAGACTGACACAAAAAAGTCAGATACAGGTCGCATGTGTGCAAAAAAATCCAATCTGGCTCGCATTTACCTGCAGTGTAAACATAGCCTAAAACATTGATCGATATGTGTGTATGTTTGGTCACTTTCAGGGGACTTTCGATTGACATTTATACAAGCTGCACACTGAGCACTTTATAATGTATTAGGATAAAATATTTTCAAAAATACTGTTAGGCGTTTGAACTGTGAGGCCGACATGGTAACGTTCATCTACCATGCCAGTTTGCTGTTCATTTAACCTTTGTAAAGTGTACCAAAAGAAGAGATGGGAAATCCAGGTCCAGAAAGTAGTTTGGCTTTAGCTACAGGTGCTTGTACTCAACCGGCAGGTAAACGAGGTCATTATGAGAAGCGCCTGTGGCTAAAGCCAAACTCAGGCAGGGTTTTCACTTTCTTGACCTAGTTTTTCCACCTCTAACCGATAGATAGAAGCAGATTTTTATCAGTGAAAACATTGCTCCAGTATACATGTATATGGTATACCTGTATGTTGGATGAGCAAGATTTACTTTACTTATAACTTGCTTAACACAAGTGATGACTTGAATTGACTGCCTTGAAAGTGAGTGGGTACCCAGTTTCGTATGCTTTATATATTCCACAGTACCTCAGGACTTGCTTGAAACTTGAAGATTAAGACTTCACACTTATGATCTGCACGTATGGGACTTGCGCAATCCTCTCAATCTATCTATTTTTTTATTATTGTTTTTACATTATCATCACAATTATTTAATTCTGCTTCATCACATAACATGCTCAGTACCATGGAATATAGTGTCCGTCTTTATTAAATGTGGGGGTTGTGGTATTTTGCTGTGCTGAATGCCAGTGGCCTCTTAGTAAGAGCAGTGAAGCAGGCAGTCAGCACAAGAACAAAGGCTGCTTAGGTACTGATGAATCTCAATCTCATGGGGCCTGGGGCCCATAGCCAGTGGCTGAACAGGCTGATCTCCAAGGACAGATAAGGGCTTCATAGAGTTTGAAAGCTGACTGTATGGTGTGGTAAAGGCTAATGGTCTTTTTTTTTATTTATTATTAATTGAAGTTACTCTCTCATCAGCTGTACTATACAGGATTTAATCTGCTAGAAATCATTCTAGGCTGGCCCATTTGTCTTTTATCTCACTTTCAACCATTAGTTCCCTTTTGAATGGTACTTGCGCAGATTCTGGCATATTGACATACTGGGTCAGCTTAGTCCATGATATCATGAAGGCCAGATTTGATTGACAGCTTCTTCATTCAGCCAGCTACAACTACCATAGGCGTTCTCTATTTCTCTTTGATTACTGACCCAGTCATGGCACAAAGGTTTCTCATTACCAATGCCTGATGCCCCAAAAGCCCTCACTGTGGCCCCTTCTGCAATAAAGACCAATTGACAAGGCATCTGTGACTGTTGTTTCGTGGGTGTAAACGTCCAACCAGAGTCAGTCAGTTTCTACAATTAGAATTATACAACTGGTAGCGAGAGGCTGGAAACGGCCAAAAAGCATACCCTGTTTTGATCCTACAATTACACTCAGTGCTCAGTGGAGCTTGAAAGGAAATGCAGGAGGACAGTCATTAATAACAATGTGTGGAGTAGTTTCTAAATATATTCTAGAAAGGTAAAATGTGTTATATGTGCATTAAAGCTTTTTTTTGGTCCCCTGTTTTGTGGAGTTTGTCACTCTCTTACTCGCAACTGCCACCTCTGGCCTTAAAGTAGCTTTTCAATCTTAACAAAATATTTTCATAACTTTTCATCGATTTAAAAGTAGTTGAATGGTTCCTTTGCCATGGCCTGAGGGGGTCTGTATAATTTTTACTGGCAGTAAACAACTTTGAGGAGGATGGTAGGAACACTGTCACACAAAAAACTACAAATGTGCTGACTACTTTATGGCATACGTCACATCCCCTTTTACCCATTCATTACAGAGACGGAAGTCAATTTGAATGTCGTGGACTGAAAAATGACGCAATGCACTTGTCCGCATGAGAAATGTGGTCTTCCTTCAGGCATAACGTTAGCAACTTTGTCTATATGACGGCGCCATAATCAACGTAAACTGAAAGTTCCTTAGTGTTGCTTTAGGCGTAACTGATAACTAACATGGCTCTCTAGCGCCCCCAGAGTGGAAAAACAAAAAAACAATCCCGGCACGTTTGACCTAGGGCAGCGTAGGCAACCCTGGTCCTCAAGAGCCGCAGTCCTGTGTGTTTTAGATGTCTCCCTCCTCCAACACAGGTGAGGATCGTGATCAGGCTTCTCCAGAGATTGTTGATATGCTGGTCATTTGAATCACCTGTGATGGAGGAGGGAGACATCTAAAACACGCAGGACTGCAGCTCTCAAAGACCAGGGCCTCACTTCTGATGGCAAATTATTCCATTTGCGTGCAGCATAACAGCTAAATGATGCTTCACCATTCTTGCTTTGAAACATTGGCTCCACTAATTGAGCCCAGTCTGCAGCCCTACTGAGTTTATATTCAATTAGAATTTAGTGTACGCAGTTAGAATGTAGAAATAAAATTTGCTTTTATTTTGTTTTTTGGCAAGGACATTTTTAACATGTTCAAAAAATATGTAATAAAATAATAATAATTAAAATAAATAAATTGTTTTAGTTCCAGTTACATTGTTGGGCAATTTGTACTTTTTTTGCTCTGATGAAAAATAACCATCAGAATTACTTTTCAATTACTCAGTTTCCTGAAAAGTATTTTCACGGAATACTTACAGTATTTACTCATACACAAGTAATTATTTGGAGGACTGCTTTTTACTTTTACTTGAGTCCTACAATTCTAAAGTAGCAGTACTCTCACTTGAGTACAATTTTTGGCTACTCTACCTACCTCTGCCCATCAATTAAACCCAGTTCATAAGATTGTTCTAGCTTTAGGTGTCAACAGTGGCACAGTTGCACTGTAATTATTTGCAAAATGCAACTGGACAAGGGTGTATAATTGGGCTTTAATTTGTTGTATGGTTTAATATTTTTCTCTTGGATCACTTCTTCATTGCACTACCCAGCCCCACAGGACACAATCAAAAAGAAGGCTGCAAAGGGATCACAAAGGGAGCTGAGAAATAGGATGTTGAGCATGTGTTTGAGAAGCACAGCACAAAAACCTAAGATGGTATTCCATGACAAAGGTCGGGTCAAAAGTTGGACTATTTTAAGAAAACTGTACCAGAGGGGAAATGTACACAACAATGAATTTAGAGCCAAAAATATTCTTTTATATGCTTGCCTTTGTCACGCTTGGCTCGTTTGTGAAATAAAGAATGTATCACTGTTATGCAGCAACTGATTCAATTCAAATGCATAATTATCATGATGTGTTCAGTTCCACTGCCCATTTTGGCAGACATAATGGTGGAATATGACACCTGTGAACATCACTCGAACTTGTCCTCATTATTCTGACACTAGAGGAGATTAGCACACATGAGAAAATATCCTACCAGTTAGACCTGAATCACACAGCTCTATTTGAACCAGGACATTTATTGGTTGATTCAAGGATCAAACACCTGAATGAATTTTGCCATAAAGCTCCACGTTAGAGAACAGCAACTTGTGCAAAAAGTACTGAAACATTTTACAGTTGGACATGAGCATTCAAAAGCTTAGAGAAATGCACATTAAGTTCACCTGTAAAGGTTTGAATGGATTTTAGGCTCGTCCTGAAATTTCACCCAAAAGCCAAATATCCCTAACTTTTTGTGAGTAGTGTATGTGTTTATGGGATAGCTAAAATCAGTTAAATTGCCGCCATTTTTTTTAAAATACCCCTGATAAAATATTAGAATGGCTCCCTGGAAAAAAAAGAAACGAAAAAAAAAGTTTTGTGTTGTAATAAAAATATGAAAACAAACTAGAGCTGCGAGCAGCTATAAAGGGCCCTCGCAGCCTGGGCAACTTTGGGGTACTTGCACAATGGGGTACAGGCACGTTGGGGTACAGGTACATTCAAAGCCAAATTTCTTTAAAAATGGCACAATATACCTTTACATATGGATTGTTTTAATTTTTTGCCAGGTGTGATAAGTGTGTAAAGCTCAAAGAGTTTTGGTCAATGTTAAAATCCTAAAAAAACAGCGTCCGTTTTTATTTATTTATTTATTTTCGTTAGTTTTACTCATAGCACAATATTGCTTGTATTGTCCATAGAGGGCATCAAAAATAAATAAATAAATAAATAAAAAGTACATATGTATTGATAGGTCTGATGCCACTGAACATTTTGAGTGGTGGAAAGTGTATCCAAATTTTAGACAAAATACCTTATGTGTCGTAATATTTTTTGTCGATCCAAGGTCTAGGTGGCGCTATATTTATAACTGACTATTGTCATAGGGATACCTTCAGGTCGTGACTATAAACATACATGTGAAGTTTGGGCACGTACCAAGGAGTTACTATGCATTTCGCAAGTTTGAAGTAAATTGGCTGAATCGTGTAGGAGAAATGGGCAAAAGAATGCCCCCTGTAAATGTGCAAAAATCGGCAAAAACAAAAGTGTACACTAAAAAATTCATAGCTCACTTCCTGTTTATTTTAGCATATGGGTCCGAGAGACTTTTTTGTAGGTGTTGGGCTCCCTCACATACCTAAAAATTGTCGTAGCTCTTGCTTAAACGTACAATACATGGGCTGCTTCGTTAAATGAATAGTAGGGGGTGCTAGTGAGTCATTTTTGTAAAAATCGTACAATACATGATAAAATATTGCTCATTTTGCCAGGCCAGATGTGTGAGCCAAGTTTCACGAGTTTCTGTTCATGTTGAGGTCCTCAAAATCGGCGTTGTTTTCTTAGCGAACACTGTGTAGCCCCACCCACAGTGATTCATGAAAAGTCGCAAACTTTGTGTTGAACCATCATGAAGACCTAAACAGTCTTCTGAGCAAATATGAGGTAGATCTGGTTAACCTGATTGGAGAACAACATCGAAGAAAAAAAACATGTATTTCATTTGCCCAGTAGAGGGTGCTATGACTATGATGAAATCATAGTCATAGCGCACAAATTTGGAGAAGATAGGATCATCTGGGTCAAGTGAAAGCAGCTTTTATTGTCACGGTAAATCATCAGACTTTGCTGCACTGTCATGGCCACGCCACGCTGAAAAGTCACAATATTTGGCGTGAGGCATGATCAACATGTTAAAGCTTCTGTGACAAATTTTCAACTGGTCCCTTTCATGGGCTTGGTGCAGTTGATGAAAATGAAAAAAAATTCAATTTTTGTCACCACTGGGTGGCGATATAGATATAACAGAATATTATCATAGATGAGAAGTTTGGGATTTTTGGAGCATGTACAGGGGAGTTATTAAACATGTTCTCCTTTGTGGCGAAGCAAATATGAAACGCAGAGTTTGAGGCCCCGCCCCTGTCATATAGTATTTCGAAAGCTTACGTTTTTTTTCCCCAGTCGTTGTCCCAGGTCTTGAGATGATACAGGCCAAGTTTTAACTCAATTGAATGTATCGTCTAGGAAAAGGGGTCAATTGTATGACCCATATGAATGTGCAAAAATGGGCCAAAATTGGACATTCAACAATTCATAGCTCAATTCCTGTACATTTTAGGATATGGCCATGATGGACTTTTTTGTACGTCTCGGGGTGCTACACATGCCTGCCAATTTTCGTAGCTGTAGGTCTAACATGCCGGGATTGTTTTTAATTTTGTCCTGTAGGGGACGATATGGAGCCATGTCATTATGACAATTTTATAATATCACATTTTTTGCCGTACCCGAAGAGTGTGCAAAGTTTGGTGAGTTTTCAAGAAATAGAAGAAGAAGAAAAAGTAGAAGAAAACACAATAGGGACCTCAAGATTTGTCGGTCAACTTCCAAACGATGAGAGATGCCACTTGTGACCAAAAAAAATTGCGGGAGTCACAGTTTTGTTGTTAAGTTAATAATAATTCAAAAAGCATGTTCATAGCATTATTAGGGCCCTCGCAGCGACTACTGTGAGGTCCCTAAAATTTTTAACTTTGCTTATTTTTCTTCTTCTTCTTCTTCTTCTTCTTCTTCTGTGAGGAGTGGGAGGGATAGAGAGAGGGAGAAGTGCGGAATTTTGAGCGATTTTTGGTGTTTTTTCTAAGTACTTTTTTCTTCTTTTTTTTAAATGTATGTGTAATATTTTTTTTTCTTTATCTTGTAGTTATTTTTTGTAAAACTTAGTGGTTAGTGTTGATGGGTTTTTTTTCGGTGGTCGACCGGTGTCGCCGGTAGGCAACATGCCGGTGGCGGAAACGCCCGCTGCCGAGTTCGAGCGTCTCACTCGCCGGCACGCAGTTAAGCTGTTGCCGGCAGTGGGCTGCTCGGTGGAGGAGGCAGGACTGGCCGTGGGGAAGGTGGTGGGATACAGTAGTATTAAATCTGCGTCCCGAATGAATGGAACAATCGTTATCTTCCTTGATGACACTAACAAGGTGGGCCAGGTGGTTGAGAGCGGTGTTGTGATTAGCGACACCTTCACTCCCATTCTCCCCCTCGTGAGCCCTGCAAGAAAGGTAACGATCTCGAATGCTCCGCCGTTTATTAAAAACGAGGTACTGGCTAAACAACTGTCGAGATTTGGTCAACTCGTTTCGCCGATAAAAATGGTGTCTTTGGGCTGCAAGTCACCGCAGCTTAAGCATGTTGTGTGTCACCGGAGACAGGTGCACATGGTGCTTAAAGACACGACGGGCGAGCTGAACCTGACATGCACTTTTAAAGTTGATAATTTTCCGTATATGGTGTTTGTTTCTACTGAACACATGAAGTGTTTTGGGTGCGGTGCGGAGGGGCACCTAGTTCGCGGAGGGCGTCCGCTCCTGCCTCGGGCGGGAGCGCCCCCCCACCCGGGGATGCGGTGGTGGCCGAAGGGGCGCCGCAGCCCACGGAGCCGGTGGATTCGGCGGCGCCGGAGGCTACGGTGTTGGCCGGTCCGTCGGCTCCGGTCGCCCCGGTGACGGCGGGGTTGGCGGATTCGGTTGATACGGTGCCGGTGGTGGGCGGGGCCGCGGAGGGGTCGACAGGAGCCGGCAGTGGCCCGCCACTGCCACAAACGGATAATGTGATACAGGAATCGATAAAAGAAAAAAGGGGAGCAAACGCCGTCATTCTACGACCGTGTGAAAATGTCTTTGTGAATGAAAACATGGCTGATGTGGGCGATGAGGCAATGTCTGATGATGACACACTGAAAGTGTCGCAAAAGAGAAAACTTACTGTTCTTGTGAAAGGTATTGTTAAAAATAGAAAAACGACTGAAAGTGAATGTGATTTTACACAGGATGACAACGATGTACCCTACTCTGTCGAAATGATTAAGAGGTTTCTTGAAGATACAAAAGGGGTACGGCAAACCGCCGTATCCGAGCATTTTCCCGATCTCAGGCTTTTTATTAAGTCCGCAAAGCCTCTTTCACGAAGGCTTGGGGAAGTGCTCACCGACCAAGAAATTTATCGGCTCAGAAAGAGCATAGCGAAAGCCAAAGATGAATTGCACAATGATGAAATTGGTGATTAATCTCCTTTTATTGTTTTTTTTGTCATTGCTTGGTTGTCCTAATGGGTCGCTATTTATTTTCACATTTATGTGTGATTTTAATATGGGAACTCTGAACGTGAATGGTGCCCGGGCTGATTTCAAAAGAGCTGCTCGTTTTAAGATGATGGAATTGAATGGACTGAATGTGTTGTTTCTTCAAGAAACGCACAGCACTGACAACAATGTCTGTGAATGGAAAATAGATTTTAAGGGGGAGGTAATTCTGAGCCATGGTTGCAGTGCCAGTGGTGGAGTTGGGATTTTATTAGCTCAGAATTTTTTGCCGGCTTCCTTTAGTGTAGAGGAAATTATTCCAGGTTTTTTACTAAAAGTTATAGCTTTCTTTGAAAATGTTAAGTTAGTATTTTTAAACGCCTATGCTCCAACCAGAGGGTTGGAGAGGATCACGTTTTTGGATAAGTTAGGTGATGCTCTTAAAGCGTGTCGTGGTGATTTCGTGTTTTTAGGCGGTGATTTTAATTGCACTGAAAATCCCGCTCTGGACAGGAATCATCCTGAGCCACACCCTGGGTCGTCTCACAGACTCAGACAGCTCATTAAAGACCACGAGCTGTCTGACCTATGGAGAGTTTTTCATCATGACACACGGCAGTACACATAGAGCCATAAGTATGAGAATTATTTATCCCTCGCCAGACTTGATCGCTTTTACTGTTTTAGTCACCTTTTGAATATTTTTAAAAGGTGCTTGATTCGGCCTGTTGGTTTTAGCGATCATTTTCTTGTGTCTTGTTCCGTTTTTATTCAGAACATTCGCTTACGTAGCCCCTATTGGCATTTTAACACAGCTCTTTTGAATAATCAGGCTTTTAAAACAGCTTTTACGTTTTTTTGGTTATCCCACAGAGAGAGCAGACCCAATTTTCCCACCATCCAGCAATGGTGGGATTACGGAAAAACTCAGACCAGACAACTGTACCAGAATTTCACTCGCTTTGCCACGGGTGAGTTGACGCGGACTGTAAGGGGTCTGGAGAGACAGGTAGAGGAGTTACAGTCTTTAGCTGCTTCTACTGGAAATCGAGGGCTTTTAGACTCCCTCAAGTCCAAACAGTCGGCGCTGGCCAGCCTGCTCGGAGTTTCTGCACAGGGGGCGCTGGTCAGGTCGCGTTTAATGAACATCTCGCAGATGGATGCCCCCTCTCAGTTTTTCTTTGGGCTTGAGAAGAAAAATGGATTTTAAGAACTGGAGGCCTGTGTCCTTGCTGTGCTCAGATGACAAAATCTTGTCCAAAGCGCTGGCCCTTAGGCTGCGAAGAGTGATGTCGGCCATAATCCACCCTGATCAGACCTATTGCGTGCCGGGCAGGCTCATTAGTGACAATGTAAATCTAATTCGGGATTATTTGGAACTCTGCAATTCCTTGGCTCTTGAGACTGGTCTTATTTCCATAGACCAGGAAAAGGCTTTTGACAGGGTTGAACACCAGTACCTGTGGCAAACCATGGGTGCCTTTGGTTTCAGCCCTGACTTATAGCCATGATCCGGGTGTTTTATTGTGACATTGAGAGCGTTCTTAAAATAAATGGTGGTCTGAGTGCCCCCTTCGACGTCCGGAGGGGGGTGAGGCAGGGCTGCTCTCTCTCGGGGATGCTTTATTCTCTGTCCATAGAGCCTCTGCTCCACAAGTTAAGGGAAAATTTAAACGGTGTGTACATCCCCCAGTGTTGTATGTCTTTCAAACTGTCTGCCTATGCCGATGATGTAGTGGTTGTAACTAAGTCACAAGAGGACATTGATACTTTAAGAAAAGTTGTGACAGAGTTTGGTTTTATTTCATCTTCGCGAGTGAACTGGGGGAAGAGCGAGGCTCTCATGGTGGGAGAGGGGCTGAAGACCAAGCTCAAATTGCCAGGCGAACTGGAAGGGAAACTGGGGGTTTTAAATATCTGGGCATCTTTTTGGGGGATGAGACCTACAAAAAGAAAAACTGGGATAATGTGTTGGAGACAATGAGGGGGAGGTTAAAACGGTGGAAATGGTTACTGCCAAAAATATCTTACAGCGGCAGAACCCTCATCGTCAACAACTTAGTCTCGTCTTCTTTGTGGCACAAACTAATGGTCTTGGACCCTCCAGCCTCTCTCCTGGAAGAGTTACAGCGCATTTTAATTGACTTATTTTGGGGGGGCAGGAGGCACCGGGTTCCACAGAGCATCCTTTTCCTCCCTAAAGAAGAGGGGGGGCAGGGCTTGGTGCATTTGGCCAGCAGGGGCGCTGCTTTCAGACTCCAGTTTATACAAAGGCTCCTGACTGGCCCCAAGGATGTTCTGTGGAGACCATTAGCCCGATGCACCCTGCAGCGTTTAGGTTTGTATGGCCTGGATTTCAGTTTGTTTTTAATGGACTTGTTTCGCACGAGCACAGCTTCTCTGCCTTGTTTCTATCAGAGTACTTTCAAAGTCTGGAACTTCCTGAAAAAACAGCGGACGGAGCAGGCCGACTCACTGTACTGGCTCATGCAAGAACCTGTCCTACAGGGAACCCTGCTGGACTACCCTAGCTGGGGGGAGCGACTCTGTCCAAGACCCTTCAAGCTGCAGGGGTCGCAACGCTTGGCAGGGTTGTGGAGCTGACCGGTCCCAGTCTCGAGGACCCCGGTCCGCTGGCCTCCATTCTGGGGCTACATTCCTTGAGGGTTGTTAAACAGCTGCTGAACCACTGGAAAAGAAGACTGGCTGGACATGAGCGCTCCCTCCTCAGTCTGTATGGCGGTGGTTCCCTAACTCCGAACCCAGAGGACGGCTTCCCCCACATCGGCCTGCTCCCAGACTTGGGTGACTGCGGCGGCCCCCTGCTGGAGAACATTCCAGCAGTTTCTTTGGGAGCCGCGCACGGAAAACAATTCTACCGAACAATGGTTAAAACCATACATAAAAATAAACTTAACGGACGCTTGGACACTCCATGGAGGAGAGTTATGGATGATAAACTGAAGCCAGCTTATACAAGGCCCCAGTGGTCAAGAAACACGGCGATGTTCAATGGCGGATCCTCCACGGCATCGTGACCGTGAACTCCTTTGTATCTGTGATAAACCCAGCCGTGGAGGATGCCTGCCCCTTCTGTGGACACAGGGAAACAGTTTTTCATTGTTTCTATCATTGCGAGCGTTTGCGATCTGTTTTTGATTTGGTTGATAGGGTTTTTACCCAATGTAAAGTAGTTTTTCACAAGCACTCTTTTATTTATGGTTTCAACCACAAGGGCCAGATCAAGAGAGAAAGCCGGGTTTTAAACTTTGTTTTGAGCCAGGCCAAGATGGGTGTGTGGTTGTCCCGTAAAAGGAAAGTTGACGATGGGGCAGAAGTCGATCCCACAGTTCTATGCAAAAAGTTGATAAAGTCCAGACTCTTTATTGATTTTAGTTTTTACAAGAGAGCAGGAGATTTGGATAGTTTTTGTGAGATGTGGACTGTTAACGGGGCACTGTGCGACGTGAATGAGGAGGCGCTATGTTTTAGTGATGTTCTGATGTAAAAGCATTTTATTTTTATTTTTATTTTTTCATCTATTTATTTAATTGCGCATGCCGAGCTGTGTGTTATGAAAATAATGTAAATAAGTGCGGCAAATGAATGTCATTTTTCAAAATCAAATCAAAAAATCTCCTCTGCAAATGATAACATTTTTGACTCCCTAGACATGAAGGAAATTCACCAAACTTTGCACAATCTTCGGGCACGGCGAAGAATTTGATATTATGAAGTTGTCATAATGACATGGCTCCATATCGTCCCCTACAGGACACGTTTCAGCCGATTTACTTCAAAATTGGCCTGAACCATGTCAAGACCTCGCTTATCAACAGGGGAAAAAATCGTAACCCTTAGAAATACTATTTGACTCGGGCGGGGCATAATTTTTTGTGTTTCATATTTCCTTCGCCATAAAAGACAAAATGCGTAGTAACTCCTTGGTACATGCGCTCCACCACTCAAAATGTTCAGTGGCATCAGACCTATCAATACATATGTACTTTTTATTTATTTATTTATTTTTGATGCCCTTTATGGACAATACTTACAATATTTTTTAAATCCCAAACTTCACATGTATGTTTATAGTCACGACCTGAAGGTATCTCTATGACAATAGTCAGTTATAAATATAGTGCCACCTAGATACTCTTTGTAAGTGTGATAACTGAGTCATTTATGAATTATTTTTTTTTACTTTCCACCACTCAAAATGTTCAGTGGCATCAGACCTATCAATACATATGTACTTTTTTATTTATTTATTTATTTATTTTTGATGCCCTCTATGGACAATACAAACAATAATGTGCTATGAGTAAAACTAACGATGATGTGTATATATGTACCTTAAAAATGCCCAAAAATAAAAAAGGACGTAGATTTTTTAAGGTCCTAACATTGACTAAAACTCTTTGAGCTTTACACACTCATCACACCTAGCAAAAAATAAAAATAATCCATATGCAAATGTATATTATGCCATTTTCAAAGAAATTTGGCTTTGAATGTACCTGTACCCCGACGTGCCTGTACACCAATGTGCAAGTACCCCAAAGGGGCTCGGGGTGCTAGGCCCTTGATAGCTGCTCGCAGCTCTATTTATTATTTACAATTATTAGGGGTGTGAATTGCCTAGTACCTTGCGATTCGATCTGAATCGCAATTTATAGGTCACGATTCGATTAATCCCGATACGAATCTATAAGTCAATTATTGCGATTTTTTAAAACTCAAATTTAGAAAATACTAATCAGTAAACTTTGTATTTGTATGACATGTACTTTAGTCTTATAACTGTGAGCCACTGTATTGAACAAACTGGTTGCAAACTATTTTATGTTTGAATATTGAAATCAAATTTGAAGGCTTAATGTTCCATTAATATAACATTCTTCCATGCTTCAAGTGTGAACCCTAACCCAAAGTAAGACATTTTGTTGAATATTTTAATCAAAAATTGATGTTTGAAAATCGATTCGGCTGCCTATTGAATCGATACGAGAATTGCACGCTGTAATATTGCGATATATTGCCGAATCAATTTTTTTAACACCCTTAACAATTATTGTTTCGAATTGTATTATTTTCATTTGTATTAATCAGAAATATGTTTATCTACAGTATGCATCTATGTGCAGTGACAGGCAAAACAAAAAAGGTGCTTTTCCATTGGATGGCAAACAAATAACTCATATATCACTCAAATATATCAGCTTTGAGTGTAATTCAAACCCAGATTTCACACTATGTTGTGATTTAATTGAATTAAGAATCATTATTATAAATAACATGCCATCTTAACCAGGCTTACCTGCCAAAAGGTACTGGCAGTACTGCACGTTATTGGAGGCCAAAATTAATAGATGGTTGGAGTTAAAGGGTGGCTGCAGCTCATTCCATTGTAGAGTTCTGTTTTGGAAACACACACACACACAGATTTTGTTAAGACAAAAAAAACTGTGTATGGGAGCGGTGGAGCTGGGGGGGGATATCACCTTGCTAAAGTCCAGCATGCCCTTGGTGAGGTACAAAGTTCCAAAGCAGTGTCATCACTTATCTTTTGTGCAGTGCTTATTGGCCGAGGTTCGAGCGCATGTTCTACCAAGTTACCATAGCAGCTGATGATGTACAGTGAGTCGATAATGGTCTGTCTTGACTGATCTGAAAACAAGATGAAAAGCAATGTTAAAAAAGGAATTCATGTTATAGGCCTAGTCATAAGTAATTGGAAATTGTAACCATCAGCCGAAAGTTTCATTCAACCGATCCTTATTTATAGAGATATTTTAAAGCATTCACAAGCATTGCATGGAAATACAGCTTTCTTAGAAAACAGTTAAAGACACACAGTACAATCTCTCTCTCTCTCTCTCTCTTTTTCTCTCTCTCTCTCTCGCACACACACACATTCTGATTTATTGGTTTCAATGGGACTACAGGGATTTTCTGCACACATAATCTAGTGGCCAGGAAAAGTCCCAATCAAATATGTGGTTGTACAACTTATTTTTAAGGAATACAGTGAAGTGCAAATAATTCAATTCAATACAATGGTTTTTCAAGTAATTTAGTAATATCTACCATGTTGAGTTCCTCAAGCTGTTGAGTGTGTGTGATGTTTAATTATATCTTGTTGTGAAATCCATGCTTTTAATCTGGAAGATTGCTCTGTATTTCCGTTTCCTGTTTCACGTTCTCCATTTATCATTCAACTCATAGCAGGGCAATAGTCAATGACGATATACTATATATAACATACAAAGATCAGTCTGCACTTCAGAGCTATTTAAATTGTTGAGTACAACTGAAGACTTATGTACTCTCTTACCGGAGCCCCCCTGGGGCGGTCAATGAATGCAAAATAACAATTTAAGCCTTTAATTCCTGACAGAAAAGCGGGCCGATACCAGTATCGATCCAATCGCAAGTACCGATACTGTGAAATGTGTCCTGGTATTGGCCCGATACCGATACCTGGTATCTGTACTAGCCCAGTCCTACCCGGCACACATAGTTACTACATATTTAGTTACTACACTTAGAGCACTCATAGAACTTGCATTGAATAAACATTTTATTGACAATATCAAATAGTATAGATTTAAATGTCCTCTTCCTCTGCAAACATCAGTCGCGGAAAAGGTTCTGGTATATATTCTGGTACACAGTCATGCTTTAATGGAAAAAACACACTTTACAAACTTGCCTGTTCATTGAGTCCCACAAAAGATGTTCAATAAAATAATTGGGCAACAAGGAGCTTCATTTTAGGTGTCAAGATGATAACTCATGAGAGGTGTCAGCAAAGTTTCCACTTCATAGAGCGCCCTGTCCAAATCTGTGGGGGGGATGTTTGTTTGATGTCCCATGTTTGCCTGATTAGGAAGTTCCATCATGTCGTTTGTAGCGATAATTTGGGTTGCCGTAATGGCTTATGAGAAATTTAGACGGTACTGAGGGGAGTTGTAATTTCCTCAGCAACCTCGGGGGCACCACGTTGACTTTGCTTGTTTGTAGGAGCAAAATAAACGATAAAAATCCTATTATCAAGTATTCATAATCTGAAGTTGCTACTTTAGTTAATCATGGAATTCTTTGCTTTAATAAGATAATTACTAATCCACTCAGTAAACAAATTATTCAGCAGAAATGGGATTTCTAGACAACAAATTTATTTAGTAAACACCGCATATATCAGTCACAGCCTAACCTATTCATGAAACGGAATAAAAATGTGAATCAAAGATAAAAAGAAAACTTGCAACCTAACTAAATAAGATAAAAGAAGGTAGATGAAAAAGGTAGATGGGGGATAAAGATGGACGCGTTTGACCTGTCAATTATTTTATGTTTGAATAAAAGCATTGCACCAGTAGTATATGATCATCAGAATGAATGCTGGAATGCTGCAGCAGGTCTCCGGCTGCTGGTCAGGTGCACGCGCGGCGTGGAGGCGGCGGCCGGTCCTTGGCTGGCGCACGTCCAGCTGGAATGCTGCCTGGTGATGCACGCGCAGCCTGGAGTTCTGCAGGTCCTTGTGTGAGCGCTACGGGGCGCCTCAGACTCACGGCTGGAACAGACACGCACGCATGCCTTGGGGATGCGTAGTGTGTTTGTGAGTCTTTGCTTGATGCACGCTTTTTAGACGCGCGTTATGGCTCAAAGGAAGAAGCCGCGTAGTCACCCTCAGCGACCACGTCTCTCGTGATGATCAGGAAAAGTTCAGGGGCCAGACGTGAGGTGGAGAGCAAGGGTGGAGGAGTTGCAGGAACGGGAGAGCCCTTGAGTAGTTCAATGGGGAAGAGAGTTCAGGAAAAGAGTTCCCGGAAAAGAGCGTGAGGAAAAAAAGTTGCAGGAAAAGAGCGTCAGGAAAAAAAAAAGTTGCAGGAAAAGAGCATCAGGAAAAGAGAGAGAAGTTCCTTTGCGCGCTAGCTTTTAAAAGCTGTGTCAGCAGGGGGTCCCTGTGGGCCGTAGCCCACAGGGGCGGAGTAACACCCCCTCCATGCGCATGAAGCAGACTTGGTCGACTGAGACCAAGCTTTTGGGATAGTATTTGATAATTTTGGATCAGAATTGACAAGCCAGATGCTTCATTTATCATTCTGAACACATTTCAAACATTACCACGATCATAAAGTTATTGAATCCGCTAAGCTTACTAATTAGCTAAACTTAGGTGGCTACAGAAATTACACACATCATTCATTTGAGATAGACATAGCTTACCGCCACCACAGTGTGAATGTGTGAGTGGAAAAAATAAAAAATAAGAACTCACAAAATTGTTAAAGGGTACAACCTTCATTTTAATGACTGATTTAACGAGGTTATCATCTGTTATCCTGATACATTTATCAAAAAATAGATGTGGTGCTCCGCAGACTCGCCTCAAAATTAATTAAAATATTAAATTTGAGTCTCCGTCAATTAATGAGACAATTGATTATTAATTTATTAATTAACAATTATTAATTTAATAATTAATTTAGCCGATTTACCCTATAATACATAGATAGATAGACAGAGAGACAGACAGATAGATAGACTTTGTCATTCTGGTATGCAACAGTGTATACAGTACAGAACTAAATGTCATTACTTTTGACTTGCACAGTATAAAATATACAATAAACAAGATTAAAATATACAATATAAATATTGTACCTGTCTGAGATGTTATGCAATATGTAATTTTGAATACTGTACAACAATGCAACAAGAATGTACAGAATATACAAGACAGGAGGAGGGTCACAATATGTACACAATATTTAAATGCAATAAGAGATAAATATTGTAACTAGCTGAAAACTGTACAGGAGTGCAAAGAAAAAGAGATGTGCAAAATGAGCAGCCGGGTAAACATGCTATATGTACGATATGCCTGTGATTGGCTGGCAACCAGTTCAGAGTGTACCCCGCTTACTGCCCGAAGCCAGCTCGGATAGGCTCCAGTGCCCCCCGCGACCCTTGTGAGGACTACCGGTTAAGAAAATGGATGGATGGATGGATGATTTGCAGTTTAACAGTCTGATTGCCATGGGGACAAAGCTGTGGTAGAACCTAGAGGTCCTCCACCGCATGCTGCCTAGAGGCCAGCAGGCTAAACAGTCCGTGATGGGGGTGTGTTGAGCCGCATTTTGTAATAACGGTGCATTTTGTAATAAACGTCCAAAATGTAATAACTTTTTCATTTCATTTTGTAATAAAGCCGCATTTTGTATTAAACTGCCGCATTTTGTAATAAACTGCCCCAACGCATTTTGTAATAAATTTTGCCGCATTATGTAATAAGTTATTACATTTTGAGAAGATTATTACAAAATGCACTTGCAACTTTTTCATTTTAATTTAAATGTGGAAATGTAACAACATGGTGCATTATGTAATAATACCTATTATTGTTGTTTGTTAAACAATGAATTTATACAAGTGTGACTTTTTGTTGTTTTTTTATGCAATTTCCCTTAGAGCTATGTAGCCCAATAAATCTATGTATGACAGAACACGTTTGGAATTATATAGGCCAAAAACTTGTGGCCAAATTCAAAGCTCTACACGGTCTGTCACTCAGCCAGGGAGGGGAGGGTGGGCTGTAATCTGATTGGCTGCTGCATCAGTTCTACAAGGATCATGCACTGCTTGCATGCTTAATTGAGACAGCCAACAGAGTTCAACATGATGCCAGGTATGAAAAAACTGTGTCAAATATTATCTGTGTAATTGAATATATGGAAGTATAAAGACATGTTGCAGTTGATCTAAAGTTATGTAGATGTTTTGCCCTTGAAAATAAATTATATGACTGAATTTAAACCTGCATTGTCCAAGTTATGCTCCCTGCATTAACCTGTCTACTTGCACCGGCCCGCCCGCGGACAAAAAAAAGGCACAAAATGCAGTTTAGTTTTGGGAGTTAAACATTTTCCCTCTTTTGTCACCCTTGTAGGTCTGCTAATTATAACCCTGACCTGCACCCTGCTGGGGCTCACTGTAGGCCATGGACAAAAGCAAGCAATGACCGAGGAAATGTACAATGTCATAGTTCGCAAGTTGAGAGGAGAGTTTCATGTTCCAGTTTCTGAACGCACAAGAATTCAACAAAATGCCTTGGTGCGTCTCTAGAGAAATCAAGGGGTCTATTCTCTCAGTGAGGATGGCAGACACTGCTGTGTGCCGGCAAGCCAGTCATGCTACAATCTAATGTTGATTGTGTTGTTAAAAAGGGTCTAGATGATACTAAGGGTTCTGGAGCAAGAAAGTTGAGCAAACGACTGAGAATGCATCATATTGGCATAAGGGAAAGAAAGCTGCAGGAAATCTTAAACAGAACTGAGTGGTACCAACTTCAAAATGCAAAGTTTCTGAATAAGCCCCATTTGATGACCATTCAAGCCAAAGAAGTGCAAGATCGACACCAAATTTACCTATTGGACATGGGAAAAATTAAAATTAGTTATGGTCAGGCTTTATACCGTTACATTCTTACAGTGATAGATGTGTTCAGTCGTTACATGTGGCTAAAACAATTAAAAAAAAAAAGTAGTGTTGAAATTGCCAAACACCTTAACAAGATTTATCGTGAACATGGACCACCCAAAGTGTTACAACATGACAAAGGGACTGAGTTTAAAGGGGCAGTGGAAATTCTAATGACATCTCTGCAAGTGAAAATAATTGAAAGTTCAGCATATCATCCACAAAGCCAAGGAAAGGTTGAGAGGACACATAGGTGGCTAAGAAAGAAGATCATGTATGATCTGGTGAAATTTCAACGGAACGGAGTTAACTGGGTCAAGCACCTATCTGTATATTCAAGAGTGCTCAATGAGGATCTTAAAGAAGTTTTAGGATGGAGGTCTCCATTTGAAGTATACTATGGAAGAAAAAGCAACAGCATAAGGCATCCTTTATGCGGTTCTCCATCTGCTGTTCGTAAGGAGTCTGTGAGAAATCAACATTCAACTTTACCGTCCTTGAGACATCGAGAAAAATTTGATACTAAACGAAAAAGGGTGAGAAAAATGGCCTCTGAGCACTGTGCTGAACTAATGATCAAGCGTGCATTCAAACAAAACCTATCACAACACTACAATGTTAAGGACGCTGTTTTGGTCAGAATGAGGGATGGTGGATATAACTAGTGCTACCCGGCTGCGAAAAAAGACACACTCTAAAAAACCCAAGACAGCACCATCAAGGAGAGGCCTAAACCCACTTTTGTTTCAGTACACACACACAGACAGACTAGAGGAATTTATGTCCATGGAGTTAAGCATTCGCTATGACCCTGACCTAGATGGAAATTGTCAGTTTGCAGCCATGGCTGACCAGCTATCCACCCTTGGAATATTTAGATCACCAGAAATGGAACACTCTTGTTCAACTTTGTCGAGGGCAATGACTGGGATGGATACTTGGAAAGAATGGCCCGAACTGGAACCTATGGTGACTACATTACATTGCAAAGAGCATCTGAAATTTTCCAGGTCCAGTTTCTTGTAATTTCCTCTCTGGGAATCAATGCCTCAACCATTGTGTCAGAGTCAAACATATATTGTCACAACAATCCAGTGCTAGTACTTGGTCATGTGGCAGAGGGGCATGGAGAACATTATCTGAGTTTGGAGGGACTAGTCACACCATTTATAGAGCATGTTTTGGATGCTCAAGCAGGACAGTTATATGACAACAACACACTTTCACCACTGCAGCCTGCCTCACCAGATGAGTCTGACCCACCAGATGAGTCTGACCCACCTATCCAGCCTGCCTCACCAGATGAGTCTGACCCACCTATCCAGCCTGCCTCACCAGATGAGTCTGACCCACCTATCCAGCCTGCCTCACCAGATGAGTCTGACCCACCAGATGAGTCTGACCCACCTATCCAGCCTGCCTCACCAGATGAGTCTGACCCACCTATCCAGCCTGCCTCACCAGATGAGTCTGACCCACCTATCCAGCCTGACCCACACCAGATGAGTCTGACCCACCTATCCAGCCTGCCTCACCAGATGAGTCTGATCCACCTATCCAGCCTGACTCACCAGATGAGTCTGACCCACCAATCCAGCCTGCCTCACCAGATGAGTCTGACCCACCAATCGAGCCTGACTCACTAGATGAGTGTGACCCACCTATCCAGCCTGATGAGCCTGAGGGCCCTGTTCTGACTACACCCCTGTTCAGCCTGTCCTACCAACTAAAATGTTTCAGTCTATTATCAAAATGACCCTTGAGGATGACATGTCAATCCTTGGGACGTTTAACAGAGTGTCTAAACATTTTAAAGACATTGCAGATCGATTCCATCCATCAATCTATCTAAGGGAAACATTAAGCCGAAGCCTTGGGTTGGACGTCTTTGGAAAGCACACAATTAGTGTACACAGGTTGTACAAAGCAGCAGGGCGCTTTGGTGGTGTGGCATTAAAACTCAAGGAGCTGTTTGGGAAACATTCCAAGTGGTTTATGGCTTGGCTGGTAATTAGACATATTAGACATGGACAATTTGAAATTACGGATATATTTTGGAAATATAAATTTTGTTGTTTGTTTAGCCTTTTGAGGCAATTTCATATTTGTTTAAAAATAATCTTAGTGGAGAAATTTGCTGGTCACAGCAGCTCTCTAAACAAGCAGAAGACACTTACATTGGTTCATTATTATTTTAAATTGGCCGCAAGCCTGCATGTGTTGGTTGCATTTATTTTTGTTGAAAGGTTCTATAAATGCATAAAGCTGTTCTTTACTTATTCATCAGCGTTTCTATTTTGTATGTGCATATGTTAATGTTTACGAATGGATACAATTTTGATACCCACAGTTTTGTTCTGTATTATAAGAAGCATTATAAGGTTTGTTGGATGTTTATAACTATTCTTGATGTGGTTTTGGTATTGAAGTGAATTAATTTAATTATAACTGTTTGATTTATAATGTTACTATTTAGAAGTGGACATAACTGCTTTAATTTACTCAGTATGTCTCTGTGTGAGAATTCAAGGTGATGTGGGGGGTTGAAGTGAATGTGTTAAATAGATTCCTTTGTCTTTATAAACCGGTTGAGCAAGAGGGGGTTTAGTGACACCTTTTGTGGCTCTGAAAACAATGTAAATCTTTATCTTGTGAGAGGAGGGAGAAGTTTGGTGACGTGTATTGATGTATAATGTGACTGTCTGAGAAGGAGAGGATTGGCCGAAGGAGACAGAGGAGGGGTTTGAAGAGTCACGAAAGGATACTAGTGCTTGGGACAAGAGGAGGAGTATCACACATGAGGGAGAAATGGCCGGCGTTTGGTCGACTCATGTGTCCATAAGCTTATGTGAAAATAAATCCTGATTTCACCGATCTCATTGTCTGAGTTTGATAATCAACATTATAAACACGGGGAAACAAGTCTTGAATTTCCTAACAGATGGTGACCCACGACATTCGGTATTTGGCGAAACCCGCTGTCTAATGGTGGCGTCCGCCGAAGGCCGAAAGCCGTTACCGGAGGCTGGGTTCTTCGCGGACAGGACCTTCTAGGCGCCTAACTAATTAATTACGGTAAGTGGAGCCGTTTATCCACGTAGGGAGGTCCTGTCTGTCGAGAACGCTGCGATGGTTTTCGTCTGATAAATTTAACTGCATTGTTAATGAGGTCTGGGTGAATGGGTGTATTCCTATTGTTTAAATTATGAGTTTGGTTTGTTTCATTGTGTTTGGATTTTACTACGATATTGAACTATATACGTACGTGGTGACGAGGATCGGTGTTTACGGAAGTACCGTCACGTTGGTTTATGCGCAGCTGCTATATGGCAGTAATGAGAGTAACGTTACATGTTTGCGCGCCTGCTAAAATATAGCAGTAATAAGATGTCAGGATGACGCAGCGGATTTGTTTTTTTACCGCTGGTGATCATTCGATAGCACGTAATAGTTATTTTATGTATGCGCGCCTGCTAAAATATAGCAGTAATAAGAGTTGAGGTCAGGTTGACGCAGCAGATTTGTTTTTTTACCGCTGTTGATCGATCGAGAGATTACGTGATTTGTTTTGTTTATTTTAATTTTTAAAGGGCAAGTTGACGCGGAGGCTTGATTAAGTCTCTGTGATCGTCCGATAGATCTAGATATATTTATGTATGTCAAATGTCTGTTATGTGTGTACATGTTATGGTTGTCTGTGGTTATTCTTATTAAAATGTTTATTTTGAGGTGAGTAACGAGCGACGTTGCGAGATAAATACAACCTATTGAATTGTGGTACCACCAGTGAGACGTCACTGAATTAATGATAATGGTTTATACGTATTGCATATGATAATAAATGTGCAAATAATATAAGAAATGGTAGGTGAATTTGACTGTAATACTGTGTGTTTTGACCCGTGATAGGTATGTGTGTGCGTGCGTGTGTGGCCAGCATTAATGGGAGAGGTGTGACTTGAAGGGAATGTTTCTTGTTATAAAATGACTAGGGTCAATTGTGTGATTATTATGGGAATTTGTATGTGACAATAGGTATGAGTGTGTGCGTATGTGCCTGCAAAAGTTTGAAAAGTTGAGAGAATTGTTGAGTAATTGTATGAGACCTAGATAAAAAAGGTGGGGGCTACCCTGGTGGATTGGGATTTAACTGGGAGTGAGATTGTGAATGAGAATGTATGTATGGGTATTTTTATTTTATTTTTTCTTTAATATCTTTAACTGTATGTTTGGTGATGTTTTTGAGTAGATAAAACAGGTTTTGTGATGTGATAATGCAAAGATTTTTTTTTCTCCCTCTCTCCCCATTGTCTCAAAGGGGGGCGGCTTTGTGTGTGAGAGATAGGAGTTAGAATACAATGTGTCCTCATAATGGAGTTTTTCTCTTTTCTAGGTAAGAGAAGAATGATAAGAAAATAACAATAGTATTATATATGAATATATATTGAGTTAACATGATTATACTTATATCTGTACAGCTGAGGCTAAAATTTAAAATAGTAAATTTAAAATAGTAAATATAAAGTGAAGTAGTGAAAATGTTAACAGGTTTTCATATCGTGCTGTCAGAGTTTCAGGTCATCAGGTCATCGAGTCTGAAGGTCAGACTTGAACTGAAATATGAGGCTGTAAAATCTTATCTCTTCCTCTCTTTATTATTTTTATTTTTTTTGATTTACTACCGGCCTGGGGGATTAAAGAGAGGGGGTAGTACTTTGTGTAAATGAGTGTGCGTGAGGACTTATCTGGTGATGCCAATTGGCTTTAAGCAGTTAAGGTATTGATTGTAGTAGTAGTAGGTGATATCCGTATTATTTTGTATAATTAGGTCCGCTTTTATAGTTGAATAAGAAGTAATAAATGTTTTTAAAGACAAAATAATAATAATAATTTTTAATATTTGTTTTTTCTTTGAGTGTGTCATTTCAGACCTGATGCTAAAGTTCCAAAGCAGATGGGGGTTTGATGGCCCTCACTGATTACAACCTAGAAACGGGATACGCCCCCAGCTGCTGCTACATTGTATTCGCAAGTATTTCTAGTAGCTATTTTGAAGGGGCATTCCCCAAAACAAGCTATGGTATAGTTTAACCATTTTTGAGAAAGCAGGAAGTGAACTATCTTGCTATGATCTCATCTTCCTCTGTCTGTCGGTTGAGTGCATTGGATCAAGCAGGTGCATTCATTGGTCGAGGTGCTCTCCTGGGAAGGCCTGTATGTGTCATCGGGTCCACGAT
The DNA here is from genome assembly GCF_054856555.1 of Leptonotus elevatus. Classification (NCBI taxonomy): domain Eukaryota; kingdom Metazoa; phylum Chordata; class Actinopteri; order Syngnathiformes; family Syngnathidae; genus Leptonotus; species Leptonotus elevatus. The sequence goes on from NC_141245.1 coordinate 1,010,628, forward strand.
TGCAGACAGCAACCTCCAGCGTCTGGGTGGACGTGGCAGAGGTCAAAGAGCTTCACGCTAAAGCAAAGACATTTCCCTGTGCCATACCGACAATGATGGTGCTCAATTCCACAATGCCCAGTGACTGTTCACAAGACTCGTTACAGAGACATCTCCTCTCATCACTGCTGCCATGATGACGGCTGTTTTGCCTCAAGTGAACATCTCAATGCCTGCTTTGAACATTGCCTGAAACATCCGCCGCCCTGCCATCTGCTGGCCAGGACTGAACATTTTACTACTCAAAGCTTGTGGTCTCATCTGGGATGCGACACCTCCGATCATGTGATATGGAAAACTGGTTGTATGCAAGGCATTTTAATGTGTCGGATGGGGAGATGTGATCTATAGCAAGGTATTTCAGGAAATTGAAAACAATATATGTGAATTTGAAATAGGATGATTGGTAAAAAAAAATTCAATCTTAATTACTCTATTTTCCGTTACTGGATGATTATTGGGTATAGACTACTAAATTTTTGCCTATTTTCTTGGGAGCATCAGTTTCTGAATTGGCACAATGGGAATTCAACAAACAACAGCGAGTTTGCTGGTTCTTATATTACTGTTGTGTTTTATATGCCCCACTACTCTGTAGAAGAGGTGGGGTTAATTAGTATTTTAGGAATAATTGACGGTTTGCTCAAAGTAGGAGTGTTGTATTATTTTCGGCTCTAATTATAATATGTTTATTTTACCCGTTGAGGAGGTAGACATGTGTAAATTTCGTGTAATTCGTAACCTGAAATCTTTTAATGTGGTTAATTCTATTTTTCCTTGACCCTAAGTCCTCACATACTAGTGTCTCAAATTGTATATGTTTGTGCTCATTTTAATTGTAGTGACCTGAAGCTCTCTCTCGTTTACCTCACAATCGCCTGATTTAAAGGCTTTTGTTATTTACGACGTCTTTGTAGTGGAGTTGCCCTGCTGTGCGTGGGGGTTGCGGAAAGCTATAGTCTGGGATTCATTATTTATGAGCTACGAAGTCTCGGTGTTTCCTCCCTTTGAAATAACATCTGTCCGCCGCTACATCTTTCGTGATTTTATCTTGACGTGTTTGAAAAGATCAGAGTGGATCTTTGTCAAAAGGAGGGTGTGTACACACGATAGTTCATGTTTAAGAAATTAATTAATGTAGACGAATTAGTAGATTAAAAAATAAAAAGGTTGCGGGGTATCGGCCTATACCCCAACTGACTGCAAGTGATTCTGAATGTGATAATCCACAGTCTGAATGTGATAAATCCACAGAGGAGGATCAAGCTGTGACAGAAAAAGTAAGATTGAGAGGAGACAATAATGAAGCATATCGCCAAATGAAGGTAATTATATTATATATTTTATCTCAGAAACAATTGCAAAAGGTAATGTTTGGAGCCCGGTGTTTGCAAAAGATAGAATAGTATGAATATATGAGCCTCTCCCCAGGGTGTTCATGGTCCGGCCGGCGTGATGTTTCTGGGGTGAGATTATATATGGATTCCACGGACATGACAATACTAGTGTCAGAATATAGATGTTTGCTGGTAAAATGATTCCTTTCAGGGTGGCTAAAGGCACATTCATTCAAATCTAAAACAGTAAATATCGTGGTAAAACATTTGATTAATCATTACATACTATTATATGGGTTTCCTAGAAAAAATTGATCAGACGATGGAACCCATTTGAAAATAAATATTTACAAGCTCTTTCTGTTGTATTAATGAATGTGCGAATGTCATTAAACTCAGTCAAAGGCTGGGCTCTATTTCAATGTCACACAAATAGACCTTTTCCTGTTCCAACAGCACAGGACCTACGGATCTTAAACAAATAACATTTACTAATCCCAACTAACAAAAACTACCAGATGCTCTTTCAAAATAAAGAATATGTATGTTTATAAGTGACTAAATGAAAATGTTCTGCACCCAGAGGGTCTGGATTCCAGGGGGTGATGGAGAGGTTATCTGGAGTTCACTGCACAGAGGAGGGGGAGACATCATTCCACATCTGGTCTACAAGGCCGCCGGATCCATCCCAGGCTCATCAATCTCACCACCTCAGACCGGGAAAACAACATTTGCTGAATCATATCAGCTGACCCTGTCCAAGGCTTCATTCCACAACAATTGAGTCACATTTGAGAACTTCATCTCCAGATGGCTTCAAAGCGGGAACACATCTCCGTCTGCCGATGCACCGCAACACTCTTAAACAACCACAAATTGTTATTTAATACCATATGACTGCTAAACTACCTCCTCTCCTGCTAAAGGGCCTGTTTCTTATTCTAATGATAATGACTACTTCCCCCACACAACCATTGCTTAATGTTGCGCCTGCCGTTTGCGATGATAAAGATCCCCGCTGGAATTTTTCTGTGAAATACGAATTAATTCTGTATTATTGGACTCTTTCGAGTCCAAGAGGGGGATTGAAGTGAATTAATTTAATTATAACTGTTTGATTTATAATATTACTATTTAGAAGTGGACATAACTGCTTTAATTTACTCAGTATGTCTCTGTGTGAGAATTCAAGGTGATGTGGGGGGTTGAAGCGAATGTGTTAAATAGATTCCTTTGTCTTTATAAACCGGTTGAGCAAGAGGGGGTTTAGTGACACCTTTTGTGGCTCTGAAAACAACGTAAATCTTTATCTTGTGAGAGGAGGGAGAAGTTTGGTGACGTGTATTGATGTATCATGTGACTGTCTGAGAAGGAGAGGATTGGCCGAAGGAGACAGAGGAGGGGTTTGAAGAGTCACGAAAGGATACTTGGGACAAGAGGAGGAGTATCACACATGAGGGAGAAATGGCCGGCGTTTGGTCGACTCATGTGTCCATAAGCTTATGTGAAAATAAATCCTGATTTCACCGATCTCATTGTCTGAGTTTGATAATCAACATTATGAACACGGGGAAACAAGTCTTGAATTTCCTAACAGTATCCAATAAAAAAATCTGGAATTTACAGAATATTCTCTGCTAATGCAACCTTTGAATAGTGTACTGATAGTAATTGCTAAGTACTGCTACTAGGCTAATACAGTGATACTAATAATAGGCCTAACTTTGACAAATACTTTAAAGTAAAATAAAATACGATTAACAAACAAATAAACAATCATTTTGAATTGTTATTACGTAATGCACCATGTTATTACATTTTCTAGAGAATAAAAAGGTTGCAAGTGCATTTTGTAATAATCTTCTCAAAATGTAATAACTTATTACATAATGCGGCAACATTTATTACAAAATGCGTTGGGGCAGTTTATTACAAAATGCGGCTTTATTACAAAATTAAATGAAAAAGTTATTACATTTTGGACGTTTATTACAAAATGCACCGTTATTACAAAATGCGGCTCAACAGGGTGTGAGGGGTTACCAGCGATGTTTTTTTGCGCAGGATAAGCAGTGCTTCTGTCCAATGTCCTGAATGGAGGGGAGAGAAGTCCAATGATTTTCTCTGCTGTCTTGTTTTGGGGTCCTTTGATGGCTGGCGCGCTTGCTGATGACGCCACGCTACTATATTAAAGCTGCGGTATTTGACGTCATCCGAAGGTGCACAGTCTTGCAGGCTACACTACCTACGCGCGCACATTATGTCTGCTGCTGAAGACGAAGACTTGATACCAAGAAAAGGGACTCATGTTACGTCTATTATATGGAAGTGGTTCGGCTTTTACAAGAACAATGTAAAGCAAACTACAAGCTTGTGCAAGGTTTGCTGAACAGCTGTTAAAATGAAGAGTAGCAGCACAATAACCTCTGCCAGCACTCGCGCCAAAGGCATCCAAAAGAATGGGAGGGATGCTCGCATCTTCGGGAGTGCGGTGTGGCTAGGCTAGCAAAGATAAGTGCAAGTACACCGTGAAACAACAAACTTTAGCCGCCTCTTTTTCTAGTGTGGTGCCTTACGAGAAAAGTGGAACGCGATGGAAGCAGATGACTCCGTAGCTGTACACTTAGGGATGCATACGGTATCTATTTACACAGTAGAGAAGCCTGGCTTGCTCCATATGCTAAAAGTATGGTATCCGAAATACCAGCCGCAAATATTTTGCGGAGGTTGCACTACCAAGACTGTACAACGAAACACGACAAGACAGCCTAGATTTTGTTGCAATGATTTAAGTGTTTAATTACAATCAATCAAAGGTGGTACTGATTATTATAAGCTGTTGTTCTTGAAGTTTTGTTATATACAAATGTTATTGTGAGTTGTATTTTTGCACAAGTGGTAGAATACTGGATGTGTGGTTTACAATACCTGTTTACAATAGTTACGAACTACTTAATTGTGGCATTTAAGTTATGCAAAAGCTATGAGAACCTTTTTTCTCGAACAAGCTATGTGGCATTTAAGTTATGCAAAAGCTATGAGTAGCTTTTTTTGTTACACAAGCTAAGTATGTGGCATTTAAGTTGTGCAAAAGCTAATAGCTATGCACAAGCTATGTATGTTAAATTTACGTTAAAACTGATTCAAAATCAGTGTACGCTATTGTCTGAACATTTTGCACAATATTTATTAAAAAAAAAAACGTGTTTAACTCTTTGACCGCCAAAAACGTTTAATAACGTTTAGTAAAATCCAAATAAGTGCCGCTAAAGACATTAAAAGACGTTCACTATGTTTTTTTTTCCGTTTTTTTTTAAACGGGTGGAGCAAAGCCTTGGCAAGCTGTGCTGAAAGTATCAAGCAGGTCGAGTTGGTATAATGACTATTTTTGGGCACTAGATGGCAGCGATGACTCTCTTTGGACAAGATCGTGTAGGCGTCAGTAGAAGACGTGAGGCGGAGCTAGAGTGTTGAGGGGAGAATGGCTGAGGAAGCGAAAATGGCGACCGGTTGCAAGCAGCGCACGCTTGAGCATTTTTTTCAAAGACGAAAAGCATCGACCAATGCTAAAGAGCACATTAATGATGATGATGGTGACTCCGAGGTTTACGCCGAAGTTGGAAGCGTTGACGCCGAAGTTGGAAGCGTTGACGCGGCGGCTTCGATCACGTCGTAAAGCCTCACCGGCTAGCGATGCTAACGCCGGAAAACGAGCACTTCTGCACAGGCGGACGTTCAATCGGACGATGAAGAGTACCCCGAGTCCAATGCATATTCATCGGAGGAGTGGGTACAGTCTGATCACGGAGAAGACACTGGTTCTGGACTACGATGCCACCATGAATGGAGTGGATAAGATGGATCAGAACATCTCTTAACACCCGGTATAGGAACTGAAGGACATGAGGAAGCCAGACGTAACACCAGGTCACCGTATCATGATCCTGAGAGTAGACTTGATGACAACATGGCCAAACACACACTGCAGTATATACCTGCTCCCCGGAAAAAAAGGCCGGCAAGAAAGTGCACGCAAAGGGGCAATCGCAGTGAAACTAATCTGTGGTGCAAATCCTGCTGCGTCCCCTTGCACGCAGGGGAGTTTTACACAATATACCTCACAAAAAAAAAACTGTGTAGTTGAAACATCCACACAATTGTAAATAGTACCACAGTTGCACACATTTGTAAATAGTTTGCCAAATTGTTTTGTCAAATTGTTACACTATTGAATGTAAATAAACGTATTTTGCTATCAAAAAACACTTTTTCATTGTTGGTGGTAGTGTTTTACAGAAGTAAAGCACTGTTTAGATGTTTGTGGCATCATTCATGGGAAAAAAAAAGGTGTCAAATTCACTCGAGTGCATGAAATAATATCGTTTCACAAAAAGCTTGATTTCTCCGTATTTTGGTCCAAAACAGAGCATTTGGGTGAAACTAACCTATTTTCTATTGTTGATTACTGAAGAACGGAATAAGGTAGAAACAAACTTTTTTTTCTGATGAAAGATGAGAGTTCAATCTTTCATTTGGTAGTATCTGAGTTTCCATAGTCCAAACACAAATTTTTCTGTGGACCTTGAAAGATCAGTCAAAATGCTTAAATCAGCTGGCACCCACATATCCTCTTTTCTGAAAATGCTTGGCAGTCAAAGAGTTAAATGTTTTTTGTTTGTGTTTTTTAACTTTTGATTAAAATCGGTTAAAATCCTAATCGTCCAGAATGAGAGGGAAAAAAAACTAGATTTAATTTTTGGGCCATATCGCCCAGCCCTACTTTGTACATATTCCTGGTGTTGGTGGTAATGTGGAAAAAGTAATGGATTTTTTGCCTATGAGTTCGCTTTGTTAGTCTGATGGCACGGTTCAAGTTGGCCCTCGCTGTCCTCAGTGCCTTCTCGTCTCTAGACTTGAAGGTCGAGTTCCGTTCCTTTAGCAATTTGCGTATCTCTGCAGTCATCCAGGGTTTTTGTTTGACACGGGTGCAGATGGTTTTCAAGGTGCTGACATCCTCTGCGCACTTGCTGATGTAGGCTGACAGACATGGCATACTCGTCTATATTTGTTTCATTGTAGTAGGTGATAGGTGGTTTTGAACATGCCAAGATAGCGCTGAGGGGCAGTAACGATTACAAAGGTAAACAGATAGAATGGTCTACAATTCACAGTCAAAAACTCAATATCCCGTGAGCAGTGACTTGAGATGATACTTGCATTTTTACACAAGTTGTTGTTGGTGTAAATACATAGTCCGGCTCCTCTGGTCTTACCGCTGAGTTCACCGCTCCTATCAGCACGAAATGTAGCCAGCCCCTCAATGCTAACAGCATCGGCCGGGAATGATGAATTAAGCCATATCTCTGTCAGAATAGCCCAGGAGTTCCTCATCTCGCGATTAGAGGTTAGTTGTAGTTGTAGGTGGTCCAGTTTATTGTCCAGAGAGCGAACGTTGGAGAGCAAGATGGATGGAAGACGCGTTTTGAAGGGTTTAGCCTTTAGCCTAGCTGTTAGGCCAGCCCGACAGCCACGCTTACAACTCCGGTCACACTGCCTTTGCTTGCAGCTCCATAGGCCACTGGGTCTAGTTGGCGTAGCACTCCGAGGCTCAGTAAACACTCCAGAGTAGACATAGTAACGGGCACTCGATTACTGGATGATCGTATTTCTAGCAAAAGCCGGCGGTCCTATGCTGAACTACGAATGATGTTGACTGTTTTCGGCATCAAAGACTGAGTATATTGACCAAAATAGCCACAGCTGTTGTGATCCAATGTAGCTGCAGCTGAACAGGGCGCCGCCATTGTGACATCAGTGAGAGTTTTGAAGAGAATCATGTGGCTGATACACACCTGGCTGAGATACGTCTTCATTTCTAGACATTTTCGATGAAAGGGATGACGGTGGGGATATTCCACAGAAACTGGGTGCTGGGGGTGGGAGGGTGTCTGGGGGCTTGGGGGCCTGGGGGCGGCTGGGGCTGGGGCTGGGTTGGGGTGGATGGCGGGCGGGGGTAGCGGGGGCTGTGGACCGGTGGGGTGCCTGGCGGGCCTGCAGTGCCCCGTCCTGCTGCGTTGGGTTGGGGGCGCGGGCCGTGTTGGGGTGGGGGGCGCTCCTGCTCCTGGGTTTGCTCTCCGGCCGGTGGCCCTGGAGGGCCCGGGGGTCGTCCTTTGGCGCTGCCGCGGCCTGGGGGGCCCTGAGGTGTTGCGCTTGCTCTGTCGTGGCAGGGGTCGACGGCTCCCCTCTTTGGTGGAGATTTTCATGCATGCCAGATCCACCACACCAGCATCTATCGAAACTCAGACGCAATCTGCTTCTTCCTCAGGTCATTGAATCGGTGGAGGCTGGTGTACGTGGATCTCACTCTGCTTCGTTTGTCCCTCCTTCCTTTCCTCAGTCTCTCCTTTGGTCTCTTGAGGTCTCCCTGATTTTTTGGATTTGTTGGAATTTAGATGTTTCTGGGGTTGGTGAAGAACTCTGGTTGGTGGCCCGGTGGGTGGTGACTGGTCGGTGCTGGATTTCACCTTCCTTTGTTTTCTTTGGTCCTTCCTCGGGTCTCCTGACGGCGGTGTTCGGTTTAGGTGAACGGTATAGGATTTTTTTTTTTAATAGGTTTTTAGTGAACTAACGAATCCACACACGCACGCACGCACACACGCACATACACATACTCATACTCACTCACGTAAAAAAATAAATAAAAAATAAATAAAGAGCAATGATGATGACATTATCGAATGAAGAATACTGAGCTATTTTAGAAAAAAAAGAAAAGAAAAAAATTAAATTAAATTTAAATTAAATTTTAATTACTACTACATTCTAAATTATACTTTAGCAGTTGATGACTCGAAATGTTATGTTGACTGTCATTTGCACTATTAACTTTTTAAGAAAATCTGAGAAAAAATATGGAATAATTTGGAATGCACTGCATTCAATAACCCAACTGATTTCTGGGCCAATGTTCTGCTCTGTGCCATCTTGATGTTTATAATTCATATTACAAATATGTAAGAGTGACCGAATCACATTTGGCAAGTGTGCTTGTGATGAACCCAAACCTTTTTCTCTTTTCATGTTGGGGTTCGTGATGAACCATGACAGGGAGGAGGCAAATATGGCGGCCACACAGAACTCTCCTCCAATGGACTTGCTCGGGGACATCTGAGGGGGTGGTTTACTTTTGCTTTGGGAGGAAAACAAAAAATAAAAGAGAAGAATCAACAACAACAGTACCCAGAATTATGCAGTACAATAGTACACACAGGTTTTATGATATGTTTTTGGTGCTGAATTTTTTCATACAGCACCCATCCACTAGTGGTGCAACGGATTACAAAAGTCACGGCTCGGATCGGACCACAAATTTGACTCGGATAGTTTTAAAGATAAATAGTACGTTTATTTTTATTTATTATTATTATTATTTTATAAAACGCTTTTTCCAATACATTAAAAAAAAAAATTCTAAATGTCTAATATAGCCGTTTAGGATTTTGTGTCTTCTTTTATTTTGTAAAACACTTTATCCCATTGAATTACAGAAAATCAATTCAAAATGTATATTATAGCCCTTTAGGATTTAGGAACACAACTTTAATTGCAATATGAGGCAGAAACATTCTTATTTTATACATAGTCCATGTGTAAAATAACAAGATATTAATGGCTTGAAGTTGTGTTCCTATAATTTTAATTTTGAGTTGAATGTTTTACTTTTCTTTTTTTTATGGGCAAAAGTGTTTTATAAAATAAATGTTGACAAAGTTCTATTTATCCTTTTTTTTTCAATAATGAAGAGACCTCAATGTGCAATTTAAGGAACATTCCTTTCCTTTAAACATGGGAGAGTGAATTACAAAGTAGCCTTGGTCCATAATATTGAAAAAGAAAGCCAGCCAGGTACCAGCTGTCAAACTCACCAGCCAGACACTCGTTAGTAATGCTAACAGCTAGCCGCTAGCCACTTACGTCTGAGACTTATGCCATATCATACAATGACGGCATAATTAATTAGCGGTTTCTGAGCGTCCTAAATTAGCAATTGAATATGAGTTTTGGATAATGTTGTGTTGATGTTGGTCGCAACTACCATGTCAATCAACTACGAGAAAGAAATCCTAAATGTCTAAATGGGAAGTCAAGCTACGACATGGGCCAACTTCAAAGTAAAAAGTGTGGTAAGGCATTATTGAGTACACTTTATTTCCAAGTTAGCCTGAGCGTCTTACGTTGAGTATGTTTCCAGTTTCCTTGACATGTCGATGACATGTCTAATGACGGTGTCGGGACAAGAGGGAGAAAAATTTTTCACCCCAAGTTGCCAAAATGCTCCCATACATGCGATTTACTTGATCCATAAGGATTTTCAACTTCCTCTTGTGCTATAGTGATTGTGGAGTGGACTGATCATGCACATTGCACATTTTTTCTCCCCACCAACCAATCAGCGGATCGAACTGTGGGGCCTGATCCAAACCGATCATGGATCAATGATAACCCATTGCACACAATAGTGCGCAGGTGTGCCTTAGACTAACCACAACAAAAGGCCACTCTGAAAGGTGCAGTTTTATTTTATGGGGGGTGGGGGATCTGGGGACTCAGAAAACCAGTACTGAGTGGTTTTCAGTAGACCAGTAGACCGGAAATACTCAAGCAGAGGTAAACAAGCATGACAACGCAGCAAAGAATCATTCGTTTTGGAGCAAGGAAGAAACTGATCACTGTCCTTTATTTAGCATGGCGACTGACAAGAATTCACCGACTGAAGGTGTGGCTGGGCGCGGGCTGGCATGCATTCTCAACTATGCAGCGCAACTGGACTGAACAGAACAATAAGGGATCAAATCAACTTTTGATTAACAATTACCACTGGACTGAATGAAAACAATGTGCGAGCAGTGTATTGTATTTTATAAAAATGTACGAATCAACATCTTAATAATTATGCGTCTTAAATGTATTCTGGGAACGGGAATTAATAAGCTTCGGCTTCATCCCGTCAGCCCTTCTTCTTTTCGGATATAACGAATATATCTTGTGTTGTAAGCTGTGTTGAAACTGGCAGAATAAAATGTCCGAAAGAAAAAATGAACAAAACAAAACAATATAATGTCTTTTATTAGGAGTAGAAAATTAAAAGTGGAAATGATGTCTATTTGTGGAAATGAAGTCTATTTGTAGAAATGACGTCTATTTGCATAATGACATTTGTGTGGCACAGTATCTATCGGGTTTTCAAATTGAGCACAATGACTATGTACTGTATACAGGAGTAACTCTGTCTGCTCACACATGTAAATGGTTTATCCCGAATGTTTCAGAAGCCGGAATTTTGACCGTACCCTGATTATTGACTGCATGTAAACTGCATGGATAAACTTGGATGCTGCTGTACAGATTTTGCACCAAACTGACTGGAACAAGATCTGAAGCAGGCCACTACCTCTGGAGATTTCTGCATTGGGCCTGCCTTGGAAGACAATCCAGTAGCTGACAGTAGCTTCCTGCAGTGCTTCGACTCATTAAATGGACTCTTGCAATATTCTAATTAACATTGCACAGCAGAATATATTGTGTAAACTGTTGCCCAAATGGCATTCATTGCCGTCTGGAAGGGGGATTCCCATATTTGCGAGCTCTTTTTCCAGGTTTTTTATTATTCCCGGTTTTTTGTTATTTTTCTTTGCGCTCCTGTGGGGTTAAGATCAGAGGATGTCATTACTATTTGTCGACTGTATGTATGCAAAGAAGCCCTTTGAGACTTTTATGATTAATGAATGTGAATGCTTGTGAATGTAGCAAATTTGGGGTTGGGGGCAAGGGTGGTAGTGGTGGTAACCTCTACCCCTCCAAATTAACCTCCTGCCGCACCTTGGCCACCCCAGGTAAAACTTTCTAGAGATGCCATTGATTAGCACCTTTGAAAATAATACTCACCCCAGAAAGATTTAGCAAGCCAATAAGGGATAAAAAAAAAAGAAGCTTCAATTACAATGTATAAGTGAATGACCACAAGAGAAGAAACCTAAGACCCCTGGAAAAGACCACATTCTATTCATTATCTAATGTGAAAGGAGTCAACAAAGAGAAGGCATAGAGCAGGAAGTTGGGAAGTGACACTCTTCATGAGTCACTCAATAATCTCTAATCGTGACTGTCATAATGAGGATTCTCTTAAAAGCTTGTAGCTATCTAATGTCAACAGGCAGCATGAGCAAGAGGTCACATTACTCGGCAGAGAACCAGCCGCCATTCTACATCAATACGCACTGAATGCATTGTGATGTAAATAACAATAGCGGTGTATGTCCAAATAAAGTTTCTACAAAATGACCTGGAAATTATTTTTGAAAAATGAATCTCATTACAGTCAGGGTTCCTTTTAAGTGTGTAAAATTTAGAGAATGCAGAGGAGTTACAGTAACTGCATTCTCCAGTATATACAATAAATTGGCTTGGCACGCTAATGATAAATACATAATGTACAATATTAAAAATACATTTATCTAGATTTGTCATCATTCAATTGCTGTACATAAGAACACAGTATTTACTGAATTGCATGAGACCATGAGCACTAAATTTGCCACTGAGTGGATAATATAACATTATGTTACAAAGAGTCAAAGATAACAAAGTTAAAATGACCGTAGAGTTGTAATGGCAAAATATGCTCCAAAGAAGGTCTTTGTGAAATAGGAGTCAAAGAAAAGGGGAAGAAAGTGGGGAACAGAGACAAAAACAATTATATTACCACCATTTAGCTATTAAATAAAAAAATATATATGCAGAGGATCTACAATTATATAACACTATAGATAATGCAGAGGTATACATCGACACAACATTAACTGCTTTCTCCAGTATTTGCAATAAATTTGGCTTCGGAGTGTGTTCCTGTGTTTATTGTGCGTATCCAGATATTGTCATGGTGCCCTGTAAACAATCTAAAGTAAATTGGACTTTACCCATTAGCAATAATTGTCCTTTGAGACTGAACCATGTCCCCAGAAGCCTAACCAAACAAAGAACGCCGCAAGACTTCTTCATATTACAATTTTTATTGCATTTTCCCAAGCCCTCCCAATGATAGCATTTTGATTAGTTTTAGTGCATATCATTGGGGAAAAATGTTCCATCTGATGGTAGTGAACAACATGTTGCCTTCCAATGGCTTTACCCCTGGAGTGCAAGTTTACGAATGAACACAATGGTCAGTGTAATGGAGAAATTTAGTAAATGCCCACTTAAATGGTAGCAGGGGGGTGGACAACTCATACTATTGACCTTGTGTTGAGCCAGTAGAAATTCTAGAAGCTTCCAGGCCCCCGGCTGAGAAAATGGATAGACATGGACATACAAAATGTAGAAAATCTTGATGGAATCTCAGAGGCTTTGTGATTTAAAATATGTCAATCTTTTTGCTCATCTGTTTCTTGTACTCTTGAAGAAACTTTTGCGAAATGTAAGATAAAGTGATAATTAAAAAAATATTCTCACTTAGAGATGGGAATTGATAAAAAAAATTGTAATTCGGATACAATTGTCAACACTCCTTATTGATCCAACACCTTATCAATTATTTTGTCAATTCTCATTGGGTGAGGGAATGAAAATAATACAAATAGCATACCATTTATGGCACAGGTGGCAAAGACTAGTCCTTGAGGGCCGGAGTACTGCACATCTTAGAGGTTTCGCTCTTCAAACACACCTGGATCAAATGATCAGCTCATCAGCAAGCTCTGGAGCCTGATAACGATCCTGATTATTGAATCTGGTATGGAAACCTCTAAAACTTCCAGGACTCCGGCTCTCGAAGACCTGGAGGATGGAAACAGGTGTGTTAATTTTTTATTTGTTTTTATTTCAACCATAAATGCCTCTTACCTTAAATGTATATATATTTTGTGTACTTCACTCAAATTAACACTCTCCACTAAATTTAGAATCTACGAGGAGTGTACAAAAACAATTTAAGCCTCACCCTGAAGGACTCGCAGGAAGACAGTTTTTCAGTATTTTTCTTCTTGACATAAATGCACTAGGTCCAATGATGCTGAAGCAATGCTATCCAATCACAGAAGAAGGTGGTGTCCTGATCCTCTAAAAAACCCTCCACACACCATATGACCTCACCAAGTCTGGAGTGTAAAGTGGGTGGGGTAGTAATTCCAAGCTACAACTGGCTGCTTCAGCAACTGCAACTTGCTCAGTGTGAACAGGTACATTGTCCTGAAGCAAAAGCACAGCTGCCCTGAGCTTTTCTCTGTATTTTGTCTTGTGCTTGCTTCCCTCAACTGTGCTAATTCTGAAGACAGAACTCTGTATTAGCTTTTATAATTTCCTAAGAAGTGTCCGTGTGTTTCCACAATATAAATGTTTAACTACAGTTTTTTTTCTGTCTGAGGCTTAGAACGTTTTGATCGACCCTCGTAATCGAACGCAAATACTCACTTTTCAAAAAATAATAATTTGAAATAAATTTAGGGGTCAAGGGTCAAGCCCTGATCACTTGTCTCATCCAGGTGTGTCTTGTTGAGTAAATAAGTGTGGGTGTATTTAGTCTGTTGTCTTTGTTTAGTCTGCGTGGGTGCATTGTCGCTATCGTATGTTGTGTGTTTTGTCTCGTGGCTAAGCCAACGTCAGGTCACAGCCACTTCCAGCCAAAAGTCAAGTCACAGCCACTTCCAGCCAAGGTCAAGCCACAGCCACTTCCAAGTCAAACAATTGCTAGCAAAAAAGGCAGACACAAATGTCAAAAATAGCCATAAAAGGTCCCAAAAAAAGGAGAGGAAGAAAGTTACCATAATATATGTCAATACAATTTTCAAAAATGTCAGAAGTTTGACAGAAAGGCAGAAAAGTCTAAAAATGTATGAAAAATTAAGTATGATTTACAAATTACAAAAAATTACAGAAGACAAAAGGTAGGAGAAAATGAATCTCAAATGGTGCAACTCTAATTACCTCTTATGCCCTCAGTACATTAGACAAAATTTAACACACTGTTTCGTTTATTACAATGTTTTGCGGCCCCAGACAATTTTTTTGTTCTTTATTTGGCCTAAAATTGCTCTTTTGAGAGTACAGTTTGCTGACCACTGAGTATGGGTCATTAATGAGAAAGAGCAAGAAGGGGTTGGTGAACGGGAGAGGGAGAATGCCCGTAAAAAAAAAAGTGTGTTATTGACTTGTGAGGGTGATGACCCCACTTCCAAAGAATAATAGTTCACACATCCATCCATCCCACATTTATCTTCTTTTAAAACGTTTCATTTAATAGCAGCTCAGCCTAGGCCATTAAAAAAGAAGTGGGGTGATTTGCAAAAAAAAAGAAGAAAAAAGTTGTCTTTCTGTCTGCACCAGCCTTAAAGCCCCTTTGCAGCCCACGTCTCTGGAGCTCTGTAATGCAATTGCTCTAGTACTTGTTTGGCTGTTATATATGTATTAGAGTAATCTCGTAGCACATCTGCATCAGGTCAAAAGGTCTCATTCATCCTCTCTTGTTGTCTTTCTCATTAACATGGCTGCACTCATTTCTGCAGTGGCGTCAAAATGTCAGCAGCTGGATTTGGTCGGCAGTGTGTTTCCCTTTTGTGTGTGACAATCTTTCAATTTGGATTTTCATTTGTGTTAACATTGTTCCTGTGTGCAGATGGGATCAGTGTACAATTGTTTGTCTGCTTGTAAAAATCCCCAATTTGGCACAGGCAGACATTTTGGCATGTTAAAGCTGTCCTCATGGAAATTGTGTCACTGAAATTGATTTTCTGAGATCTAATAGCCACTGCAACTAATCAAAGCAAATAATAAGTCCTGTTCTATGGTGTAACAGTGAAAATATTGAGAATCTATACTTCTGTGACCTCTTGAGTTTTAATAAATAGAGCTTTATTCAGCTAGGTCTACTACTGCCACATTTTGCAAACATGAAACATAAAGCTTTTTGGGGATTTTAAGGAGTGGAGGCCTGCCTACACTTATCCAACTACTTGTTATTGATCTTGGTTATCGGCCATAAAAAGAGCCAAAAAGCTGAGATTGTGGCGGGTGGGAGCATAGCACAGGGTATAAAGAGTACATTTGGTGCAAAATGTAGGTTGACAGCTGGTGTGTTCTGCTGTCCGGCCAAAATATATTCATACAGGTGTAACTACAGCTGCTGGATCCTCTGGATTTCTCTCTGTCACATATAATTATCAACACACTGCCAGATTGGCGGTTATGTTCAGTCAGTAGACATACCGCGCCGTGCTCGACTAGCTGTTACTTCCATGATTGCCCGTGCTGTACGTAATGTAATGTTTAAGTTTAGTTTAGTTTATTTGGTCGTAACAATCAATAAGTAAAAAAGAAATATACATATAAGAACAAAGACCAAAAGGTGTAAACTGAAGCCAAAGCTTATACTGTCTACCCTTTTCACATGATACTACATCAAAGTAACAGACATATCACAAGTTCATACATTCACATACTGCATCAATACCATACACAATACAATATCTATCAGCAAGTCCAACAATGAACTACATATAAGCATGCATATATTTACAACAATTTTATTATTATTACTGACATACATATATAGAAAAAATATATTTTGTCCATATTTTTGCAATAACTATAGACTACATTTCCATTTTGTAACTATTAATAATCTTGCATTTATACATGTATTTGAAATTATTAATTGAGTTACACAGTTTCAATTCACAATCATTACTATTCCACAAGTCCTCCTTTCACTGACATACATCTCTGTTTCACATTTGTTCTGGTTTTTAATTTCCTAAACATCGATGTTCCTCTCAGCTCATAATTGCTAACTCTGTGTTAGAAGAGCTTCTGAACACAGCAAGAGAGCATAATATTATTTATTTTAAACATAAATTGGGTGTTTTTAAAGTCCACCAGATCGATAAATCAAGTATATGTGATTTTATAAATAGATTATTAGTAGGTGCACGATAATCAGCAAGGTTAATTATTGCTCTCTTCTCTAAAATCAAGACCGTGTTTGTTATTGATTTATATGTATGTCCCCAAACTTCCACACAATAACTCATGTATGGAACTAGGAAAGATCTAAGCAAGTGTAGAGAATGTTGGTTAAAAATATATTTTACTTCCTATAGCTTTGGATAATTGATAATTGTTATCAGAGTTAACTGCCATGGGTTATGTACTGCTGTTCCAAAACAGCATTGATGGAGACACCCAGGTATACAAAAGAAAAAACACAGCCAGCCAGCCAACAACTGCCCATAACCATGCTGTCAAACAATTACATATTTTAATCACATTAGCCACATCTTAGAATTGTGATTGATCAGGATTAATCACTTAACTCATTCACTCCCATTTTCACTGAAGCAACCCCCTTCGCTCCCGGCTGTTTTATTGGATTTTGAATGATTTTGCAAGGTCCACAGAATATTCTGTTATATCGCTATAAAAACATGGAACGTACCAAAAGAAAGATTAGAGACTATTCTTTCTTCAGGAAAAAAAGTTACATTTGTATCTGTTAACATTTTGCAGAAATTAGCATTAATATATAGCTAAGTTTCATCATTATTTACAAACCTGTTGAAAACACTGTGAATAAGAGCTTGTTGCAACATGGCCCTGGTTGTCTCTTATACTCTGCTGCCACCTGCTGGCCGTTTTTTGTAATAACTATCATTACTTTAAGCGACCTATTCTCTGTATGCTACAGCATAAAAAAACATAAATACGTTTTTGGGAGTGAAGGACAAAAGCACCTGTGTTATGTTAATTATTTTGATATTTAATTTTATGAGGACATTTTCAAAAAAAATTTGATCCAATGCACACTCTCATTCTCCTCTTTTTCTAAGTTAATTATTCGCATAATTTAAAATGAAAAGAAATGACCACAGTAGCTTGACTTGAACAAATATTTTGAATGTCATACGCAAACATTTATTAAATGCTTTGCTTTAAAGTAGGGATGTCCCGATCCGATCACGTGATCGGAACTTGGGCCCGTTCACGTGGTTGCTGACTCTATTTGAATCAAATGTCTCCTGGTCAGGTCTTGGGATAAATTATATGAGGTTATTTGTTTTTAATTTTATTAGATCTGGAGTTGCGCGGTGGCACAGAGTGAAACTTCATTTTTCCACATACCTTAGCGCGCGGCATGGTGTCACTTTGCTTCGTATAATGTGATCGAGCGGCGGGCCTAAACAAGGAAATAGTGTAGAGGTATTTGGAAGTAGATGATAATAAGTTATTATCATTCTTTAATGTGGAAAGCGGAGATGGTGCAACTTGCACTGTGTGCAAAGTGAGCATTTCGTGTTGCGGAAAGGATATACAGTAGATGTGTTGCATGCTTCCCCGTTGTGCTTCACTGACGGGCAGCCAGGCAGCCCCGCCGCCACTTGGCGCTGGTGACTCTGGACGTACTTTGTGTCATCCCCACAGATCCAGCTGCGGTTGTCCTTTGGGGCCTTCCCGCGGATCCAGCTGCGGTGCCCGCGCCGGCGACTCTGGACGCACTCCAAAGGGAGCCCGGCGCCTCGCCTCGCCTAGCCTAGCCTAGCGCAAATCCGGAGGGTTGGACTTCCTTCGCAGGATCGCCAAATCCCGCCCGGGCCGGCGGTCTAGCCTGGTGCGAGCCCAGACCCAAAGTCAGGATATTATATTATAAGATTAAATACATTTTGCTTGCTTGCGCTTTAAATGCAGTCTTTTGTTTGTTGTGAAGTTGGCTTGTTTCACGCACATTTATACTGGGTTTTTTTCTTTCTTAAGTAAAACAACATTAGGTAATCCCATCAATTTGTGTTAAGTAGCATGCTTTAAAATAAAGTTCTTGTGAAAAATTAATATACTGGTAATTAATAGCCCTTTGAGTAACTAATAGATGTGCCCCAAAAAAAAGGTAGGTATTGTATCGGGACACGGAATCTGGTCCAAAAAAGTGTGATCGGGACATCCCTACTTTAAAGCATGTAGTTATGTTTATTGCTCAAACACAATCTGTGCTACCGTAAACATAACCAACCGCTGTCAAGCTAAATGATCATCTGCAGTCAAAATTAATGGTGCGACTAATCTGCACTAATACATGATTAATGCAATATTTTTTTGTGATTAATCAATGAGTTAACACTATAACTTCAACAGTAATAATTAATATCCATCCATCCATTTTCCCCATCCCAGAATTTTCCCATCCATTTTCATGAAAAGTGTTTCAGTTTTCTTTACCACAGTGAATTTTCTTAATTTTGTGAAAATATAGTTTTTGATTCTATTTTACCTCTTTGACCGCCATAAACGTTATAAAACGTTTAGTAAAAACCTACGGAAGGGCGCCGAGGACGTTAAAAGACGTTCACTATGTTTTTTTGTTTGTTTTTTTGGAAACGGGTGGAGGAAAGCCTTGGGCAGCTGTGCTGAAAGTATCAAGCAGATCTGGTTAGTATAATGACTCGTTTTGGCCCCTTGATGGCAGCGATGACTCTCTTTGCACAAGGTTGGATGGGCCGCCCACCGTGGGCGTCAGTAGAAGACGTGAGGCGGAGCTAGAGTGTTGAGGAGACAATGGCTGATGAAGCCACAATGGCGACCGGTTGCAAGCAGCTCACGCTTGAGCATTTTTTTCAAAGACCGAAAGCATCGATCAATACTAAAAAGCGCATTGATGTCGACGATGATGATGACTCCGAGCTTGACGCCAAAGTTGGAAGCCTTGACGCGACCGTTATGATCACGTAGTAAGCCTCACCGGCTAAGCGCGGCTAGCACTGCTAACGCCGGAAAACGCGCACAATAACCGACCGGGTACTTCTACACAATCGGACATTCGATCGGGCGATGGATAGTTGTCGAAAAGCATCAACCAATGCACATTGATGATGATGATGATGGTGAATCCCGAGGTTGACGCCACAGTTGGACGCCACAGTTGGACGCGGCCTTTATTCTCACGTCATAAAGCATCACCGGCTAGCGCTGCTAACGCCGGAGCTGCACATGCGGACATTTTGTCGGACAGTGCATGAAATAATATCGTTTCACTAAAAGCTTGATTTCTCCGTATTTTAGTCCAAAACAAGCGAAATCGGATGAAACTAACCATTTTCTATTGTTGATTACTAAAGAACGGAATAAGGTAGAAACAAACTTTTTTTTCTGATGAAAGATGAAAGTTCAATCTTTCATTTGGTAGTATGTGTGTTTCCATAGTCCAAACAGAACATTTTCTGTGGACCTTGAAAGATCAGTCAAAATGCTTAAATCGGCTGGCACTGACGGCATCCCTTTTCTGAAAATGTCTGTCAGTCAAAGAGTTAAAATGCACTAAACATTTACGGCAAAAATTGTTAAGGCCTTAGTATCACCTTCAATTGAAGTTGCAACATAATTTACTATATAAACAAGAATGCTGCTACAAGCTACAAAGTTTAATCGAAGTTGAATTTACTATCATCGGAATTGTCTTTATTTTTAGTTTGTACATACTTAAACAATTCAGGCTGTAAGATAATAATGATTACATTATCTGTAAGAGGAGATGCATGCAGGTGTGATATGCTGCGATTTACATATGATCTGATTAGTCCACTAATTATACAATCGGTGGCTTGCAAAAATAATCGTTTGTGGCACAGACCTAGTTATTGGTTGGTGTGGTAACGGAGTGAGCAAGCCTGGAGTTGAGTGAGGAGTTCGCTCGTGGTGCTTATTCAATTAGGCAGTCTCGCCTTGGAGGTGTATGTGGGCCCGGAATTCCATGCGGGAGTCCTGCGCTTCTTCCGTGAAGCAAAGCAAAATGTTTTGAATAAATAAAGGTCTCATTCAAAAAACAAACAAACACTAAACAACAACAAAATACAAGTGTGTATTTTGGCGACTTGGTGGTGGTGGTGGTGGTGGGGTGGTACGGGTGGCTGGGTGTGGGGGTGCTGGGGGGGGGGGGGGTTCTGGGGGCCTGGGGGCGGCGGGGGCTGGGTTGTGGCGGGTGTGGGTGGGGGGTGCGGGGGCTGTGGTCCGGTGGGGTGCCTGGTGGGCCTGCCGCGTTCTGCTGCGTTGGGCTTGGGGCGCGGGCCGTGTTGGGGTGGGGGGGCGCTCCTGTCTCTGTTCTCCGGCCGGTAGCCCCTGCAGGGCCCGGGGATTGGCCCTTGGCGCTGCCGCGGCCTCAGGGGCCCTGGGGGGTTGTGCTTGCTCTGTCCTGGCCAGGGTCGACGGCTCCCCTCTTTGGTGGAGGTTTTCATGCATGCCAGATCCATCACACCAGCATCTACCAAAATTCAAACACAATCTGCTTCTTCCTCTGGTCGTTGAATCGGTGGAGGCTGATGTCTATGGATCTCACTCTGCTTCATCTATCCTTCCTTCCTTTCCTCAGTCTTTTCTTTGGTCTCTTGAGGTCTCCCTAATTTGTTGGAATTTAGATGTTTCTGGGGTTGGTAACCCGGTGGGTAGTAGGTGATGTCTGGTCGGTGCTGGAATTAACTTTCCTTTCTTTTCTTTGATCCTTCCTCGGGTCTCCTGACAACTTCACGACTCTAGCTGGATTCTGAAGTATTCAGTTTAGGTGAAACGGTATGGGATTTTTAATAGGTTTTAGGTGAATTAATGAGCACACACACGCACAGATGTACACACACACCCGCACATACAAAAAAAAGAAAGGAAAAAAAATAAAAAAGAGAGAGAGAGAGAGAGCAATGATGATGACATGTCAAATCAGTAAGATTACCAAATGAACAATACTGAGCTCTCAGGAAGAAACAAAAACATAACCCGGTTTATTGCAAAATACCATGTTATACCAAAAACTAAAAACTGTTATGCTAAAAACAAAAAAACATGTTCTTCCTAAACTTTAATGACATTGTTTTATTTTATTATTATTTTTATTTCAGGTGCATACTTTGTTTTAATTCTATAGATCAGTTTACTACTTTTAAATAAAGTGGATTACTAACGTTTTGGAAAAAGGTTAAATAAACACAAGTGTTTATTTTAGTTTTCTTTACCACAGTGAAATTTCCTAATTGTGTAAAAGAGCATAGTGTTTGGTCCATTTTAAAATGCACTAAAAATTGACAGCTAAAATTTTTAAGGACCAAACTTTCGGGCAAACATTTAGGGTAGTGACACGCGGGTATTCATCCATTTGGAAGGGAATGACGTCCCAGGCATGAAATTTCAACATGGTTCAATCAACAAACACAGTGTGGAACAGCTTAAACATTGTTTGACATGCAGGGACCTCAAAGTGAGCAGAAAGAAAAAAGTTTTAGTAGAAAGGTAAGATTTATTGTTATAATAATAATAATGCATTCGATTTATATAGCGCTTTTTTGGACACTTAAAGATGCTTCACAGTGGGTGCATTATTCGTGCGCTCACACATTCACACTCCGGTGGCGGTAAACTACTTATGTAGCCACAGCTGTCCTGGGGCAGGCTGACGGAAGTGTGGCTGCCAGTGTGCGCCTACGACTACTACCAAACATTTACACCTTCCATACACCAGAGTAAGTAGCACTGGAGGTAATGTGTGTGAAGTGCCTTGCCCAAAGACATGACGACACATTATTTGGGGAGAGCCGGGATCGAACAGCCTACCTTCTGGTTACTGAACAACCGTCTCTACACTCTGAGCCACAGCCGCCACAATGTACAATTATAGCTCTCACTTCGGTGCGGTCCAGCTAGTTAATCTTGTGTTGCTAACTTTCACAAAAACTTAATTTGAAGATTTTAATCCTACCTTTGGACTGTTGCTTTATGTCCAGAATGTATTTCCTTTTACCTGGGCCATTGTCATAGCTGAAACAGTGTAAAAATACGAACAATAGCTTGTCCCTGCACTTTTCTTCTACTTAATGAAATTAGATATATTAAACTCAACAGCTGGAAGACCAGTTACCACTAATGAGGTCTATTGGCAACTTGGAGTATAAAAAGAGCTTCTTGGAGAGGCAGTGTCTCTCAGAAGCGAAGATGGTTAGAGAATCACCAATTCCTACAAAGGGCTCAGCAATACTTCCAGAAAACATTGTGGGTGAACACAATCAAGCGTGCCAGCCGCCGTAGCATATATATATATGCTGTCCCATCCATTCTGTTTGCTGGTCCAAAATACTTCCATTAATATTGGTGTAAAATGTTATCTACTCGATCCATGCACGAGTTACCTCCTTTTTGTTTGGTGTACATAAGTCATATCATTCAGGTCCTTTACAACATTATACTATTACAAGTAGTGCTGTCAGACGATTTAAAAAAAATCTAATTAATTACATGATTTGTAATTAGTTAATCTAATTATTCCATTTTAATCTGATATCTGCTAAAGGTCCCCAAATAACGAATTTGAATTCTAGGACATTACAGAAAATTATTTTACACAAGGTACAAATCACTGCATTCTTGTTAATAGTCCCATGTTCGTTCTTATTCTAAATAAATTTGCCATTCAAAGGTCCAAGTAAGCTTGCCTCGCTCTCCTGTGCTTGTGTGTGTGTGTGTGTGTGTGTGTGTATGTGTGTGTGTGTGCGTGCGTGCGTGCATGTGTGTGGGTTACATACCTAGTGCGTTTAGTGATAGTGCCGAGGGTCATGGGTTGTTTGATCTGAGCCAGAGGCAGCACAACGGTGAGGTTGGGCAAAGGAGACAACCGCGGATTTGCCATGCTGTTATTGGTGAAGTTGTTGTACAATTCTTGGCTGGTTAACTTGGCTGAGAAAAAGACATAAAAAAAAAAAACATCACCATTTTTTTATTTTTTTGCTTTAGTAGTGGACATTCCTAGACAAGAATGTATAGATGAGGGTCAAATACAATCAATCAATACAATGACCGAAGATTTTTTATTTTTTTTTGCTTTAGTAGTGGACATTCCTAGACAAGAATGTATAGATGAGGGTCAAATACAATCAATCAAAACAATGACCGAAGATTCAAAACAATATAATGGGTGGTCTCCTATTGCAGGCAACCTATGTGGGGCTGGGGGAAAAAGTCAACCAAAGCGACAACAAAAAATGGTCGACAAATATTATTTTGCCCTGAGGCATTGCCGGCAGCATTCTACACTAGGGGTGGGAACCTTTGGGTACCTCACGATACGATACGATATGCGATACAAGGCTCACGATAATGATTATCTCACGATACTGCGATTATCGACATATTGGTCAGGTAATAAATCTACGATAATCTACGAGAAAACTACTCAAGACATAAATTTATGTTTTTTTCAATGAGAAAATAGTTTATTTTTGTACCATCACTGAAACAAAATATTAAAACTGGTGTCTTCTTCACAGTGAGTACTTTAGTGTATTTTTTTTTTAACAAATACAAATGTCTTCTAAACAGAGATCACTTTTTGTGAACAAATGTGTGTCTTTATTAAACACTATTGTCATGCAACATGTCATTCAGTTACATAGTGAATTGTTTCATTTTATAAACTGTGACAATTTTTTTGTGTAACATTGCAAAAGTAAATAAATAAAATTACTTAAATATTAAATCCAATTAAATCAATATTAATATTCCTCAGAAATTGTGTGCTTCAAAAAGTAGAACCATAAAATATGTTTTAATATGTTACGTATGCAAAACTGAGTCAGTTGCTGGACAGATAATAAATGTCTTACACAAGTAAAAGTAAGCTCATGAGGCTTCTTTGCCTGAAGACTTCCATACATTTCCCTGCCACTCTTATGAGGCGCTCCCCCTAACGGCCTGCCAAGTAATTGCTCAATAAGTAATGAACAATGGAGCCGTTATAGGGGCTGTATATTAACTAAAAACATTGCGATACTTGCGTAGGCGTCGGGAGGCAAAGTATCACGATTTATCGCGATATCGATATATCGTCACACTCCTATTGTACACTATACACATAGTAATGTCCAGGGCACAGTCAGTCCCTATGATTTCTCAACCACATTACCTTTTCACAGTCTATTAGCGGCCTCTCTTGGTGGAAAGTGGACACTGCAGTCAGTTAGATTTTTACATATTAACTAATTCACAGCCTTTTTCACTGAAGCAACCCCCTTCGGCTGTTTTACTGGATTTTGACTGATTTTGCAAGGTCCACAGAATATTGTGTTGTATTCCTATAAAAACATGGAACCTACCAAAAGAAAGATTAGAGTCTATTCTTTCATCAGGAAAAAAGTATATTTGTATCTGTTTCCATTAGCATTAGATTATAGCTAAGTTTCATCATTATTCACAAACCTGTTTAAAACACTGGCAAAAAGAGCTAGTTGCAACATGGCCCTGGTTGATTTCTTGTTCTCTTCTGCCACCTGCTGGCCTTTTTTGAAATAACTACCATTGCTTTAAGTGACTTATTCAGGTCAGAAGCTGCATCAAAGAATTATGTATCCTCTAGCATAAAAAAAAACAAAAAAAGGTATAAATATGTTTTTGGGAGTGAAGAACAAAGTGTTAAAAACGTATATCTAAGTGTTTGGGGTTGAATGAGTTAAGTGTTAGTGGTATGGCTTGTCAGCTACAGTGTTACATCAGTCCATGTTTTTGCACAGGATGCCATTCCTGATACATCACATTCATTTTTATAACAAAGGCAGTGGCGTAGAATTAAGGTCTAGCATACCGATTAGGATGGTAGCATGTACTGGGAATTGAACTGTTGCCGGTTTAAGCTATTTTTAGACCGATTCATTAGTCCGTGTGTCAGTGCACTCGCATTCTTCAAATCAAAACCGGATTTCCGGTTCAATCGTTTTTTGTTACAAGATATTAACGCAATAATTTTGACATCCTTAATATATATATATATATACAGTGCTGCATGGTCAGACTTTTTGTATAAAATATTAAAATAACCTTATTAAATGTTTAGTTATACCCAAATCTACAATGCTGACATCGAAAATAATGGACTTGAACAAAAATAATGATAATATTGTCATTCATTCTTGAACAAAAGTTGTTGATTTAAGAAAAACTCAGATTTCATGGGTGCAAAAGTATGTGAACCTCTCACTTAATCGGACATTGCACCTCTTTTTGCAATGAGAACTTCATCCAAACACTTTGTTTAATGATTTATGTCTTTCACATCTACTTTGGGGGAATTTTTGCCACTCTTCCTTGCAAAATGCAGCCAGTTGAGAGAGGTTGGATGGGCGTCTAGCATAAACTGCCCGCTTCAGGTCCCGCCACAGTATTTTGAAATAATTTAAGTCAGGACTGACTGGGCACATCCAGAACCTGAATCTTGTTGTTCTTTAGCTATTCCTTTGTTGTATTGCTTGGTTGCTTTGGATTATTGTCATGTTGCATGACCCATCGTCTACCAGGCTGTAACTTCCCAAAGGACGGCTTCAGGTTATGCTCCAGGATTTCACAATATTCCTCTGAATTCATGATTCCCTGGATTATGTGGAGTTGTCCAGATCCTGAGGATGAAAAGCCAGCTCAGAATTTAACATTCTCACCCCCTTGCTTCACTCTAGGGTGAAGGTTCTTTTGCTGGTATGCAATGTTGACTTTTTACCAACATGACTGTTTTAGTTGTGACCAAACAGTTCAATTTTAGACTCATCTGTTCACAGAAGGGACTTCCAAAAAGCTTCAGTGTTGTCCAGGTACTCGCTGGCAAAGTTGAGCTGGGCAGCTTTGATCTTTTTTTGTGAGCAGAGGCTTCTACCTAGCAAGCCTTCCATGAAAACCTTGTCGATTGACTTTTCTTCTGATTGTTAAAATGCACGTGTCCCAGATGCAGCAAAAGAGGTCTGCAAATCCCTTGATGTGATGTTCGAGTTGGCTTTTTACCTGAATTATCATTATTTTGTGGTTCTTGCTGATATTTTAGAAGGCCGTCCACTTCTAGGCAGGATTGTTTTAATTTTCAGTGTTCTCTAGTTGCAGATGATCTGCTTCACAGTGGAATGATAAAGCAGACAGATGTGCTGTCACTACCCACTTCCTGAGATTTATCTTCCTCTCAGCATGACTGACCTGTATGGGTTCACCTGGGTAAGACTTAGAAACTTAACAGAAAATTAATATGATGTACTCAAATACAATATAATATTTCAGTGTTTGATAACATCCCCAAATAAATTCACAAAATTGGCTATATTACCCCGATACATTTAAATAAATTAAAATGCAGTACTAATTGGCTACTAAATCATATTTAGTACACCACCAGCAATGGAGCGTGAGCCATGCGCTCATATTTATGCAGTGTGGCACCCCCCACTTGTCCCCCATGCTTTATTCACACAAGCGCTTCCTGCCCTGTCTATTTTGTTTTTCAACCTCCCCGACAACCAGTGCTGACGCAGTGCTCTTGGCAATACAGTACTCGATGATCAGGTGGGGTCTTGTTGGTGTCAGACTTGTAGTGTGACTACACATCTGGTCCACAAAACAGAGTGATTTTATCTGGTAATCTGACAGCACGACTGTCGTGAAAGACAAAAAAGTTGTGTAGTTTGAGCCCGCCATAAGTAATGGTGTTGTTTTTTGCAATAAAATAACTACCAAAAGAGCAGGCAAACAAACTGTAGCTAACAGTACTGTATGAGTTTTAGCATGATTCATGCTTTTGTAACGTGAGCGAGAGCAGCCTCACTGATGACAGTTTTTCCTTGATGACAAATTACTTTTCACCTTAAAGAGCTGTGACTGAATGACACAGCATCTTCCTGTTGGTAATCACAGCAATAACTCACTCACTCCGCATTATTCCTTAGCACTTACATTTTCTCTAATTTGTCCTAAATGTGATTACAATATGAATGTATAATAGTTGTATTCAATTTACATGGCTTGTCTGGAAGTGCACAAGGCTATTTGCCTTTTGTCTGCTGAACACTGGATCAGCTCTGCTACCACAAAGTGTACTGTACGCATCTTAGCTGTCTGTGTGAGTTCAAGAGCATCTAAAAAAAAGTGCATAAGGACATGTTAAAAAAAAAAAAATTTTAAGAATAAGGAGTGGTTTCTGTCCGGTCACTCTACTATATAAACCTGAATGATGGGTTGCAACGACGGTTGTACTTCTGGACCAAACTGACTGAGTGATCATTGGGTCCGTCGTTGCCTCTCTGACTCAGGCCCTTCTCACTCAATCACTCAGTTTAGACTGGCTGCCAGCTCCAGACAGAGTGTTGTTTTTTCTGAACTTAGTCCATTTATAGGTCATGAAGGCCGCTGTGCTTATGAGAACTTCAAAGCAGCATATATTTTTGCTTAACCTTTCCCCAGCTATTGTATGTCTCTTGAGACAATTCCTTTGACTTCATGCTTTGACTTCAAACTGTGGGACCTTATGTAACCAATCCAATTTGGACGCCAACTCATGTCCAATCAACTGAATCTATCAATATGTACAAATGTCTCACGGAAACATCTATTGTGTTTTGTTTTTTTTTCAAAAAATTGTCGAGAGGTAAGGGTGAGGATGTCATGGTTCGGATTTCAACCCTGTTGTGTTGTTTTGTTTTGTTTTTGTTGCAGTGCCAGAGTGATTAGGGGGAGATCACCCAGTGCCACACCTGCAACCCATCTGTAATCAATGGACTTTAAAAGGGACTTCAGGAGCAGCAAACAGCTGCCGGATTATTCCTTGCTCACCGTTGTGTCCTAGTATTCTCTGCACCCTTGTTGAAACCTATTTGTCCTCTAGCCTGTAGTCCTGAGATTTGTATCTACGTGTGAGTATAGCCACAGCGCTTTTCGTTTGGTTTAGTACTGGTTACATTTTGTGTGTTTATAGTCCTTGCCTTCTGCAAGCGTTTTTTTGTTATTTGTTTTTATCCTTGCACTTTGCAAGCGTTTTTCATTAAGATAGCTATTCCTCGCCTTTTGCGAGTGTTTTTCGTTGCTTGATAGTCCTTGCCTGCGTGCAAGCGTTTTTGTAGTGATCCTATTTGTAAATAAATACAAATTGTATTTTCCTTACCCGAGCCTGTGTTTCTGGCATCCACTTTTCTCGTATCTACCTCGGTCGATACATAACAGAGGAAAGTTGTTTTCAAAGAACTGTTCCAATAATGGATGGTGAAAAATGGGTGAATAACACAACAGCAACTGAATGGGATGTCAGATATCATGTACCATGAAATACATATTTTTTTATAGTTAAAATGCCACAAACATACAAAATGTAGAACGACTTCTAAGATAATTGAAATGACAAAATAGAGAATAAAATGCCAAAAAGGAATGAATTATCAAGTCAAAAGTAACATGTAAAATAAATAAAACTGACTATTCCCCTTTGACTTAATCAATTTAAATGTATTAATTCATTCATTTGATGAATGGATATTTATTTGTTTGTTTATTAAAACGGTGACAATTGAAGGATGTGATTATTAAAAAAATATCTAAGCCTGAGAAATTCCCCAGCTCTTCTCTTCGTTGTTATATCTATACCAAGATAAACACTGAGAAGAACTAGCGTTTCTATTTGTTCTTATATGAGCTGAGTAAGCCAAATCAACTCCCAATCCAAACTGAGGGAATTGTGACTAAACATTGCCACGCAGAGGACATCTCTGGTAGGAAACCTATAGCCACTTAAGAATTTATTTTGTTTTTTAGATTGGCAAACTATTAATCACAGCACACATTTTAATTAATAAAAACAATTACATGAATACTAATTTATTTACACAAAGATTATTGTATGTCCACTGACAAATTAATAACCATGAAATGTTAAAATTTTTCGTAAAACCAAATGTAAATAAATGCAGAATGAGATATGGCAACATAAAAAAATAAAATAAAAACTATGTTTAATTATATTACTTTAAAATCAAGCTGTCAAAAAAATCTGGAAGTGTACTGGGCATGCAGCTCAGCAACTATGAAATGTAATTAGTCTGGTGGAGTCAAAGCATCAAACGTTATGCAATTTTCCTCCGAAATTTAGAGATGTATGACAAAATAAGATAATTTTGAGTCTAACTGTATCTTAGTTGGTTATAAACTGGCATTAATTTTGCCTACAGATAATGTATGGGAAGGGCTTTCTTCCTTTATGAGTTTGCAGATGAGTACGAGTGCTGTACGAGACTCTAAATCAAAACCTTGCACAACACAATTTAAACATAATGCAGCATTGCATAATGAAGCAATGACACATCTAACAAGCCAAAGCCCGAATCTTTTAAAGAGCAGTGTGCACATCGGCCAGCAGAGAATAGGGAGGGAGATTCTCTGAGTCCGACACAGTTTAAATGGCCTAGTGTTGAATATGCCCTTCCTTCGTCCATGTGAGCAAAATGTTTTGCTTTTATGCTATTGCAAAGTTACACGTTAAGACATAGTTTTTTTCTCTAAAACAGCAACATTGTATTGTATTAGTTTTAGGGCTGGGCAATAAGTCAAATTACTTTGATTAATTTGTCATTTTAAAAATGTACATTATGAAAATCAGCCAAATCGTATATAAATAAATACTCTCTGATTCTGGATTACTAAATGGTGTTGTAGTTCTGTTATAACCAAATGTTATTTTGAGTAATTTTGCACAGGTGGCAGGATGCTGGATGGGTGTTTTACAAGACACGTATACAATAATTACTAACTACAGTTATTGATTGTGGCCTTTAAGCAAGATATGCACAAGCTATAAATAGTTGCTTTTTTCTTCTTCTTTTTTTCTGCACACGCTATGAATGTAAAGTTGACATTAAAACAGATTTAAAATCAGTATACAGTATTGTTGTCTGAACATTTTGCATACTATTTATTTTTTAATGAGTCAAAGTTTCTTGAAATAAATGCCTGTTGGGTTTATTATTTTGATTAAAATCAACTAAAACGGTAATCGTCCAGAATGACTGGGGGAAAAAAATAATTGAGATTTTGTTCATGGCCATATCTCCCACCCCTAATAATTAGTTTCAGTTTCTTTATTGAATAAACTATTAGGAAATGTGAATTTGCACATTACGATAATCCCTTTATCAATATCGACTAACTTAGTTTTGTTCATTTTGTCTTCAGATAATATTATAACATATTAGTATAGATTACACATAGTCATGATGGCTCACATTTTGTTAAATGTTTTACATATCTGCAATGAACTTGTGTCCATTAAGTGTAGAAGCAAATGTTGTCCTGGAAAACTTCAGGAGTATCAGGTAATGTTTCTTTGGCAGCAAAATTGACTACTGTATGAGACCGTGTTTTTGCCACATGAGGATCACAGACAAAGGGAAACAACTGGCTGATGACGAAGGCAAGAGCAAACAAAAATTCATAGCTAAATAAGCAAGCTGTCAAACTCTAATAGCAGAGGGGATGTGTCATTTTATCAGCAAATGACTAACAATCCCACCACACGTATCCCCTTTCTTTCTAGCTACAATGCTTGGACAGATATTGTGATCAGACCCGGAAAACAAGCAAATATGTTGTAATATCTAAAAGCTGTTCCCAGGCAGACTGTGTTCTCCAACATAGGACACATAGATCGGAATTCAACTGGAATGGCAATGGGAACAGGGGAGAACTCTACACTGTACACCAACTGC
Source organism: Leptonotus elevatus (assembly GCF_054856555.1). Taxonomy (NCBI): domain Eukaryota; kingdom Metazoa; phylum Chordata; class Actinopteri; order Syngnathiformes; family Syngnathidae; genus Leptonotus; species Leptonotus elevatus. Next base: position 1,041,562 of record NC_141245.1, read on the forward strand.
TACTTCTATTTTTAGGCAATATGGCAGCCCGGGCTTGTAGATTTGAGACTGTGTACTTTTAGAGTTGCTTCCCAAAAACCAACGATGTCTTGGCTCACAACAATCACAGTCCAGCTGTTGCGGCCTGATGGTTAGGCCCTCATTTGCCTCACAGGCTGAGATCTGCCAGCCTCAGAAAAGATTCCTCACCCAAAACGGTCAACAATAAATATGCAATTTTGTCAAACACTTCAAAAAGTTCTGGTAGCTTTTACAATATTATTTGTGAAAAAGAGGCTAATTCAGAAAAAAAGGCAACATGCATAGAAATAGAAATGTAGAGATAGAACGATATATTTTTTTCAGGGCTGATTCCGATGCTGATTATTAGTAGTCAAGGAGGCTGATAACCAATATTTGAAGAATATTTATTTTCTGTACAAAGGGGGAAAAATATATTGCTGTCAATATTTTAAAAAATACAAATGCCAATCTTGACTTTGTTATGTCTTAAAGCTAATTAATTAATTAATTAATTAATGCTTATTGAGCAATTTTTCAGGCTTTTTAAAATGTAAAAGTTTTTTTTTATCATAGACAATATACTTCATTTTAAATTTCTAAAAAAAAAAATGTTTAGGGAGCTCCCAAGGTTATCAGTACATCTTAAAAAGTTAAATGGAAACTTAAAGAAGTAAATATCATAGCTCTGTTTTTTTCTCCCAAAATTTAAAAATGCCTGAAATCTTTAACATTCAAATTTCTTTGTTTTAATGTCGAACAAAAACAAAACCCTAACCCTGTGATTAAAATGGTTTTAAATTCACCTTTTATCGGTCATCAGATTTTGAAAAAAGGACGATACCGATATTCATCAAAATGCCCAATATCAGCGCCGATAATCAGCCAGCCCGATCTATCCCTACAGAAATGGGAAGCAACTTACTTGTGTAATAAATTGTATTGACTTTATTAAGACACAATAACATTTGTTCAATATTCTGCAAACTTAACAAATTGTAAAAATAAATAAACATTTCACCATGAAGAATTGTCCTTGGTTCTTTACACAAACATTCACAAGCACACACAGGTTCACACCAGTTAGTGCTGTGAAAGATATCCCGAGGACAAATTGTTGACAGGTGGTCCTTTGAAAGGTAAGTGTGATTTATGATCATTATCCCTTAAAGCCCTGCTCTCATCTCAGCCCAGCCAAAAGAAATGTATCTTTATGTCTCTGTATTATCTTCTTTATTAATATCTACTTAAGAATTGAGTTAAGTGTCTTCACAGCCACACAGACAAAAAAAAATCTACAATGAATAAATACATTGTTATTTTATGCTTTTGAGATTTCATAAGATAAAGGGAAATTCTGAAGATTGGATTAAAAGCTGTGGTCAAATTATATTTTTAATCGTCATGACATATTGGTATCAAACATTGATTATAAACTGAATTATAGAATGTGAAATAATCGCAGATGTCATTGTTTGACGTTCAATCTAAGGCACATTTGTGGAAACTATCGCCAAAGAAAACTGATTATTCCCATTAAAAAGTATATCTGATGTCAAGCAGTCTATCAGACAAAAATGTCCTTTGTTTGTGTGTATCTATTTACGTATGAACACGACGGGTCACAGAGTTTGAAAAAAAAAATGACGAGAAGGTTGTGGCATTCCAACCCTAAAAAGGACAACAAAAATAGACCAAACCGTGGAAACTGACACACACATCCACAACCCCCCACAATCCCCCATCCATCTGAGCTTCTCACCATGATGTGGAGACCCAGATGGGCTACTGGAAAGACCAGGTATGGGGCTACAGCGACCCCCAATGGCTCCTCCTCCGCCCAGGACAGAGACACTTCCTCCAATGCTCCCTCCGCCTAAAACTCCGCATGAAGTCACTCTGTTCAGCTCCTGCTCAATTTCCCCCAGGCCAGCACTCTTCTGGAAGCGTGACATCCGGTTGACAACCCGTGGAGACATATGCGTGCGGGAACAGGGTGCACCGCCGTAGGGGTTAATCGGAAATACATGGGTAGTACCGCGAAGGGTGCTGATTGCCACCCAACGACTGTCCTGGCTGAAACACATGTCCTGGACCTACATAAAGACAAGAAACAGCTGTCACCAAACAACATCATGATTTTGAATATGCCACAAAATGCTATTTGCATCATTAAATCTTGCCACTCATAAAAAATAGTTAAGGTCAGTATTTTATGATCCTACTTCACAATCGGATTTTAAATATAACAAGATTAGAGTTGAAGACGATACTTATAAAGACAGCTTTTCAGGGGAAGAGCCTGTTAGAAACTATGTAACATGGTGATAGAAATGTTATTATGCTTTGCTATTTTAGGAACTGGAAACATTACATACATTGATTTATTTATCAGCTGTGAATAATAAAGTGTGGTTAAAAATCATGTGAGGGCAATTATTAATTTCAGCTAAAGTACATGAGCAAATGTACTAAGAAATGGCACGAATGGTTCAAAGCCATGTGGCAACATTCACATAACTTTGCTTTAAGCCTAAAAAACATTGTTGTGGGATTTAACAGTTTGATACCACTTTTTTCAGACCGATACCAGTACGAGTACCGAACTCTTGAGTCGGCAATGATACCTATACCAAAAAGTACCGATATAATTTCGATTAAAACAATGACAGATCATTTTACACAAACACTAAAATAGCCCAGTATAACATTTTCCTGAAAGGAGAAGTCAACCTTAATCATTTGTTGACAATAATATTTTATGTTACCTCACTAGTCTAAACATGACATTCTGATTAATATTAATATGAATTATGCAGCAAAATCCATCCGTTTTTATCCATCTCAGTGGGCTGCCATTTAACAGTTGCCCAAGGCTCAGGCAAAGACCAATCACAGTTCGCCTGTTTTCTGAACTGTGATTGGTTGTTACCTGAGACCTGAGCAACTGTGATGTCATTTTTACTCGGCAGCAAGTGGCAAAATGGCTGCCTCCTGATCTGGCCATCTGTTCTTTTAGAAGCATCCCTACTACAACTTTTCATTCACAAATAGACCAGACAGAAAGGGGGGCAGCTATTTCATCCTCAACACTGAATTTTAATGAAACTGTTTTTGTTTTTTATTCAACCTTTGACACTCTTCGGTTCTTAGCAGTTCAATATTTTGTGTGTGTTTACAGGCCCCCTAAATATAATTCATCATTTATCTCTGATTTCTCACAGCTCCTTTCCATCATTCATATTAAATATAATCAAATAATAATTTTAGGTGATTTTAACTTACGTATTGACAATCAATCAGACTCCTTTGCAGGCGATTTTTTTTTAAAATGTTCTTAACTGTATGAATTTTTACCCAACGTATTTCACAACATGGTGGCTGACTGGTTAGCACGTCCGCCTTCCAATGCAGAGGACGTGAGATCGAGCTCGGGCTTCGGCCTTCCTGGGTGGAGTTTGCATGTTCTCCCCGTGCTTGCGTGGGTTTTCTCCGGGTACTCCGGTTTCCTCTCACATTCCAAAGACATGCATGTCAGGTTAATTGAACTCTCCAAGTTGTCCATAGGTGTAATTGTGAGTCTGAATGGTTGTTTGTCTCTGTGTGCCCTGCGATTGGCTGGCAACCAGTTTAGGGTGTACCCCGCCTACTGCCCGAAGCCAGCTGGGATAGGCTCAAGCGCCCCCCGCGACTCTTGTGAGGAAAAGCGGTTAAGAAAATGGATGGATGGATGGATATTTCACAACCCACCCATTTAAAAGGCCATACCCTTGACCTAGTTATCACTTTAGGTCTGTCAACACACATCACTTCTTTCTTAGATTTAACCATTTCAGATATTTTTTGTATATTTTTTACCATTAATTGTTTTAAACAGAAATGGGGCATTATCTCTGCACGCACAGTGAGGAGGCGCCATCTCACTGCTGAAGTGTTTGCCAATTTTATCGACTTTTACATGGCATTTCGCCAGATATTTTACCTTCTTCTCGTGATTTTATTGTTGATGGTTTTAACCAGTGGCGAGCGGTCATAATAAGCTATTAATGCAGTGCATGCACAAGCCCTTCGATAAAATAATTGAAAATATTTATCTGTCAGTGTCCTCTAATATACAATACCTTAGTTCTACTTTGTTGGTATTAAATTCCTGTGTAATTTGTACTGTTTTCCTCGCGGAGAGCTGAAAAGCCGGCAGCTTGTTCTGCGCATGCGCATTGAGAAGTTTAGTTGGTAGTTTCGAGTGGTTGTTTCTTTATGTGTGCCTTTTTGAACAGCAAAAAAGCTGGCAGTAAAGCAGCTTATCTGACAATAGGCATGCACATAATTGGCTTACTTGACTTGTTCTGCGGTAAACAGTCAATGGTTCAGTTCCCGGAGAACTTTTGAGGAAAAGAAGAATATAATTTCAAATGTTTGTCCTACTCCTCAAGTGGTCATCACGAAAACAGGGAAGAATTCCGTCCGTCACTTTCAAGCCAGGACGTATGAGAAACATAAATGGCTTACTGGCTGTCCACAGGTTAGCAAACTGTTGATTGTTGGTTGAAATCGCTTGTGGTGAAGCATTTTTTCCTCACCCGGGTTGAGCCACGAGCCAGTTCCGAATACTGTCAATTCCAACGTATTAGCAAATTTGTGGGCATGTGATTGTGTCATTTCACTCACTGGTTACATTACAGTGTGCGTGAATCAACCTGCGTCAGTCTAGAATATTTCCACTTTGCTGAAGGAATGCCAAATGATGGATTGACATTACAATGCCGTTTGGCTTGAAATATTGACGGAATGATGATGACAGAAGGGTGCACTGACTGTGGACGATTGGCGAATGACGGACGCTCAAAATTCATTGATGCGTCGACCTGTGGTTTACAATTGACTTTCAATATGCCACTAGCCAGTACCCTGACTGTGAGGGCCCTTTATAGCTGTTCACGGAATCTATTTTCTCCCATCAACATTCTGCAAACTACTGACTTTTTTAAAGATGACGGAGCATGAATATGCTTTTTTTTTGTCCAAAAACAACCCTCACTCGGATTTCTCTTATTTTCTTGTGAAGTAAATATTGTTACAAACAGCCATCAAAGCTGGAGCATGAACAGTAAGCAGGATCCAACTGATACAATGGGGGGAAATCACTATCCCTGCGGCAGTCTCTTCACAGCCATGGGGAAGAAACTGTTCTTCAGCCTGTTGGTGCGGGCTCTCATGACTCTGAGTCTACCAGAGGGAAGGTTGGAGCTGGCGGAGTCATTGCGGATCTTTGTGGCCCAACAGAGGAGCCGGCTTGTGTAGATCTTCTCCAGGCATGGAAGTGGCGAGCCAGTGATCCACTGAGTTGTCTTGATGACCCGCTGCAGTTTTACTCTCAGATGCCGTGCAGCTGGCATACCACACTGTACATCCCCAAGTCAGGACACTATTGTACTATTGATGGGCACATGATTTCAGCACCCCTCCTGGTACCCGGTCTGGACCTGATGCTTTACTGGTATCGATGCCTCGCATGACTCGCAGTACCTCTTGTTGTTGAATGGTAAGAGGCTGGTCATGTTTTGGTAGTGTCAGCTGTGTGTCCTCTACCTGTCTGCTGCCCACTTTAAAGCAGGGAAAAAGGTGTTAAATTAATCTGGGAGAGAAGTGTCCACGGGGTAGGGTGGATTCTGGCATTGTTTGTAGTCTGTGATGTTTTGAATGCCTTTCCACATGGAGCAGGGATTGCTTTCCCTGAAGTTGGCCTCTACCTGCTGCCTGTATTTTGTTTTAATAATAATAATAATAATAATAATAATGCATCAGAGTTATATAGCGCTTTTCTAGACACTTAAAAGACCATTTACAATGGAATGGATACATTATTCATACACTCACACATTCACACTTGGGTGGTGGTAAGCTACTTAAGTAGCCACAGCTGCCCTGGGGTAGGCTAACAGAAGCGTGGCTACCAGTGTGCGCCAACGACTCCTCCGACCACCACCAAACATTCGTACCATTCATACACCAGTGTAAGTAGCACTGGAGGCAATGTGTGTGAAGTGTCTTGCCCAAGGACATGACAACACATGATTTGGGGAGAGCAGGGAACGAACCGCCGACCTTCTGGTTACTGAACGACCATCTCTACACCCTGAGCCACCGCCGTCACTCATTAGCAGCTTTAATGTGGATTAAACATTTACATTGTTTTAAATTGACATTCAAAACCTTCAGCTCATTCAATTCACCTTGGGGATGCTATTCAACATCACAAAAAATACTATTTACCAAAAACATTTACCCATAATTCAACATTTTGCACACCAAAATACAAATTATACATTTACATTGTTTCAAATTGACATTCAAAATATTTAGCTCATTCAATTCACCTTGGGGATGAACATGATCCGGAAGTGACTCAAAATCAACAGGAAGCGCCCCAAATTGAACAGGAATTAACCCAGAAGTGCGGTGAGCAGCAGCAGGGGCTGCGCTTGAGAATCATTTGGTGATCTAACCCCCGAATTTCAATCCATAATTCTGAGTGTCGAACAGGGAGGCAGTGGGTCCCATTTGTTTAGTATTTGGTATGAACCCCAGGGATTTAACCCACAACCTCCCAGCCTCAGGGCGGACACTCTCCCTCTAGTTCACTGAGCTTGTTTCCTTGCTTCCTTTTTTCCTTGTTTTCCTGCTTGTTTTCATGCTTCTTTGTTTCCTTCTCTTGTTTCCCTTCTTTGTTTCCTGTTTTTTTTTTTATTCACTGTTTTCCCCCAACTACTTCTAGTTAATTCTAGTTAGTTAATAACATTCAACATTACATTCCAAATAAATCCACAATTTTTCATTCAGCCAGTCAGCCTTCATACATAATTTCTCCAGAAATTGCATTCTCCAGTTTAAAAGTCCGGGTTCAATCAATTTAAAGTAGTAATTTTCTTCAGTGTAAACATTCTGACAGTGTTAAGGGCACCAAAAACACAATAATAATAAAAATAATAATACAAATGCAGAGTACTGTATTTCCAGACCTTTGCTTCAGTCTCCCCACGGTGTAATGTATATAGATGGTGAACAGCACTCTGTGAGGATGCCCATGGGTGGGTGAGGACATGGAAGACGTGAAAATCATGACCGAGGGTATCTGCAGTCACGAGTAAAATTCCTAAAAATTAAAAGAAAACAAAATGAAAATATTTTCAAAAAAGGGCATGCATACATTACAGAAACATATTTAAGCAATGTTATACTTGTAGCCATTGCACAATGACAAATGCGTAGAATGCAACAACAAAAAACAAAAACCATAATCAACAAGTTCATATAACAATTGATGTGTGTTTGTCTGTGAGGGTTGGCGGAGTGGGATTTCCTAGAAGAAATGTAAATGGTAATAATAAAAATAGAAGAGAAAAACAACATCACTGTCAAAAATCCTTGTCTTCATAACATCTGTTTCCACCACCTCAACATGAATTGAACTAAATAATTAAAAGATGACAAAGTTTGGAAAAGTGAAATATCAGAACAACTAGATAGACAGAGAGCGTAAGCTCAAGATCTGTAAACTCCTGAAAACCTACGCCTCAAATTAGGTGCCAAGCCACAAGAAACATTTACATCAGCTGGTCTTACTGAAAAAAAAAGGGGCCCTTCTAATTATAGAGTGTGGAAACAGAAGTGAGGGGTGATTAGGATCTTAGGCAATGTGGTCTTGTTTATCTGGGAGCTTCCTCTTGCTTTCAAGCCATCTTCCCCCCACACAACATTCTCTCTTTCTACTTCTGTTCTGCTTTGGTCAGGTCCTACCCACTAGGTGGCTGGAGAGTCTGGCCTCTGCCTGCTTTCTGACAGATTAAACGTGGCTGCTGTGTGGTGACCAGTACTGGTGTTCCCCATCTATTAATGGCAAAGTCTACACTCCAAAAAGTAATAGCTCAGTGATGTTGGAAAGCTTCGCGAATGTGAATGCCTAACGTCTAGGGCTTTTGTGGCCTTGTTGAAATAGAGAGGCGTCAGTTGGTTAGCCCACAAGAAGACCAAATTAAAAAGAAGCACAACCACTTGGCAAGTGAAAAGAGAGGGTTTGGGGAAAACTAGAGACTTACTTGGGCAGGGTTTGACACGTCCTATTTAGAACACAGCCTGAGTGGTTAAAGCGTTATTTACAATGCTTTAGTACAGAAAATGCTGGCACTTAACTGGAAAGAATGATCTTTATTTTACCATGCATTCATGACAGGGATATATGTATAAAACACAAGGCGTGATATCAATATATATATATATATATATACATATACACATATACATATACATATACATATACACATTTACATATACATATATACACACATATATATATATATATATATATATATATATATATATATATATATATATATATATATATATTAACAGGTACATTACCATCCACTTTGTTTTATGTCTTAATTGTATCTGTGCAACAAAACAAGCCAAAATATAGTCGAATAGGCGGAGACAGAGGATTTGTGTAAACATCGGAGCAGTGACAGCATATATATATATATATGTGTGTGTATATATATGTGTATATATATATATATATATATATATATATATGTGTGTATATATATGTGTATATATATATATATATATATACACACACACACATATATATATATATATAAATATATTGTTTTGTTGCACAGATACAATTAAGACATAAAACAAAGTGGATGGTAATTAATGGTAGTTAATTCTCCCTTTTTCCCCAAAATAATCGATAAATAATTAAATCGTTAAGTGGAATCGAAAATGGAATATGAATCGTAAAAATATTATCAATTCCTATGCCTAGACTGAACAACTAACCCCATTGATGACATTGTTTGACAAGAGCTCCTCATAAAAACATGGGTGTAATTTGACCTTGGCATCATACCTAATAATTACGTCAGGGATCTTTAGGATGAATGAAGAGGAGATGTGATAAAACAAGCACACACAATGCAGCTGTTGAAGGGAGCATTTTGCCACTAGACTTCTTCAGCGTCCCTTTAATTATACTACTAGGAATAGATCCACCGTATCACTGCATAGCACCAGCTGCCAGACTCAGAAGTGGCTTCCAGTGGTACTCTCTCTGTAGAGGTTCCAATACACACAAGCCACATGGGTTTTTGACATAATAGTTCCCAGCCAAAGTGTTGGGATTTCCAGGCAATGGGTTGACTCCTGTCTTTTTGTCTGCAACTCAACCTTTAATTTTTGTTTTGTTTTGTTTTGCTATGTTGTTTTCCCTTTATTCCTGGCACATTGGGCTTGTTAAAAGACAGCAACCTCTTCAGCTACTGGGAAACGAGTTCAGTGACAAAGTTCTCATTAAGTTTAAAAAATAAATAAAAAAAGAGAGAAGAAATGTCTTGGCCTTTTTGAGCACACAAAAACAGTATTTTAAGAGTTACTCAGTTTCTCAATGCCAATATTTCTGGCAAAGATGCTGATAACAATGATGTTAATTTATATTTTATTTTTCAAAATTATTTAACCAGGTAAGCCTAGTGAGATTAAATAACTCCTTTTGCATGAATATCCTGACCAAGAGAACAAGTAACCATGACACATAACTTAACAATACAACAACAAAAATGTCAAAAGAAACCTTTCTGGTAGCCCATATAATCGTGATACAGTATGTTTCAATAATTCCATATACTGTACATACACACAGATAGTTTTGAGTGACAAAAAAAAAATGGTTGTTTGGTTATACATGCCCTGAATGTGTTTGGCGGCCAATTCAGTGCACGCTGCCTTGTAATACGCTATAATGTAAAACTTTAATGATAATTTAATGCCTGAAAATGTAATAAAGTTTGCACTTAACTCAAACAAAAAATGTGATATAACCCAATAATATAATAAAAAATCCTGACTGGTTATTGTAATAAAATGTTTACTGATAATGTAATACCTTATTACATTAGTGGAGATATATTACATTTTCAGGTGGGTCTTTTTTAATTCAAAACAGATCATGCAAACCTTGACAGATAATGCAAATTATCCATTCATCTTCTATCGCTTATCCGAGGTCAGGTCACGGGGGCAGCAGTTTTAGGAGGGAAGCCCAGACTTCCCTCTCCCAAGCCACTTCAACCAGCTCAACCAGCGGGATCCCAAGGCGTTCCCAGGCCAGCCGAGAGACATAGTCTCTCCAGCGTGTCCTGGGTCATCCCCGGGGCCTACCGCCAGTGGGACATGCCCAGAACACCTCTGCGGGGAGGCGTCCAGGAGGCATCCGAACCAGATGCCCGAGCCACCTCAGCTGGCTCCTCTTAACGTGGCGTAACAGCTCGACTCCGAGTCCCTCCCGGATGACCGAGATTCTCACCCTATCTCTAAGGGAGAGCTCGGACACCCTGGAGAGGAAACTCATTTTGGCCGCTTGTATCCGGGATCTATGGTGACCTATGATCACGACCCACAGCTTCTGACCATAGGTGAGGGTAGGAACGTAGTTCTACCGGTAAATCAAGAGCGTTGCCTTTCGACTCAGCTCCTTCACCACAACAGCCCAGACGCTGCACCAATCCGCCTGTCAATTTCCCGCTCCATCCTGCCCTCACTCGTGAACAACACCCCAAGATACTTGAACTCCTCCACCACTTGGGGCAGGATCTCATCGCCGACCCGAAGAGGACACGCCACCCTTTTCCGACTGAGGACCATGGTCTCAGATTTGTAGGTGCTGATCTTCATTCCAACCCCTTCATACTCGGTTGTGAACAGCTTCAGTGAGAAACAACAAACTTTATTACAGACTCAAAAAAGGTCCAGGTATAAAAATAAAATAAACAATACATAAAAGGATATAAGAGACACATTAAAGAACACCAACATATATTTACAGTGCCATTCGAGACAACCGCGTACACACACAGATTACAAATCAAAAGACCTCAGAGGAAACTAACATACCAATGCTTCCAAAACTTGGACAAATACCGTCTAGTGCTTAACTCGATGCTAGTCAAAGCCATGACTATGTGATTCTCTGATTTGTTCAGCCGACATATAAATGTATACATAAGATTTCTCAACATGGCTTGCGGTGTTTTAACGCCTGCAGCCTCAAACATCTCGACGCTACACCAAGTGGTCTCAGCAGAATTCTAAAAGCATCATTATAAGCTACCTGAACTTTTTTGCAGGCTTGTTTTGGTGCAGTTTGACCACAAATGTGCAGTACAGAGTGGGGTGCAGTGTGCTCTGAACAAAGCCACTTTCACGCTGTCTGTACATGCACCAAACTTGCGGTGCAAACTATTGGCTTGAGCATGTAGAGACCGGCACTGCCTGTAAATGTCTTGGTCATCTTTCAGCTGTTCTGTGAGAAGATAGCCAAGGTACTTAACTTTGGTCATACATCTGAAATTATTGCCTGCCAATTTAAATGTAGTAAATATTAGATTTTGGTCATCCTTTGTTCTGCGTATTATTTCAGAGATCAAACAAAACTTTTTGGGATGATTCTATCCAATCAGAGTCAAAGGTGTTTGCAGCCAGCAACACTCTCATCTTGACTCATTGTCTTCATCTTAACAGCAAGAAAGTTCAATAACTCATCCTCAACAATGACTTTGCCGTCCACAGATCTGTATACTTCTGGTTTTAAACTAGGCTGAACACACAAGTCGCACCCGCACGGTCAGCATCCGCCATCTTGACCACACCCAAGAGAGTTGGAGATCACGGTTTGATGAAGCCAGCAGCACCGCATCATCTGCAAAAAGCAGAGATGCATACTGAGGCTACCAAACCGTACCCCCTCAACGCCTCGGCTGCACCTAGAAATTTTGTCCATAAAAGTTATGAACAGAATCGGTAACAAAGGGCAGTCTTGGCGGAGTCCAACCCTCACTGGAAATTAATTCGACATACTGCCGGCAATGCGGACCGTACTCCCGAAGCAACCCCCGCCGGACTCCCCGAGGGACACGGTCGAACGTCTTCTCCAAATCCACAAAGCACATGTAGACTGGTTGGGCAAACTCGCATGCACCCTTGAGGAACCTACTGAGAGTGTGGTGCTGGTGGTCCACTGTTCCACAGCCGGGAAGAAAACCACACTGCTCATCCTGAATCTGAAATTCGACTTCCCGACGGACCCTGCTCTCCAGCACCCCTGAACCTAGACCTTACCAGGGAGGCTGAGGAGGGTGGGACCACCACCACCCTGGTCTGCCAATCCAGAGGCACTGTCCCCGATGTCCACGCGATGTTGTAGAGGTGTGTCAACTACGACAGCCACACAACATCCAGTCTTTAGGAACTCCAGGCAGATCTCATCATCATCATCATAAGACCGTTTCTCTTTTCTTGTTTGCTTTCTTGTGTAATTTAGCACTGATTACCTAGACTACCCCTCCGTGAGTCATTACCTTATCGTGGTGGAGGGGTTTGCGTGTCCCAATGATCCTAGGAGCTATGTTGTCTGGGGCTTTATGCCCCTGGAAGGGTTACCTATTGCAAACAGGTCCTAGGTGAGGGACCAGACAAAACATGGCTCACTGACCTCTTATGACGAGTACAAATATTGGATCGTGGTCTCCCTTGCCCGGACGCGGGACACCGGGGCCCCACTCTGGAGCCAGGCCTGGAGGTGAGGCTCGAAGGCGAGCTTCTGGTAGCCGGGCTTTCACCCATGGGGCCCGGCCGGGCATAGCTCGAAATGGCAATGTGGGTATCCTTTCTTATGGGCTCACCAGCTGTAGGAGGGGCCAAAGAGGTCGGGTGCGTAGCGAGCTGGATGGCAGCCAAAGGCGGTAACTTTGGTGGTCCATTCCCCAGCTACAGAAGCTAGCTCTTGAGATATGGAATGTCAACTCTCTGGCGGGGAAGGAGCCTGAGCTGGTGCGTGAGGCAGAGAAATTCCAACTTGGGACGTCGTGAGTCGGTGGGTAGAATACTTCAAAGTCCTCCTGAATTCCATCGACATGTCTTCCTTTGAGGAAGCAGAGTCTGGGGACTCTAAGGTGGGCTCTCCTATCTCTGGGGTCGAAGTCACTGAGGTGGTTGGAAAGCTCCTCGGTGGCAGGGCCCCGGGGGTGGATGAGATCCACCCGGAGTTCCTAAAAGCTCTGGATGTTGTGGGGCTGTCGTGGTTGACACGCCTCTACAACATCAAGTGGCCATTGGGGGCAGTGCCTCTGGGCTGTTCGGTCCCTGTACGACCGGTGTCAGAGTTTGGTCCGCATTGCCAGCAGTAAGTCGGATTTGTTTCCAGTGAGGGTTGGACTCTGCCAAGGCTGCCCTTTATCACTGATTCTGTTCATAACTTTTATGGACAGAATTTCTAGGCGCACCAGTGGCGTTAAGGGGGTCCAGTTTGATGGCCTCAGCATTTTAGCTCTGCTTTTTGCTGATCCCCCCACCCCGACGATGCAATGTCTGTCGGCCCCCGCCATCCCGGCACGATGTGTGGAAAAAAATTCTCCCGATTTTTCACAACACAAAGTTGACAAGTATGGCCAACTGGCCTTGCCCCCCGCTGCTGAAAAAAATCCTAGAGGAAACACTGGCAGTATCAAAAGTTTCTCGGAAAAGTGTACTCTTTCAGCCAAGCACTTATGCTGGTGTTTTTTTACATGCTACATTTCACCATAGTTTAGTGGTTAGCATGGCTTATTGGCCTTCTCCTGTTATTTATTCCTGGTCTTCTTTCTGTGGTGACGATACTTGTCAGAAGTGTAGCTCATTCACTGCCATTAGTGAATTGGAGGAGCAGCTCTACACCCTGTTTAGCTGCGGTAGCAAGCAAGCGGCAGCCAAGCAATCCCCAATAGTATCCGAGCAGCCGGGAAATCAAGGAGGATGGGTGACTGTTCAAAAAGGATGGACAGGTATTCTTTAACCAGCTCAGACTTGGTTAAAAAAAATGGGAATAGTAGGGGTTCACTGTACAGGTTTATTCAATGAGAAAACAGCTAAAATAGTGCCAAACACAGTATAGTCAAATACTTTTCAGAGCGCAAATGTGACATGCCAGTTCCTTCATCAGAAACTAATTGTTTGATTGTGGGTGTATCTTACCACTGGGATTGAATTGCATGCAGGATATGGGTTTGTCATGAGCTGGAAAATGCGCCACCAGTCCCTCTCCTTCTGAGTCCTCACTCACCAAGACCTGCAGCAAGCAAATACAACAGTACTTGCAAAACGCCAGAGAGACCAACACACATGCATCTACAAATGTTACCATATAGTTTGACCCTGCCATCTGTAAGGATTTTGCTTGTGGATATAGATAAGTCTGCACACCCCTGTTGAAATCTCAGATTTTGGGGATGGGGAAAAAAATGATACCAAAATAAAAAAAGATATATTAAGTTTGTCAAAATGCAACAATAATAATAATAATAATTATTATTATTATTATTATAATAATAATATATTTATGCCCTAAGATTGGCTGGCAACCAGTTCAGGGTCTACCCCGTCTACTGCCCGAAGCCAGCTGGGATAGGCTCCAGCGCCCCCCCCCCCATATATATATATATATATATATGTATGTATATATATATATATATATGTATGTATATATGTATGTGTATATATATATATATATATATATATATATATATATATATATATATATATGTATATATATATATATATATGTATATATATGTATATATATATATATATATATATATGTATATATATATATATATATATATATATATATGTATATATATATATATATATATATATGTATATATATATGTATATATATATATATATACACACACATGCAATTAATGTTAATATTATTATTTTTTATTTACCCAATAAGTTTTCCAGAAAATGTATTAAAAATATATTTAAAAAGAAAACAGGATATACCGCATGTAACGTTAGTTCGCCGTCACTCACTTGTGAATCGTGAGGCTAGAGGAGACATAGTTACAGGACTGAGACCCACCTCCCGTCCAACCCCCTTCCCATCCCCCTTGCCGGAGTCCACCCACCCAAGTAGATTTAAAATCTGTGGGAAACACTGAATTATTATTACTGAAGAATTTGGACGAAAACAATAAGGACCTCTTGTTCATTGCACGGACTACAATAGTATATATATTATTTTAAATCACTAAATTAATAGTTTTCAGGCAATATTTGTAAAAACAGGAATGGAATCAAGCCTTTCACAATCACCACAAGCAAAAGAAAAATGAATGTACCTGTCCTGCAACACTATCTGTGTCGATGATTGTTATCACACCGGCTTTATGGAGGCTACGACGACTCATATTGTGAGGGGACCCTTCTTCATCTGAAGTACTTGCTGGCAGAGTACCAGTCAACTGGGTCACAACCTTTCCAACCATGGTGAGACCTGTCTTGAGAGTCTAAAGGGAGATATGTACAATAAACAGTGATGAATTTGCATTCAAATGTAAGTTAGTTTAATGGAAATGCTGTCATCAGATGCAAACCAACCAAAACAAAATAAAACAACAACACACGCTTTCCTGAAATTCCCATCCCCCGTATTGAAAGTGTTTGGAGGCAGGAAGATATGCAAGGCTTGTAACTTAGTGTATGTGCCCCAGGGAATGTATATTCACTCAATGTGGGCATTTGTTCCTCTGAGTCTGTTTAAGGCCCAGCCAGGGTGTCTGACTCAAACACACCTCTGTGGCTCGATTAAAGGATAGTGCTACTTAAGTGGGGTCCATCTTGCACTGTACACTGTGTTTGCCTAATGGAGTGCAATGCGTGAGACTGTGTGTATACAAGCAACAAAAGGAGGCTCTGGAGAGTCTAATCAAGCATTCAGGCGGCTATGTCAATACAATGTGGCGCCAAGCTTTTTATTTTTTTGTTTGTTGTTTTTAGGTCTGTGGATCACCTCGTCTTTCGTCATCAATCCACCAGACACCATAAGTATCTAACGTCTGTTTGCATGTGTACACTCACATTTTCATGTCAGTGTGTGCATGTAAATTGCAAAAAGAACCATCAATTATTAACTGAAGCATTGATTGATCAACACTAATGTAGTGTCCTAATCACTGCAGTTGTGGACTTCTAAGATGTTATCCAAACAAAGCCACTGATCAACCTAGAGGAGGGAAAACATTATCTACAGGCTGAAAGAAATTATATGAACATTGTGAAAGCTGCAAACTCATACCAAAATCTATATATATCACCACCCTATGCGAAATATTTAATGCACTGTATACAAGAATAATAGAAGACATGAAAATGTTAGCCAATTTATCAAAGTTGTGGCACTCCTGAACAAAAGCCATTGCACACTTTAAACCAGGACATTATAATTTAATATCCCCACCACCCGTCCTTTTCCCCACATGTGTGGGGACTCTGTCATGTCCATTACAATGCATGGTAATGCATTGCATGACTGTCTGCATAAAGATAGCCTGTTACATTCATCATTTGCCATGCACCTCTTAGAAGCATATTGTCGCTGCCAATAAATAATAAGAATAATTATTATTATTATTTATTGAAAATGGTGTGGTGTGGTATGGTAAGTGTTATTTGCCAACAACTCGAACAATTTTTTTTTGAGTGAACACAATGAATGGAATCACTTCATGAACTGATTTGTTCTTCGCAGGTCAGCTGAACCCAGCCGCGCATGCACGTGCCATGAACTCCCTGGAAAACTGTGACATGTTTGATGGTGGCTCTCAAAACAACGTCTATGAGAAACGTCCATAGTGCGGAAAAGGAACCAGAGTCCCTGCCCTTGAGAACATAACGTCCCAGAATGAGGTGTATGAGCAGAGGAGGCCTGACAGGTACTGGAACCCAAGTGCATGGATGATTTGTAGGTGAGGAGCATGATTTTGTATGAGATGCGGGACTTGACCAGTTGCCAGTGGAGGTCAATGACTGTGTGAGTGATGTCCTGTCTGGACTGAATTTTGGATGTAATGGATCCAGGGCTTTGCTGGGTAGGCCAAACAGGACTCTGTTACAATAGTCCAGCCGGGATGCGACAAATGTGTAAAAGAGGGTCTTGGCAATGGAATCAGAATGTGCCAAATGAAGCCTGAAAATATTTTTTAACACATTCACTGCCATAGACGCCTATAGACGTCAAAGGTTAATTTTTACTGGGCTGGCAATGAATGAGTTAAGGTGGAAAATGGCAGATTTGGTGATGGATTCACATCAGTCTTAATGTCATAATGGCAAGGGAATGCACATGGTCAATGACAAGGTGAAATGCATTTGTTTTCATTTCAATAGGCTATTGAATCTGGCTACAAAGTAAATTGAGGATAAAACAAGGCCATGTAGCATATTTACAAGAAAACCATCTAAATGCCAATGAAGATTCAAAGCTAAAACAATGAAAACTAGGATTCAATCAGCTATTGTTTTCCTTTTACAAATCAGGACAGAAGATGAGTTGCCGGCCTCATTTAAAGCAAGCTATATTCTATTCCTATCTTAGTAGGAGGGAATCTCTGGTGGATCCAGGTGGTGTTAAGGGGTGGGCAGCTGCCACCCCAGTGCCACCCTTATTGTCAACCAAAAATCCATCAATAATAAATGATTACAATCAAAATTTAATTATACAAGTGTTTTAATCACCAGTTTATAATTTACTCCCACACCAATCCACTCCTTTAAAGAAACTAATGGTTGCATCCTACCACACCACTGCAAGTCGGGTATGTGTGCATGTAGTCACACTGTAACAACTTTCTGTAAAATCTACAGTAAAAATGACAGCATTATCTTGTTTTTTTTTATTCTACAGTATTTAACTGTATACCACAATGCATTGTGGGTAAAACAAAGCGCATTATGGTCAAAAACAAATTAGAGCAATTTCCTGTATTATTAGTGAGCAAATACTGTAAATTTTTACAGCAACCATGTTTTGGCATGTATATATTTGGGCGGGTATCTCTATAAAAGAAGAAGCAAATAGCGCACCCTATATTGTCACCGGAGCAAGGACAAGAATTCAACAAATTGGTGAGTAATATTTTAGCGCGAAGGCAGTCTGCGTCGTCTTCACATCGCATTTCTCCGAGAATCAGGCAAACATTACAACTAACATTCATTTATGCACTCGGCTGCAGAACGAGGGTTGATTTTACAACAAAGGCGGCACGGTGGGTGACTGGTTAGCACGTCCGCCTCCCATTGCTGAGGGTGTGAAATTGAATCCGGGCTTTCGGCCTTCCTGGGTGGAGTTTAAATGTCCTCCCTGTGCCTGCGTGGGTTTTCTCTGGGTGTTCTGGTCTCCTCCCACATTCCAAAGACATGCATGGCACGTTAATTGAGCTCTGTGAATTGTCCCTAGGTGTAATTGTGAGTCTGAATGGTTGTTTGTCTCTGTGTGCCCTGCGATTGGCTGGCAACCAGTTCAGGGTGTAACCCGCCTACTGCCTAAACCCAGGTGGAATAGGCTCCAGCGACCCTTTTGAGGAAGAAGCGGTTACGGAAATGGATGGATGGATTTTACAACGACATACTGCATTAATTAGGTATTCAGGAACTAAAGTTGCCAGTAAATTCCTGTAAATTAGAATACAAGAAACAGTGGTAAACTACAGTGAATTGCTGTTTTCTTAAAGAAAAGAAAATACAGTGAGTAGCTGTAATTTATATACATTAAATATGTGTTAAAAAAATCACAGTAATAAACTTTAATAGATTTTCACAGTAATTAAATGAGATTTTACATTAATCAACTGGTACATTTTTTTGCCAGTTATTTCTTGTAAATTTTTACAGTGCACCTTCACACTTTGGGGAAAAGTCAAGGACCTGGAGCCTATCATCCCAACTAACAGTATGTGAAATAGGCTAAATAGGCAAGGCAAGTTTATTTGTATAGCACATTTCATACACAAGGCAACTCAATGTGCTTTACACAAGGAAAAACAACACCTATAAGCATTGACAAACACAGTAGTTAACAGAGCAAAAAAAGAAAACAAAAGTAGGTTACAACATTTATTTAAAGAATATACATTGACCATGTTAAAACATTAGACAACAAACTTTAAAACCATTTAGCGTAAGGAAGTTTAAGATAATAATAATAATAGTTAAAAGGGGGAAAAACATTATTTAAAACAAAAAAAGGCCTTAATCAAAGGTATGTGAAAAAAGCTACGTTTATAAATACAATTTTTTATAAATATAAATAGGCTCATACTTATAGAAGCCCATAAAGTAATAATTTTGCCCCTTTTTTTTTTATGTAATAAGCCCATAACGTAATCACTGACCAATAACATAATAAGTCCTGAACCTATAACGTAATAACTTTTGGCCGAAAACATAATAACTTATTACATTATTACCTGTTTATTACGTTATTGGTCTGGTAAACAAAAAAAATCTGCAAATGTAATAACTGAGCTCATAACGTAATTATATACAAATATCCCCTTATTTAACTTTAAAAATTTTGATATGACAAAAAAAAAATGCATGCGATCGCAGTCTCTGTGTGTCTGTCTCTTTGGCTACGTTCACACTGCAGGTCTTAAACCTCAATTGCAATTTTTGGGGTGAAATCTTTTTTTTTGGAGTAAGCGTTCACATTACCTATTAATTGCAACCTCAGTCTGTCTGCTGTGTAAACGTAATGTGTCTTCAAAGTGACCAGCATGACAACGTCACAACGCTATGTTTGTGGAAGTAAATACTAGGGATGAGCGAGTACAGCACTATCTGTATCTGTTCGACCATCTAAATGATCAGTATCTGTATTTGGAGTGGGCGTGGCTTAACATAAATGGGTGGGGTTTACATCAATACATTACTGTATTTTTTAGTACGAAATTGAAAAAAAAGTTTGAAATTTATATGGATTGATCAAAAGTTTATATATGTTTTGTTTATTTGAAAACTACTGACAAAACAGCCTAAAAGAGATTCAAATCAATTTTTCAAAAAAAAAAAGTTTTTAGAAACTCAGAAAATGTATGTGTATGAATAAATATTTACAGAACAGTCTGGGAATTGAGATCCAGTTTTTTTTTTATCACAATAGTAAGGGAACCATAAAGTTTTTTTTAATGACTCAGAACAGGAATCATTTTAAGCCCATGAATAAATATTAACAGAACAGTGAAAATGAATATTCACCGTTTTTGCACATGCAGTAGGAAATAATGAACTATTATGTGAATGAACAAGAGTTGTCATAGCAACACAGATTTATTTTTCTATCGTTTTTTTTATTTTCAATGTTTTCAGTGTGAACGTAGCCAAAGTCTCTATTTATACTATTTATTTGTTTAATTTAGCTTAACACGGTGAGACTGCATTCAGGCACTATGGTCCTCACCTATGGAATAGCCTGCCAGAGAGCATCAGGTCCGCAGAGGCTAATTTTTTTAAGAGGGGACTTGAGACACACCTTCTTAGTTTGGCTTTTAAGGGATATCTTTTACCTGTTATTACTGCTGACTGTTTTATCTGTCTTTTAGCTTTGATTTTAGCTTTTTATTCTGTTCTCTTTTCAGTTTTAGCTGTCTTTATTCGGTTGTCTTTTAGCTGTACTGTATAGTGGCCGGGGCTCTAAATACATTTTTGGGATGACCAGCCAATGTGGCTGGTGAATCTCTAAAGTTACTAACCAAACACAACTTCCACCAGCCAATTTTTTTTCCCAGTGAAAATTTTCCCAGATTTGTTTTTCTTTTCGAAAAACCATTAAACATAAAATAACAACAGTATGTCTATGGCAACATGCTATGTCGTATACAGTGTTCCCTCACTCTAACGCGGTTCACTTTTCACGGTCTAGCTGTTTCATGGATTTTTTTAGTGCAATTTTGCATGCTTTTTTTTTTTTTACAGTAATGTACCTATTTTATAAAAAAATTATGAAGGTTTGAACATTGAGAATGTTTAAACAAGAGAGAAATGTGAGAAAATCCTCGATGAGAAAAGTGTATAAACTGTGTGGTGAGGGGTTTTAGAGCCTTAAAACATTTATAACAACTGTAAAAAATAAAGCTAACCACTTTGCGGATTAAATATATTGCGGGCATTTTTTTTAACCTAACCCCGGAGGAAAACGAGGGAACACTGTACACTGATTCTGAAACATATGTTATATAACTGCGCACCGTTTTTCACCTTAATTGTGGGAATGCTGAAAAGCGCACTTGGTTAAGTCCTTTGTCCAGTAACCAAGAAATTGCGGGTTCAAATCCCACCTCTGACTGTACATTCCAAATATATTCATGGCAATTATGTCTAGCGATTATTTGGGATGCCGTAATGGCGAACGAGAAATTTAGACGGTACTGAGGGGAGTTGTGATTTCCTCAGCAACCTCTGGGGGCACCACGTTGACTTTGCTTGTTTGTAGGAGCAAAATAAACAATACAAATCCTATTATCAAGTATTCATAATCTGAAGTTGCTAGTTAATCATGGAGTTCGTTGCTTTAATAAGATAATTACTAATCCACTCAGAAAACACAAATGATTCGGCAGAACTTTAGGAAACTAACAGGAACTACCAGCGCAAATCCTATTGTCTCAAGAATAAAACAATGTTCTTTCAAAGAATATCTAATAAAAAGTTCATCACAAAAATCAAGAATAAAAGAATGTTATTTCAAAGAATATCTAATAAAAAGTTCATCACAAAAAAATAATAACAAAAGAGCCGGTTGGAAATATTCCTGCGCACAGAAAAGGTAAAAGGGTATTTTCCCATACCTTCGCTGCATTGATCACTGTTGCTGTATAAGACTGTGCATTGTCATCACAAGCTCCTCCCCGAGACTGGTGGCATCTGATTAACTGCAAAAACAAAAGGACACAAAAGTAAACGGTTTGAATGTTTATTTTAATACATTATTTTGTTAGTTTAACTTTTCATCTCTGAGGAAAAACAAGACATTGACTCGTCTCGCTCTATTTTGCAAAGAACTTGGGAAAACACCTTGTATGTAAGTAGTCAATTTATGACAAATGAATAGGCAATGTAGAGGTCAGAGCAATGATTCCCATCCTAAAGTGTGGATCACCATTTGTTGACCGACCTAATTAACACAATATCTAAAATACTTTTCTGCAAGTTTCAACAAGCCAAGTTTTAGACTTTTTAAGACTAGAATGAAGACAATTTAGTACAGTACATCCACTTATAGTGTCAATGTAGAACCAAACACTGTCCGGTGGTCAACTGGAGTTTTTTTTTACCATCCTGATGAGTCGCTCCCACACACCACCATGATGTGATGCCATAGAAATGTTGAAAATTCATTTGATGCCCTTTTGACGGAAGACACCTTGCATCTGGTTGTGATCTATAGCAGCTAAAGCTTCTCTTAGCTCTCTTTCAGCTCCAATGAAGTTTTTGCAATAACCATGGTCACTTGCATCAGAAAAGTGATGCAGCTGAGCATGTGTGTGTTCTCCGAAGTTCTTTGGTTAAACTTCGCTACATTGTCCAAGTCCCTCAACCATTCTGTCCACTGTGAAAATGTCAGGAGTATAGGATCATCCCAAGACATGTTTTTTGCGACACATTTCTTGTAACAACATCTTTGACAGCAAGATGAGGGGTGACAAAAAACCTAATGGGTCATAGATGGAACTGATAATTGAAAGAATACCTCGTCTGGTAGGAGGTTGCTTTTTCTCTGTAGGCTTGAAAATGAAAGTCAGTCTCAGCGCACCAACTTAACCCAAGTGCTCTCTCCACTGGCAAGTTGTCTTGATCCAAGTGCAGCTGTCTTGATGGTTTTGAACCGCTTTTCTACCGGAATGAATAACAACACCTTACGACTGTTGCTAGTCCACTTCAGCAGCTGAAATTCTCCTCTTGCGCATATGTCAGCAAGATTCCCTGCCTGCTGCATTGCTTCCTCTTCTGTTGGTAGAGATTTTAAACAACAATCATCTACAGAAAAGCTATTGTTGACTGTATCGCTCACTTCTATGTTGAAATTGTTTTTGTTGTCCATTGCAGTTCTCATCAAAATCGTATTTAAGAAGAAACCGCTCCAAAGATGTGCACTCTCATTCTGTGCTCAACTCGACTTTGACACGTCTCCATTTGGCAACCAGAGGAAGTGTAGGAAATCCACGTGCTTCTCTGACTCCCTCACTTGATTGAACATGGCTTGGACGTCGGTCATCAGAGCAATATTATCCTGTCTGAATCTTGTTAAGACACCAAAGAGTGAAGTTGTGAGGTCAGGACCTTGCAAAAGTTGACCATTTAAAAAAGTTCCTCTAAATCCTGCTCCACAATCAAAGATCACTCTCAAAGTATTTTTCCTTGGGTGAAAAACTCCTTGATGAGGGAGGTACCACACTGCCATCTTCACATTTAAGCTGATTGTCAGGTACCACTTCTGCATACCCATTGTCAATCATCTCTGTCAGAAATTCTGCATATTCTTCCTGATAATTATTATTTCTTTCAAACTTTCTCTTGAGACTTTGCATACGTTGCTCTACCTCTACCGCACCTGTTGTTTGGCATGGTGATGTCATCTATTTTAAAGGGTAAGTCCATGCAGTAATGGCCTTCCTGCATGCAAGTAGATTTGTCCAAGATCTCCATAAATCTTAGATACTTCCTTGACATCTCCTGCTTTTCCTTCAGTACCTTCTCATTGAAATCCCGGTTATCAACAGCTCCTCTAGATTGGCGATAGATTTCCTATTGGCATATATGGTTGGGCACTTTATCACCTTTCACGAATTTCAACTGCACTGGCACAATGGAAAAAGTGGTCTTGGTCTCCGGCCCGATGTATTTTGGTTGGCTAACTTCCACCTTTTTCGGAATATGCAAAACAGTTGGGTGTTTTAGGTTGCATCCGTCACATGTCAGACGACTTTTGCATTCCTTGCTCATGTGGCAACCCTTAAGACATCCAAAACAAACTCCTTTGCTTTTCACACACACACAATACACAAAAGCGTCTGATGACAGCTCTTTGGTGGTTATAGGCTGCTTTTGAATGTTAGACACCGTGGGCTTGGATGTTGCAGTTTGATTGGTGGAAGCTGCAGTATGGTTAGTGGCAGCAAGGGTTGTTACAAAGCTGCTTCCTTTGATGTTACTCCTGTTGTTGCTCCTATTGACAGGTGGTGTTGATGTGCTTGGACGTGAGTCTGTAATGTTACCAAAGAACTGGTGTGATAAAATCTTAATTTGATTTTGCAGAAAGTTGATTACATCAAGAAATGTGGCTCTATAGCCTTGTCTCTCTTCAATGTCACATGCTGTAGACCTCCACCTTTCCCTCAGCTTGTATGGGAACGTCATGATGACATTCCTCATGTTTGATGGAATATTCAACTCTTCCATATACTTTATCTCAGTTATTGCAACATCCTCTTAGGAAAAGAGCAAATTCATTGAGCAAACAAACTTATTTTGCCATTATAGCAGGCCATGCAAATATTTTGTCCATATAGTGTTGCTCTCTTGTAGTCATTGCCAAAATGTTCTTTCAAAAAGTTTTTTGCTCTTTGAAATGCTTGTTGTAGTGCCATGTGGCGACTGCTTCAAACCAGGTCTCTGGGCTGCCCCCTGTTGTATTGCTCCAAAAAATACAAATTGTCTTGATGACTGCTGGTTCTTTTTTCAATACAGTGTTCAAAAGACTTAATAAAGGAAGCATACAGCAATGGTTTGCCATCAAACACTGCAATTTCTCTTTGCGGTAAGGTCGATAACCTGTTGTTGAACACGCATTGCAGTGAGTTCATTCTGCTTTTGCATAACATCATAAATTGTACTGTGCTCACGTATTTTGCACTGATGAATGGCCAGGTAAGAACATTGTTGGATGTTTGGTCTGTACAGTTGCTACCTTGGGAAGAGATGTAGCAACAGAGACTGTGAAAACATTTTGAGGTTGCTGCCTTTGTGTGGTTGGATGAAAGATCCCAGTTTTTGACTGCAACAGTGATTTTTGAGTGGTTTCCATTATTGAAGTGCCATGTTGGATTTTGTTCTGTGACTGTATTGGCATAGTCACTTTTGCTTTTACGTCATTTACAGATGTAACAGGTGGCGCTGTTGAGCCTTGTTTTTGTATTGGTATAGTCACTTTTGGTTTTTCATCTTGAATAGAAGTAACAGGTGGCGCTGTTGAACCTTGATCCAAAGTCTTTTGTTTTCCTGTGGGCACAAATTAATTTGTATTTGGGTTGAATTTGACTTTCAACTCTAAGTCCTTTGCTCACATGAGAATTAATTCCATTTGAACTGTTTTTTCCTTAAACGTCACTGCCTTCCAGCACTGCGAGTCTTGCAACAGCGGCAGCAAGTTGTGCATCAATTTCCAACTGTTCCTTCATTTTCCTCAGTTTCTCCTCTTGTGCCTAAAGTTCATGTCGCCTTTGCAGAGCAGCAGCTCTCTCCATTAAAGCAGCTCTCAGTCTTCACTTTTAAGTA
Organism: Leptonotus elevatus; assembly: GCF_054856555.1. Taxonomy (NCBI): domain Eukaryota; kingdom Metazoa; phylum Chordata; class Actinopteri; order Syngnathiformes; family Syngnathidae; genus Leptonotus; species Leptonotus elevatus. The sequence goes on from NC_141245.1 coordinate 1,066,990, forward strand.
AGCAGATGAAATGCTAGAGTGGCTGGATTTGGAATTGCTTCTCCTGCTTGATTTTTTACTCGTCACATTGGATACACTATCCTCTGGGTAGATAACATCTTGACACTCAGATGTTAAACCAACAGAAGTTTTACTGCTACCACTTTTTGTATATTCACTTTCATTGTCATTTTGAACATCATCATCATCATCATCAACCATATTTTGATCGTTTTCATCAACATCATCATTTTCACTTGAGATTCCATGCTCTCTCAACCATGTCATGATTTCTTCAACAAACACTTTGTTATTGGACATTTTAGACTGAAACCATATGTGTTGCCTTCTCTGCTCCTCTTCCGGGAGCACAAACTGAGTGATTAATGCATTATGAAGCTCGGAGGCCTTTTGACATAATTGAAACTTTCTAGGTCATTTTGAACCGCACACACGTTTTCCTCGGACACCAATTGAGTTTTTATTTGTGTCTTTAATTTGCTTGCTTGTGTAAAATTGTCCGCTCTTTCCTTTTGAAACCTTTCAATCATAAACATAATTAATTTAACAGTAGGTTCCCTGGGTTGCTTCTCCGTGACGTCACTTTTCAAAGTTAAGCATTCTATTACCTTAACATATCGAGTTGGTTCACTCATTTTGTAAAGAGCTGGATGCCTTAAATGTGAGCTTCCGTGTGCGCATATGCACAGTTGTTGGTTCAGCGCAATCAAAGTCACAAGTTGGGAAATTATTTTCCTCCAATCTCAATTGATTCTTCAGCACAATTGGTGAAATGTAGCAGTACAAATATTGACATCCAAGTCTGTGCTATGAATGCGTGAATGACTGACCTCCTGTTGCCGACCAGCGCACCAAACCTTTGCCTTTCTTGACTGATGTTGACTTGATTGTGTTCCAAAATGTGATCCAATGATCCAATGAATGAATTCCAATCTCCTTGTTGTTCGGTCGGGTTTTTACTTTTGTAGCGACTAACATTGGGTTCTGTAGTCACCGTGGATGGATGTGGGAGATGTTTTTGACACGATCGACTTAACAAATACGTGTCCACAAACAAATGGCTTCAATGGTTAAATCCAAAACAAATGTGGTATAAATTATGCTACTAACTTTCTTACTGAAATTCTATTTATGAAATTATTGTATGAGCGTATGTATGAGCGAGTGTTTGCGAGTGATAAAAACCGCATTACCTTCCACACCATCAACCTGATATCCTACACCTGTGATTAAAAGGATTAGGGAGGGAGGGTGGAGAGGTCCAGGCAGTGGCTACACTACCATCTGTGGTCATCTACCGCAAATAAAAGCAAAAATAACATGTGGCTCCTACAACCACTTTATGTTCTTCCTGATTTGCAATGGGATTCCAATGCATTGACGCCCAACGTTCTAAATTTCAAAGTTTCCCTTCGACCATGCACTGAACTGTTGGTCCTGAAGACATAAATCATTAAACTTGCACTTACCCGTGTATGCAAGTACTGTAATTCGGTTTTGTTTTAAGTTTCCCCCGCTGCTATGCTAACTAGCTCTAAACACGGTTGCACGTGCACAGCCATTGCTGGTGGTTTTCAATCAATTCTGACCAGACAGCAAGGTAGGCTACATTTAGTTCCGCTTTATGGTTACGTTACAGCGTCTTCAAATATTCATACATTTCAAAGCGAAACTTAAGTTTATGCAAGTTTTAAATAAAAGGAATATCAATAGATTTAAAGAAATTTCAAAATCATATTTAAGACCTAACGAGATCTCCTGAGAATTTTAGACATTTTTAGGCCTTAAATTCAAATTATTGGATTTTACACTTTAAAATAAATAAATAAATAAGACCCTGTGGATACCCTGTATTAGCTATAGCTAGGGGGGAAAATCTGATACAACAGCTGAATTTTATTTGGATTTCTCTTGTTTTAATCCGCATTTGCACTCTATGTTTTAATTCATCTAGACTGATGCTTAATTTTGATAATTTTAATCAAATTATTTTAGATGAGTTTCGCAATATCTGAAGATTATTTTGTTTCTCTTTGGTAATGCTTTGTAGGTTTTATATTCACTTTGAATTGTCTTGTACATGAAATGTTCTATACAAATAAGCATGTCTTGTCTTACCTTGCCTTGTCATTTAAAGTCAATTTCATGGAGTCATTGTATGTTGCTGTTAAAATGTGTATTGCCAAAGTATACATGGGGTTATTGATTTCATATATAATTTTTGTATTTAAAAAGCAAATGTGTGGCAAAGCATTTAGTGTGTGTACATGTATTTTTTATTTATTTATTTATTGTAACAACGTGGTAACAGCAATAGCATGCATCATTTTTGGTCATTTGTGTCTGCATGTCATATTACCTTGTTTTCAGCATAAGCTAGCCAGCGACTTCCCAGTGCTATTGGATTGAGATATGGCCCAGGACAGGGATAGCAACCTGAAACACCCAAAGTCAAATGCATTTCTATTTTTTTACAGGAACCATGAATTATAAGAAGAAAACATGTTGGGATATTGTATAAAGGTCATAGAAATAAATAAAGTAAATCAAATATCGATAGAGGGACCGTGAGAGTTCAACATTGTTAATAGTAAAATAAAAGGTAAACACATAATGAACCAATTATGTTCCATTTCCACCGGATGGTGCAGTTTAGTACAGTTTACATTTGATTCAATTTCCATTGTAAATGGTCCTATAATGTCTGAGTGCTCCCAAATATACAGTATTTTTGTCTTACAACTATTCATGGACCATGGCCAATGAACAATTTACTTTTACTACTTTTATATAATTATAAAAGTCTATAAAAACTTACTGACGGCAATGCAAACCAACCCTGACATTTAGTCATACAGGGAGAGAAAAAGTCCACATAAGGGTTGTAGTGCCCCATAAACAAAAGTACCACCCATGAGATCTCCTGAGGGACGTGGTGGAATCCCTTCTCGAACATCGCAAAGCGCAAATTGGTTGGGAAAGCTCTTGTGCACTTTCCAAGACCCTACTGAGAGTGTAATGCTTTGGCCAAATCGGACACAAATTGAACTATTCTAGTGACATGATTACATATAAAGTAGTGATGCACTGAATTTTCAGCCACCGAAAATATTCGTCCAAAAATTTGAAAAATATGCATTTTCAGCATTCGGCTGAAAAAAATATGGCCAAAATAGGATGTTGTGGTAACGCAAGCAAAAAAAAACTGCTGCAAGCAAGAATATGTATGTTAAACGCCGGGGTGAGTGTTCCGCCTCACTATTAATTCATGAGCAGTAGCCGATAGCTAGTGCTTTGAGGCTAACTCGGTCGATGCTATTTAAATCAGCGGCGAGGAATAATGGCAATGGCACAAAGTGTTAGCGGAAAGTAGTATCATGATCTCTGTATGGTTTGTGCGCCAGCGAGAGGAGAGGCAAGAAAGAAGACAACACAAGACAAGTGTGTGCGTGTAGTAGTTACGCGCTAGTTTACAGCGATCAAGCTTTTTATTCTGTAACTGAAGTGTCATAGCAAATTGTTTGCTGCTGAAATGTGAATAAAGCCCCCATTGAATAAGTAACATGGCGCCCGGTTCCTCCGTCTGTATTTATTTCACATAGACCTAGACTAAAAAAAATTAACAAAGCTTGATCTCGAGCTTATTACGTCCAACAATGTGCAGAAAAGCTAAAGTGTGCTAACTACAACTTTATTTATCTTAGAATAACAAACGCAATGACATGACAATGCACTATGCTTGTGGTTATTCTCATTCATCCAGCTCATTCATTTCTCAATCGGTACAGTAGTAATGCGTGTTGAAAATGTGGAGTGAACTGTAGCTAATGGTAAGTCTGAATGATATTAAACATTGCTTTTTATTTTGATACTTGATGAATTTTTTCGGCGTTTCGGTTATCGAAGTGTTTCTCATTTTCGGTTTTCGGTTTCAGAGAAAACATTTCATTTCAGTGCATCCCTAATATAAAGACAATGCCGTTCGAATAGACATGTACAAATCCATGCCAGGCAGCACGATTGATGCATCTGACATGATACAAGTGGGTTGAGACCATTTGCTCATCACAGTCCAACAGTCAATCGGCCTTGAGAATGTACTCGCATTGTCACACAAACACACGCACAAACACTACGGGTGAGCCTGATATTCGTACAACACGAGTATCTGGTATGGATAATTGATTATTCCCGGATACGAATATAACGCGGATAGACTTCCTTAATATCCGTGCTGAAGGAAAAGCCGTCCCCTCCCTCCTCTCCGCGAAGCACACAGGCAGAGAGTGTTACAATTAATGAATTAAACTTCTAAAAAGCAAAATGAATAGTAAATCAACAAACAGACTGCATTCATTAAATAATGTGAATGGATTTGAATGGTTTTAGGACCTGGGGGAAATCTCTGCATGCTCAAAACTGCCGTCTGGACTTACATAAAGTATAGGCCCATTGCAAGTGAAGCCAAACAGCCTTCATCTGATTTGTAAGTCTGTGAAGCAGGCCACCTGCTTCAGCGCTTTCCTTTCCACAATAACAACGATTTAAAAGGCGGATTAATTCACCAGGATTGTAATTTTGTCACAATGTGACACGGGATTAGTTAAAATAATATTTTTTAAGATACAGCTGTAAATAGAAAATATTAACATAATTTTAATAGTTGCCGTTTCATCAGCTTTGTCTGAGCGTGCTGCACTCATATTAACGTCCAATTGGAACACAATTGTTTACAGCTGCATTCCTGTTAACCACCGTGCGCCGGCACATGGACTAATGAATCGGTCTAAAAATAGCTTGAACCGGCCGATGGCCCGGTCAAGACGTTATAAATCGGTTTTATGTTGCTGATACAGCTGCTCAAAACTGCTTTATAAAACAACCAAAACAGTACAGTTGCGATTGATTCAATGTCATGAGAATGAAATGTCTTGGATGAATGAGAATATTATTCGCAAGCAAGCTGTTGAAACTGCATTTCCATGTAAGTCACGCGAGACGTTTTTGTTTGCGCGTGGGTGGGAAAAAAAAGTCACACGAGACTTCTAACAGTTATGTGACGTCAGATAGCGCTGAGTTTGGCAGGGAAGAAAGTTGAATGAAGACGCAGACAAGATTCACAACATGCTCCGGCAAGTTTAATGTTTAAAGTATGGAGGAGATGTTTATTTTATATAAACAATGGAATACTGGAAAAAAGTGTCGCCATGTACAAAGACTGTTAACCGCGAGTGTGGCAAATGTACGTACACGCTTGATTAGATGGCATGGAGCCGTACGGACAAGGAAAATACTTCTTCCAACTAAAACACCCACAACTCGACCAGTGGAAAGGTAATAACGGCCTTAATAACCCGGTTTATTGTTAAAGACTTAAGCCATACTGCGTTGTGAAGAATGACAGCTTTCATGACATGATAAACACATTAGCACCCCTGATATGATGTGCAACTAGATTCCTGTCGTGACAATCACGCCGGAGTTATTTTTTAAAAGTTGCACACAGGCAAAAACATAAGCATCTGTTGAGTGGAACACTGCAATAAAGTGCCAGCCCACATTACTGATAATGGAATATGATAGGTAACATCATTGTGATGATCAAGTTAAGCTATTTTTTCACAATAAGAAGCTTGATAAGCATTAAGTATAAACGTATTCACTGCATGTATGGGTAATATACAGGAAATGTCAAAGAGAGAGCAATTATGATAACATGTTAAATCGGTAAGATTACCGAATGAACTCTCTAAGCTCTCTCGGAAGAAAAAAAAAGTCTACATCAACTTATTCATTGCATGTATGGGTAATATACAGGACCTGTCACAAGAGTAAACATAATAGAAAGTAACTGAGATCTAACTGTTTTAAGTTAATTAGTTTACATTTAGTAAGATGGCCCTTTGAAAAAGATATTCATAAGTTGTTACAACTTAGGAGTGAAGTATTTTATTAGGCAGATGCATGTTAAAAAAGCATTTTAAAAGACTGATAGTTACTAATTTGGTCTGTAACATGTCAGAACATTACATATGCAAAAAATGTTGCTGTTTTCCAAAATAAAAGCAGATGTTTGCAAATGTGCAAATTACAAGATTTAGATCATTTTAAATTATGCAAGATATTCAAACAATTAATGGAGTAAAAAAATATTTGTAAATTAATTTGACATTTGACTAATTGTTGAATAATTAAATAATCGGTGCTGTCATGATTTAGTGTGCATGGAGAGGGTGGACCAAAATGTGGGGAGTAACGGCAGGGAGACAAGAATGGATAGTTATGTGATTAACTTTATTAAAACAAGTACAGATAGGTGAGTGGACGAGGACTGAACGTGACGTGACTAGACTGGGCGAGAGTAGATGGGTTGCCATGACAGGACAGGACGAGAGTAGCTGGCTTGACAGAACGTGGGCAACTAAACTGAGACGAGGACAACTTGACTGAGACGAGGACGACAAGACTGAGACGAGGACGACAAGACTTAGACATGGACGACAAGACTGAGACCAGGACGACAAGACTGAGACATGGACAACTAGACTGAGACGTAGATTACTTAACTAAGACAAAGATGATTTAACTGGGACGAGGGCTTAGCTTGACGCGACGAGAAACACAGACTCCCACACGGAACGTCGACATCGACAAAGCTCCCACACAGACTGGACAAACACAACAAACTAAATACACCAACACTTAATGAGACACACCTGGGGAACACAATACGCTGAGGGCACTGATTGGTCACACACACTGGGAAAGGAACAGACACAGGTGGACGTGATCAGACATAACGAGACAGGGGAAGAACTAAGGAACACATGCCAAACACCGCAGATGAACACAACAAACACACCCAAAATATACAAAACCCCAACCCCTACAAAACCGAAACATGACAACAACAAAAACCCCGCCAAGGGACGGCTCCCAGACGTCGCAAAAAAACAACAACCCGAAGAACCAAAACAGGACGGGAGGGAACAGACACGGAGGTGGGAACACAGTCCACCAACGGCGTCAGTCCGGAGAGTGTACCGGACACCACACAGGGGCAGAAGACAGTTGCAAGGCGTGCGGCGCCAGAACGGGATCAGGGGATGGCCGCAGGGATTGCGCCGCCTGGCGCTGGATCCAATAGAGTCGTGCTCGAGCCGCCGAAAGGGGATCCGATGGCGGCCGCAGGGCTCGCGCCGCCTGGGCTGGAATTATGGCTTTGAGACTGTTGCTGCAGAGACAGAGAGATGAAGAGACGAGGAGGCTGGAGGCTGTAGCGGCACAGGCAAAAGGGTCAAGGGCTGCAGCGGCACAGACGAAGTGGCCAGGGGCTGCAGCGGCACAGGTGAAGTGGCAAGGGGCTGCAGCGGCACAGGTGAAGTGGCAAGGGGCTGGAGCGGCACAGGCGAGGAAGCCAGGGTCTGCAGCGGCACAGGCGAGGAAGCCAAGGGCTGCCGAGGGGCCGGGACGAGGACTTGAAGCTGCCAAAGAGCCAGGACGGGGACTTGAGGCTTTCCAAGGAGCCGGGACGGGGACTTGAAGCTACCGAGGAGCCGGGACAGGGACAGGGACTTGAGGCTGCAGAGGAGCCGGGACAGGGACTGCATCAGGCGAGAATCCGTGACTTTAGACTGCAGCAGGCGAGAATCCGTGATTTTAGACTGCAGCAGGTGAGAATCCGTGACTTTAGACTGCAGAAGGCGAGAACCCGTGACTTTAGACTGCAGAAGGCGAGAACCCGTGATTATAGACTGCCGTTTCAAACGAGCAGGGTTGATCCATGTGCCTCCCGCTGGGTCCTTAGCTGGAGGGAGCATTCTGTCATGATTTGGTGTGTGTGGGAGAGGGTGGACCCAAATGTGGGGAGTAACGGCAGGGAGACAAGAATGGATAGTTATGTGATGAACTTTATTAAAACAAGTAAAGACAGGTGAGTGGAAGAGGACTGGCCGTGACGTGACTAGACTGGGTGAGAGTAGACGGGTTGCCATGACAGGACAGGATGAGAGAAGGCTGGCTTGACTGTGGCTTGCTTGACTGTGGCAGGCTTGGTAGAACGTGGGCAACTTGACTGTGACGTGGACAACTTTACTGTGACGTGGACAACTTGACTGTGACGTGGACAACTTGACTGTGACGTGGACAACTTGACTGTGACGTGGACAACTTGACGGTGACGTGGACAACTTGACGGTGACGTGGACAACTTGACGGTGACGTGGACAACTTGACGGTGACGTGGACAACTTGACGGTGACGTGGACAACTTGACGGTGACGTGGACAACTTGACTGTGACGAGGACGACTAGACTGTGACGAGGACGACTAGACTGTGACGAGGACGACTAGACTGTGACGAGGACAACTAAACTGAGATGTGGACGACTAGACTGAGACGTAGATGACTTAACTGAGATAAAGACGACTTAACTGTGACGAGGGTTTAGCTTGACGCAACGCGAAACACAGACTCCCACACAGAACGTCAACTTGGACAATGCTCCCACAGACTGAACAAACACAACAGACTAAATACACCAACACTAATGAGACACAGCTGGGGAACACAATAGGCTGAGGGCACTGATTGGTCACACACACTGGGAAGGGAACAGACACACAGGTGGACGTGATCAGACATAACGAGACAGGGGAAGAACTAAGGAACACATGACAAACACCAATCACAGACAAACACACCCAAAATAAACAAAACCCCAACCCCTACAAAACTGAAACATGACAGTTGCACTGCTACACCGAATCGAACCGAATCGTAATCCTACTGAGTCAAACTTTTTTTTTTATCAAACCGTCCTTGTATTGGATCGCACCCCAAGTATCGAGATGCGTATTGAATCGTCTTGACTGACCGCCTGTAAATCTGTGTTTTTGCTACATATAACCTTGTGGTGTCAGTGTTAATGTTTCTATAGTAAACCAGTTAGCACGTTAGCTAAATTAGCATGACATGATGCATAAAGTAATTTCAAACATGGTGGTTTAAACGCCACAAGTAACATATATAACCACATATAACCTTGTGGCAAGTAACATAATATATAACCACATATAACCTTGTGGCTTACAGGCGGTTTAGGAGTTCCTGGTGAACTTGTATCCATGAGTATTGCCTTTAGCCAACATAGGGCGCGCTCTCCTCTCTCCTCTCCTGAAAAGCTGGAAGGCGTTCTCGCGCTCAAAGCCACGCCCCCAATCCCGCCTCCCACATTAAAACACTGCCAATAAGTTAAAACTGAAAAAAAAGAGACGTGAAACTGAAAACCAGAGAGTTGAAACTGAAAACCTATGACACTCGGAAAAAAGAGTGTAAAATAAATCTGCGGATTGACATTGAAAAATATGCTTAAAGAAAATAGTGTTTTTTTGATGTCTGTATTTTAATTTTGAATACAACTTTTTTCAATACCAAATCTTATTGTCAGTGTTGTGGCTCCATAGGGGCGGGGCATCAAACTTTACAGATGGTAATTCAGTGTGGCTCGCTTTACGAGCGCCTCTTGTTTTAAATCCGTTACTGTCAAAATGCACCTGTGCTTAACAGTACCATATCAAAAAAACGCCGGTTCCTGTGACGTCACACCACTTGATCTGAGTCGGCAAATTATAATTTGAGTGTTAATTTGGCACGCCCACTCAAGTGAATAGCCAAATTACCATCCATTCGTGCACAGCTTCAACTGTGACGTATTGATACAGAGCATGAATCCCGTCTCTCCAAAAACTGGACTGACATGATAATGACAGGAAACACACCTCTAAGATAACTACTGCCTTGCTAAAGAGGGTGAGGTGTGGTGATGGACTGCCCAAGCATGTCCCCAGGCTTTTTTGAGGCAACAATAAATTTACACTGCTACATAAGCTGTACACAACTACTGTTATTTGTATTAAGTGTAATTTATTTAGCGCTGCCCCATGAAAACATATAATTTAAATATTTGCAGTAATGTGAGGAGTGTACTCACCTTTGTGATATAATGTATATAGTATTAGATAAGACATATTATTGTTGAAATTATACATCAACATCTGAAAGTCTTCCAAGGATAAGCAACAAAATTCCTTACTTGTAACAAAAAACTTCTTGGTTAAGGTGCAGCTGTCAAATGCAGCAATCTTCTCTTGTAGGCTGACGGCAAGAATACTGTAAAAGACAGTTTATTAATAAAGTGCATAACAACTTCATAACATTAAATAAAAATTTAACTGATGCAACATACTGCTTGTTACAGTGAAGATCATAAATCTGGGTCTTGAACTGAATTGATTTGACTAGTTCCCCTGTCTTGAGTGAATACAGGTCAGCACAACAGTAAGGGGGGCTTGTTCTGAAAATAAAGAAGAAAAGAGATACGTTAGACTCGGTAGACTCTGAACATCAAATACAGTCAGTTTGTATGGAATGTAGGTTTGTTGTTGTTGTTGATAATGTACAGAAACATTCTACTGTGACCAAGGGTGGCAATTGGGTAATTTGAGACAAACATTAACGACCGGTCTGTTCCAGGCCCACCTGGTCCAGCATTTTTTTTCTATTAACTAATTTGCTCCCAAAAACGTATGAATACATTTTATATTAAATGTTTAAAGTGTCGCAAAGACGTATTTATATATTTTTAATGGTTTTTTTTTAATGCTAAAGCATACAGAAGGCTTTGATGCAGCCTTTCAACTGCAAAGAATGGTTGAAAAAATGGTAAGTTATTACACAAACGGCCAGCAGGTGGCAACAGAGCAAAACAGATCAACCAGGGCCATGTTGAAAAAAAAGCTAATTTACTCACAATTCTAAATAGATTTGTGAATAATGATGAAACTTAGCTATATTTTAATGCTAATTGCTGTAAAACTGTCTTATTAGAAAAAAAGGTATGAGTCTACTTTATTCAGTTCCTTAGTAATCACCATTCGAAAATAGGTAATTTGAGTGACGCCAAGCTATAATGGAAAAAATAAGGAGTAAACAAGCTTTTTGTGAAAAGAAAAATTTTCTGCACAACAGTGACTTTGACACTAATATTTTTTGTTTAATGACGCTCTGTGAATTAGATTTAATGTGACAAACACTTTGATTATTTCACGACATCCTTGAAAACGTATTTCCTAAGCCCACTGAAAAGAGATGCAATGCTGCCATCTGCTGGCCATAGTTTGTGGGTGTTTTTTGTATTTATTTTTTTCAGCTCATTCATGAAACCAGAGCTGCCCAAGACATTGCGCTGCCCATTGGAAGGAAAAAAAACCCCGTCAAACGTCAGTTGATGTCAATTAACGTTAAGGGCAAGAAAAGAGTTGATGTGTATTGATTTGAGGAACTGTTAATTTTAGCGTTTATATTAGATTACTTAATACAACATATTAAGCATTTGGCAGCAATCGACTTTTGTGTACGTCTCGGTGTGCTACATGTGCCACCCAATGTTTGTAGGCCAAGGTCAAACGTAGCAAGATTGGATTTTGTTTTTCCACTGTAGGGGGCACTACAAAGCCATTTTTTTTGTAATTGTGCATGACAACTTGAAACACTATCTAAGTTTTCGCCAAGCCCGATGAGTGAGAAAAGATTCTGGCGACTCTTCATCAATGTTAAGATCCCCAAAAACGCAAATCATTTGCAGAATAATAACAAAAAATAAATAAATAAATAAGAATAAGAATACATTCTACAAAAACAATAGGAACCTCGAAGTGGTCACTGCTCAGGCCTTAATTATGTGCATCAGTACAGTAAATATGGCTATAGCTATTTTTAATCAGCCAGTATTGGGAATAACAGCGTTAAAGTATAACTGTGTTACTAATGGCGTTAATTTTGTAGTAACAGTGACGTAATTAATAACTTTCCCCATTGGAGCACCTCCGTTATGTTACAGTCAATGTAACGTGTTACATTATTAGTGCTTTTGGTGAATTTGGAACAAACACGCTGCAATATCATCAACTGCATTCTGCCACGTCGCGACACTATAACAAATGTGAAAGCAGTGCCAGTTACTTTAAGAAAATAACATGATTCTCAACATTATTGTCATTACACTATATGCCAATAACATGACAATAACATTGATGTATGGTCCACAGTCATGGTTTCATTCAGTGAAAATGCATATATGTACATAATCTTGCTCAACACATTCATGATGCATGCGGGAACAAACATAACACAACACAAGTAAAAAAAAGCAGTTATTAAAATTAAGTATCAAGAGATTTTTGTGTCATTTTGCTTTTTATGCAAATTGGAGTTGGTGACAATCGCTCTGATTGGCTGTTAGCAAGGCAATGCAAATCAGTTGTTACTTTTCTCCCCCCGTCTAGTAATCTCCTAACTGTAGTACAGAGGCTTAACAGGCATATGTTGTCGTCTTATTTCACAAATGTGATTTATCTCCGAACAAACATACAGTATACTGAGAACCTGGTGCGCTGCAGCAATGCCGCCCCAGAAGCAAGACTCCCCTCACGTGCTACAGTACAGTACTACAACACTCCATCTTCCATAACACCATTTTTCTGGGCCAGGCATGAGATACACATTGAGCAATGCCCCCCAAAAAAGTGTTGAAGTTATATGTGAATTTTTATTTTATGGAACCATGACTGTTAGAGAGAGCATATGGACCAATAGCGTGAGTGACTTCAGGTGCGTGCACGTGCACACTTCCAGCAATGTGATCCGCTGGATAAAATGTCAGTGACACAGAGAATAGAAAAATCTCAGTTTGTCAGTATGGTGGTGTAGTTGAGGTCCCAAATGCAAGAAAGCAGATATGAGGCAGAGGTAAAGTCCCAAAAAAGGGTTTTCTTTAATTAAACAAAAACATGGTGGTAAACATGGTACTGACCGGCAAACAAAAGCAAAAACAGTCCAAAAACAAAAGTGAGGGAAGATGTGGGGAACTACATGGCATGACAGCTAAAACGCAGACAGCAACATCATTGGAGAATTGGAGCTTACGTCATCAAACTACGACAATGCGTCGTCATCGAGCTGCGACCACTACGTCATCACTGGAGGAGTAGCCCGCATATGGTGTCCACAGTGGACCGTACAGGACCCGTTTTAAAATCTTTCCACTCTGGAGCCTGGTTCCAAAAGTGATCGGTTTCAAGCTCTGAAACGGCGCCGCTGTGTGGACGAACTGCCCAAACTGTAAGAAACTTGTGCGGATACATTGAAACGGGATGTCTTGTGAACGGGGCCTAAATACACCAACACTAACTGACATGTCGAGACACACCTGGACAAAACACAAATGGCAGGGGGCACTGAGGCCCCGTCCAGACGGAAGCAAAGCCGGCTTCGTTCCTCAAACAAATCTCGTACACACAGAAGCATTTGAAGATTTGCATGTGTCCAAAAGAAGACGCTAAAGACGTTTAACAGCTGTAATGTATATGCCAAGTCTGGAGTGGCACAGGGAGTTAACAGAAAGCGTAGAAGAATCAGCAAAAAAGACGAACACTTTTTTTTCTAACTTTATTGCAATCTACAGAACAAAACATGGCTTTGCATGTATCAAAACAACAGGAAAAAGACAAACACAGGAGAAGTGACAATGGCGGGTGATTAAAGTACAACACCGCTTGTTGAACGTGGGTATAAAGAAGCAAAATATTGTGCCACAAAAGCATAAGCAAGCTAAGTAGGCTGCGCAAAACGACTATGACACGGCTATCCGCCATTGTTGTTGACAGACTTACAGTTCACACGCAGTCACGCGAGAATTGGCGCATACGTCATCAATCTGAGACAATGCGTCGTCATCGAGCTGCGGCCATTACTGGAGGAATATCCTGCATATGGTGTCCAGACGGACGTGTACGTTTTGAAATCTTTCCACTCTGGAGCCCGGTTTCAAAAGTGATCGGTTTCAAGCTCCGAAACCGTGCTATCGTGTGGACGAACGGCCTAAACGGTAAGAAACTTGTGAGGATACATTGAAACTGGCTTTCGTGTGGACATACAAGGAAGGTCAGGCAAACACAGGTAGATCACATAAAGCTCGAAGAGACAAGGGAAGGACACAGGGACATAACAAAACACAGATGACACAGACAAATGACACAAACACCCAAAACTAAACAAAAACCCAACCCCACAGAACCGAAACATGATACAGTGACTTTAGTTACTTTTCTGAGTAACTAATTACTTTTACAAGGCAGTAAACCTGCGTTTCTAACTGAAATACTTTTTTCAAGAATTAATTTGTAACTATAACTAATTACTTTTTGGGCAATATGCCCAAAACTGTTGACAGCGCTGCCACAACCAAATAAGCACAGTTTCAAGAATAAGAAAAACCTTGAATTAAACAGAAATGTCCTTTTAGGCTTCCCTGTCATTTATTTTAGCTTTTAATTTACAGCATAACAATCAACCCAAATCAAAGAACTTTCCCGAAAAATTGCAAATTGAATTGATTCGTGAAGACAATGAAAAACCTGCTATTTAAGAATGAAAATTGCACAGACTTAAGTTGTTTTGTGTGTGCAATATTTTAACAAATGACTCACTTCTAAAGGAGTCAATGTGGGGGTCACATGTAATAAGATCCTCGGATCTCATAGAAAATGGGGCACAGGTTGAAAGCATGGCTAAATCACAATTAACATTATGGACCATGACTGACTGGCAATAGTTGCACATGTTAAAGTGATACTGAGCACCATAATCCAGCTCAATAACAGCCCTAATACGATGGCCCTATTAGATCAACCTGTCAATTACTAATACTCAAACTGGCCCATTAGTTTGAAAGGAAACAAAATGAAGAATGGCAGTGTGTCCCTTTTACCGCTGAAAGAACATGCAACAATGCAAGAAATTTTGGAGAATATTGAATGTCTCAGCAGCAGCAGCAGCATCACAGTTTAATATTGGTTAGCTGTATGCCTCACAGACATTAACGGATTACAAAGTGTGGACAGCCTCACCCCCAGATAAATGTCTCCAAGATAAACAAGCATTATATATGAGTGTGTATGTGTGTGTTTTTGTGTGTAGGTGTGCGTCGTCATCGAGCTGTGACCACTACGTCATCACCGGAGGAGTATTTGTTAAATTGTGGAGCCCATACACGCGTTTTTCCTGGTTTAACAACCATTGTGGGGACCAACTTGAAATTGTGGGGACATTTTGGTGGTCCCCACAAGTTCAGACCTTTTTTTGAGATCAAGACTTGGTTTTAGAGTTTAGGTTTGAATTGGGTTATGGTTGAGGTTAGGGTAAGGAATGGGTGTAGGCAATCATTTTTGATAGTTGGGGTTAGGCGAAGGGGCATCATGTCACTGAAATCTCCCCACGACGATACAAAGACAAACGTGTGTGTGCATATGTGTTTAATTTTTTTATTTCCACCAGCAATCTCGACTAACTAACTAAAAAGACATTGATGTGCTGAAACCATTGGATTATTACTTTAAAGAGAATCTTTGTAGGAATCTTTGTTCAAATTTGACACGGCAGTTTCTACTGACACTCGAAATAAATCCATAAAAGTATAAGACTCCAACACATCTTTTTTGTTCCTTTTCTGGTGTGGTTTTATTTTAATTTACAAATCTTGTAATCTAACTCTTGAGCTCACTTCACCAATTTATATACCAGTGCTGCTTTTGTGGCCAAGACTTCAATCTGTTTTCCATTTAAGTGTCAAGACTGCATCCCTTTTTGTGGTTAACAAAAGCTGTGATTTCAAAATGATTACATGCAAAAAGTTGTGTAAAGACCTTGGTAAATTTACGACCATGCTCAATGGAAAAAACAGCATCACACCCTTTTCCCTTCTTGTCTCTGACCATAGTGGTATTCAGGAAACATGTCAAGAAGGGAAGAAGCGGTGAGTGCCATTCAGCCAAAGGTCAGGACTTTTACTTTTCAACACAGAAATGTTTTCTGCATTAGTGTCAGGTGACGCCTGGCTGAACCGCCAAACCATCAAAACACAGCTTGTTTCTGTGTTAATAAGGAAATTGGAAAAACAAACATGTACTGTAAGTCTTCTGAAGTATTTAGAAGGCAATCTCTATCAAAGGCCAGTAGTGAGGCCACATTTTATTTCCAGAGGGCAGACTAGTGGTGTGTGTTTTATCGTCTCTTCTTTCACTCAGGTCTGAGATTTAGCCAGCCAGGCTAAGGAGCCAGCCAGGCTCCTAACATGGGAAATTAAGGTAGCCCGACAATATTCCTGGTAGCCCGACCCTTTGATAAAGAGTACGGTCGTTTTTTCAAGTCATACTGAATACTGTAACTGTAAAACAAGACATGTTTCAACAGGATCCCCTTTTCTTTCTATTTTTATAATAACAAAAGAAAAGTAAAATAAAAAAAATCTGATGCGCTATAATTGCAGATTTCCACCATATATTTTTAGGGGATTTACAGAACGGTCTACATTTGCCTCTCAGGCCAGGCCTCGATACAACAATCCAACATCGCAAGTCGGAAAGTGTACGGGTGTGCGCACTCGTATGCGGTTCGAGGCATACGAGCGTCAGCTAGCTTTGTGCTATGCTATCATCGATTATCCTCGGGTTAAACCAAACTCCCGTTTGAAGCAAAACACATCAGTCATGGACATAGCGACCAGTTGTAATTCCGACGTCCGTTTCATGTACCACAAATCTTGGGTTGGATTAATAAAGCCTTGGCAACGCTGAGTGATGGCCCAGGAAGCTAATGCTGGTAGCACCGTAGCCTACAAGCGTCATGAAACCCGGGAACTCGAGAAGCCTCCGAGGCTCTACCCGCTGCAATTGCAATAATGACATGACTGGCTGCAGCGTCGCTGGAAGGATATGACGCACATGCCATGAGGCGCCGCCGTAACCATGGATGCCGCCGTAACCATGGACGGTGCCATAATCTTGTGTGTGTATTAGAGATGTCAAGACTAGATGTCTCACGAGTCCACGAGAACGAGACGAGAATTTTGCAAAATTTGTAATATAGAAAATTCTTCATATACATTTTCCAGCTGTCAGAATGTTTTCCTTTTATTGAGCAGACTGCAACATTTACAGCTATCATCCTACATAAAATTCTATAAAATATTCGGGTAATGTGATAAAATAAAAAAATATAATGTTTTGCTTAAAAAAAACAAAATTTGCATTATATTATAAATTAAAAATATACAAGACAAAAAAAACACATTTTACTTAACAATGAGCAACCGACTGATTTTCATTTTTAGATTTTTTTTTAACTTAAATTTAAACTGCTTAGGAGCACACTATTTTCCTCACTAGAAATTCTCCCCCCAAATGTTTGTCTACGAGGCGAGGTGACGTCAAAACGACAGTAGCGATTTTGCCGGCTAAGTTTGTTCTAAAATGATCAGCACTCCAACTGTGTCAGGATGTCACCATCAAAGAGTGCACAGTCCTTTTCGCCTTTCAAAAGTAATCAAACGGCCCTCGCACTTGCTGAGCGGCGACAGCCAGGACTGGGCCGGCGGGCCTAAGTCAAAATGCCAGAGAAGATTATTTATGCCAGCCTGATTACTGACCACCCTTGGCTACCACATAGCTCTACCACTGATGTTTATTGGATCAATTTGCACTTAATATTGTAAATGGATGGATGGGCTGCTCCTTCTAAATTGTGGGCCGGTCCCTCAGGGTAAAATGGAGGAAAATAATAATTGAATAGCACCACATTGACCCCAAAAGGACACCGGCTCACCGGGCATCTGCCCTGTATACCAGATGGCGAGTCCAGCCCTGGCGACAGCTATTATTACCATTCGCAACACTAGCCGCATTAGCAGTGCTACACTAGTGATTTATTTCTATAAATATATATATATAAGTTGGCCTTCTCACTGCTTGTTACCGTTTTGAAAAATTGTTACTGCAACTGTCTTATTGACAGTGTATGCTAAATAAGCGGATAACCGAGGTACAAAAAAATCCCTTGGGGAAAAAAAAGGGACAAAATAGATCTCGTGCTTTGTAGGGACAAGAAATCTCATGGCTTTCGAATCCTGCTAGATTTCGTAGAACGAAAAGTTAAAATGAGCTTCATAAATAGCCAAATATAGACAAGCAAGAAATGATATATTGTATACTCACCCTGACGACCCTGTGCTCTTGCAAACTCCTAGCAAAGGTCTCTTGTCGGAAAAAACATCCACCTTTAGAAGACCTGAAAGAGAAGATGAATTGGAATTTGTTTGCCACACAAGTATACTGTACATACTAGTCTAGTGTGGTATGTAAGAAATTTGCCTAGAATTGAAAGTTCTTAACGAAATAGATTTTATTGTTTTTTTAAAGTTGTCCTGCACCTCAACTTTGTTTTATGGCACCTTGGCATTTTCAAACCACCTCCAGAATCAAAATGCCACATAATGACCCTTCTAAGTTATATACAATCATAAACTTGGTGTCTAAACCTATGTTTGTGAATATGACGAATATCATGGTACATTATTGATTAAAATGATTATGGATTGGGTGAAGGGGGAGCCGAAATGGAGTAAAGACGTGCTTTTCTGAGCTCCTTCAGACTTGTTCTCATTTCACTCAAAAAATGAAAATTTTCCTGCTCTTTTGATACGCAAATTTGTGTATTAAAACTTTGAACCTTCAAGGACTCGCTAACGTGGCTCATCTCTGCGCATGGCGGATAAGCTACAGAAATTTAAGTTCAACGGCGCTGGTGAGAAGCCCAACAGGCCGACTACGAGGCTACAAGCTGCCGAATCGGACAACTTCAAGAGCTCAGATTCTATCAAAGCTGAGCTCCAGGCTGCGCGGGCCGAGATTGCTAACAGCGCTGTTGGGGTGAATGGTCGATTTGATAGTATCGAAACCGACGTCCAGGAAGTGAAGGATGATATGTCTACATGGTCTGATGATGTAACCAAATTGAAAGTCATGCTAAAAGGGCTCCAGAACGATGTAAAATCACTTCGGGAGAAGAATGAAGATTTGGAAGGAAGGATGAGACGTGGAAACATCCGCATTGTGGGCATCGATGAATATCTGAACTCCAGTAGTCCAAAGGAAGTGTCTAAAATCATCAGACAAGTTCTTCAGCTGGACAGGGATGTCAAAGTTGATCGGTCGCACCGTACACTTGCACCCAGGTAGCCAGGTGACGAGATGCACTACGATGGAGATGCTGTGGACATCTTGAGAAGAGCCATGGAGAAAGCTCCGCTGATGTACAACGGAAAAAGGATCAACTTTTTCCCGGGCTACACCACAGGAGTTGCGAAAGCCCGAGCCTCATTCACAGATGCACGGAAAGCTTTGCGGGGGCGTCGTGATGTGCGTTTTGGGTTGTTCTATCCAGCAAGATTCCGAATCTCCTTCAACAATGAAAGCCTGGAGTTTCACGATCCCGCCAAGGCCATGACTTACATCCAATCTAGTATCCTTTCCGTGACTGAAGGGTAATCTTAAGGTACTGTGTGCTCGAAAACATACAGCCAGTCTCAGCTGGTGTGTACAATGACATATATTGTTTGCACAATTTGGTTTATTAGTTCCATAAGGTAGCACTAGCAAGTTTTTTTTCTCCTTACCTGTAATTGCATATTCAGACAGAAGAATGTTGTATAATTTGCTTTTTGTGTGCGTGTGTATGTAGGCTACAACTGTACTGTTTGTTGTTTTGTTTTGGTTAATTCACAGTCTGGTCTTTGCTCCTCCCTTTTGGAGTGGTTAAAGTACATTGTGTCGGACGGTATTTTTTGCTGCTAAAATATAGTGGCTCGGGACGTTATCCCACATTTTTGTATTTCACATGTTTGTGATTTTGTTATTAGTGTTGTTTTTTCTTGCATTTTGAGCTTCCTGTTCCCCGAAGATCTAGTTTAATTTAAGAGAACAATAGAACAATTCCTTGCATGCTATGGTATCATTTCTTTAATGTAGAAGTTTTTTATTTTGATCGAACATTCCTACGCACAGCTGTTATTAAATATGTGGTCATTACTCTAACAGACATACAACCTATACGAGAACTGACTATTTTTTTACTCCTAAAGCTGAACTGCATAGAGTCAAAGACATAAATATCATGCCCATTACAATTTCAGACCACGCTCCGGTCGTTCTCCAGTATGATCTGGGCTTGACACCAACTCCAAAGCAATGGAGATTAAATACCTCTCTCCTTAACGACACAGAATTTGTAAATTTTATTAGAACTGAGTTTAAGAACTATTTGGATACAAACAATACTCCAGGCATATCTTCTATTGTATTGTGGGATTGTGCTATAGAAGAGGGGTTATCATTTCTTACAGTACAGCAAGAAAGCGACGTAAGATTGCTAAACAATTAGAATTTGAGGCCAAATTCCGTGAACTGGAACATAAACACAAACAAGGGACGTTACCTAACCTAGGAGATCTAAGTATAGTTCGTGAAGAACTTCAAAGGCTATTATCAGAAAAAAATTGATGGGAACTTACGATTTGCCAAGCACCAGTATTATGAACATGGGGATAGAGCGAGCAGACTCTTGGCTTTTAAATTACGAAAACAACAATCCTCTAATATTGTTCATAAAATAAAAGCGGGAAGCAAATTTCTCGTCAAGCCCAAGTTTCGCAAGTTTTTATAAACTTCTTTACCAAAATACCGATACCTGTACTGATGATTCTAAAATAGCACAATTTCTACAAAGTATTAATTTAACTGAGCTGCCTGAATTTGCTTCTGCAGGCCTGGATGAACCAATTCGTGATTGGGAAATTAAACAGATTATCTTATCTTTTAAAAATAACAAATGCCCTGGGCCAGACGGAATAATAAATGAGTTCTATAAGTGTTTTCAGGAGGAAGTAACACCCTCCTCTTAAATGCCTACCACTACTCTTTACAAACCAAAACAATGGCTTCATCCTGGTCAGAAGCTACAATAGTAGTATTACATAAGGATGGCAAAGCTCCTACCAATTGTGGCTCTTACAGGCCCTTATCGATGCAAAATGGGGATGTACGTATTCTGACAGCTATACTGGCACAACGTCTAAACAAAATAACTAAAATCATTCATCAGGTCAATCTGGTTTTATTACTCTATTATTTCCATAGTGCCTATGGAAATAACTTAAGGCACTTACTTAAAATATTATCACATCAAAAACAGAGTAAGACCAGGACAAGAGTTCTGTCATTAGATGCACAAAAGGCGTTTGACTGAGTGTCATGGAAATATGTAATTAATACGTTAAAAAAGTTAAATTTGCCCATAAGTTTATCGATTGGATTGAAACAATATATTCTTCCTCTCAAGCAGCTGTTGGGGTGAACGGGTTCCGGTCTGCAAGGTTTAATTTGGAACGTGGATGCCGGCAGGGATGCCCACTGTCACCCTTGCTCTTTGCTATCAGTATCGAACCACTAGCTCAACTCATCAGAGATGATGATGATATAAAAGGAGTGTTGATTGGCAAAGAAAAACATAAAATATATCTGTATGCTGACGACGTCCTTACGTATTTGACTGAACTGTCCTCCACAATTCCATGTCTAATGAAGAAGTTATCATTATAAGGGTATTACTCTGGGTATAAAATCAATGTTGACAAGACAGAGGCCATGGATGTTTTGGGTGGTATCCCGCTGGAACTAAAACGACAAAGCGGGTTTTCGTTGGCCAAAAGAGGGAATAAAGAATTTGGGAATTTATATTCCCATTTTATAAGACAAATTGTATAATGCAAATTATGGCAGAATAATTACTACTATAAAAAATACTTAGATCGTTGGTCAGCACTGCCTCTCTCACTCCTTGGACGCATAGAATCCATTCGTATGAATGTTTTACCAAGGTTTTTATACCTATTCCAAATGTTGCCTTTAAAAAATACCTAAGTCTACATTTGAAGAAATTGACAAAAAAAAATCTAAATTCATATGGCAGGGGAAGTGCCCCCAGATCAAATATAAAACACTTCAAAGAGTTAAGGAAGAAGTTGGACTTAACTTACTGAATCTGAAATATTATTTCTGGGCAGCACAATTGAAACCTTTGATTTCATGGATGCAAAGTGATGCTCATAAGAGATGGTTAAGCATTGAACAAAGAATGTGAATCTGTACCTTTGCAAGTATTGCCATTTGTC
Source organism: Leptonotus elevatus (assembly GCF_054856555.1). NCBI lineage: Eukaryota > Metazoa > Chordata > Actinopteri > Syngnathiformes > Syngnathidae > Leptonotus > Leptonotus elevatus. The sequence continues at coordinate 1,089,112 of NC_141245.1, forward strand.
GACTTTCCGGTTTTGGGTTTAAGAAGGTGGACTAAAACCACGCTTGACCTATGGAAGAGAGTCAGACTTGCCTTCAAGCTGCCAACTCATCTCTCTGCCCTGTCTAGCATTGTAGACTTGAATTCCTTCACTCCAAATAATTTTGATGTGGGCTTTCGGAAATGGGCTGATCAGGGTCTTGTCTATGTTCATCACTTGATGGATGAAAATTGTTTATTGTCATTCGAACAAATAGGGAGAAATTCACAGCTTCAAAAAATAGATTTTTTTTTTTAGGTATTTGCAAATACGGTCTTTTTTGACATCTCATAAAGAATGGGGAAAAATAATGGACCCATCACTGATTGAAATGTTTTTAATTAAATTTCAAAATTGGCAAGGGGACAAAAAAGTTATCACAAAGCTTTGTAAAATATGTGTATTATTGGCTCATAATCGGCCAATTTCTGCAAAACAAAGATGGGAGGTGGAGGTGGGCCAGATTATATCTGAGGAAAAGTGGAGAGAGGTATGTACGGTGGCACACCAGACCACTAACTCCAACACATGGAGAGAATTTAAATGGAAGATATGTTGGAGATATTTCAGGACCCCAGACATTGTTGCTAAGATGACCCCTAATGTTCCGAGTCTGTGTTGGAGGAACTGTGGCACTGAGGTGCCTAATCACACACATATTTTTTGGTCTTGCTCCAAACTACAGGGATTCTGGGATGAGGTGTACAGGGCCACAAACCAGATTTTTCAAGTTACAATACCATTGGACTCAATGGTGTCTGTACTTGGTACCACTCCACCAGGGGTGCAGGGACAGGTTGCAACATATCTTTTAAACATTCTTTTCACAGCAGCTCTGAAATGCATTACAAGCTCTTGGTTGCAAACTGAACCTCCCTCCTTTAATTAATTAAAGTCAATAAAATTGAAGTAAAAAAAAAAAAAAGATGGATTGCTGCGATTTTGTTTTTGACTGCACTCAATAATTTATGACGATGTTCATTAGGTTTATCCCTAATGATTTTAATTTGTATGTTTAACGCTAATATTTGAATGCATGTGGAATCTCATGGAGTACTTTATTATAATATTAATGTGAAATGACATTGAATATATAATGGCTGTTAACTCAACTTTATAAAGCACTTTAAAACTAGCTTTGCTGTATACAAAGTGCTGTACATGAAACATAAATCAGCCATGCAGTAAAGATAAGTAAAACAAGAAGAACAAAGCAAACATTACAAGTAAATCAAGTTGACGTCAATAAATTAATAACAGGAAGTATGTAAGTGAGTGAATAAATACATAAATGAATGAAGAAATAAATAAATAAACACCAAATTCATAACACACAATACAGAGACACCACAAAGCACTGAGACAATGCTAAATCTCATGGTGAGCCAAAAGTCAAAGAATAGAGATATTATTAGACGTTTTTTAAAAGAAGATAGAGAGGGAGATTGCCTAATATTTTGCAGAAGGTCGTTCCAAAGGGAGGGACCGGCAACTGCAAAGGCTCGATCCTCTCTAAAATTCCGCAATACCTCCAGTTGTGTCTGGTCCGCTGACTGGAGGCACCGGAGCAAGTGCGTAGGGGTGCAAGAGCTCAATGAGGTAAGGTGGGGCAAGACCATTTTGAGATTTAAAAACAAGTCAAATACTCTTAAAATTGACTCTAAATTGCATGGGCAGCTAGTGAAGAGAAGTCTGGATAAGGGTTATGTTCTCCCTCTTTTGGGTACCAGTTAGGAGGCGAGCAGCAGCATTTTGGACCATCTGGAGACACTTGAGGGAGGACTGGCTGATTCCAAGATACATGCATGACAATAATCCAGCTATGATGTAACGAAGGCATGGATTACCGTTTCTAAGTGATGCTGAGATAGGAGTCTTTACCTTAGCCCGGTCCGGTTTTAAACTCACTGTCCATCTTAACACCCAAGTTTGAGACTGTTGCGCCAAAGGACCCAAGTCAACAGGATGAGAAGGGCCACTGGGACCAAAGACCATAACTTCTGTTTACTTCTCGTTGAAGTTCAAGAAATTTAAAGCAATCTCGGCTTTGATTTCCTCCAGACAGGACAAGTGGTCTCAATGAGAAAGCGTCCTTTTTACTAAGAGGGACGTAGATCTGACTGTCATCCGCATAGCAGTGAAAAGAAATCCCATGTTTTCTTAGGATGCAGCCCAAGGGCAATAAGTACAATGAGAACAGTACAGGCCCCAAAATAGAATCTTGTGGAACGCTATATGACAGTGCGAGACTCGGAGCACCCAATGCTAACACAGAACGTTCTGTCAGCCAAGTAAGATCTAAACCACTCAAGAGCACTACCATTAATGCCCACCTGGTGGTGGTGAGAGCTCCAAATTTGGCAATCTTATCATTGAAAAATTTAGGGAAACTATTGCACATTTCAGGGGAAGAGTTTGTCCAGGTAGGCTGAGGAGGTTTGAGTACTGAGTCAATAGTTTTGAATAGTACATGTGGATTATGACAGTTTGCTTGAAATATATTTGACAGATGTTCCTTTTTTGTCTCTTTTACGGTGTTCTGGTAACAGTTCTGGTAACAGTCTTTCAAGATTTGATAAGAGACTTGCAACTTGTCTTTTTTCAACCTGCGTTCAGCTTTGCGGCATTCCCGTTTGGCTGGAAATCATAGTTTGATTAAAATCTGCACCAACCGAGACTTGAACTGAGGTCCACCACACACTAGTCATCTGATTTAACCACTTAACTGTTGTTGACTTACAAGAATCTGTGACAGTTTATGCAATTGTATTGAATAATGCAGTGTAACAGCTGTTGAATTTTCTGAACGCCACATTGAAGGAGTGTGTATTTATATTGAGTAATGTGGTATAAAATAATTACATAAAAATTCATGAAACACCTGCTTAATTATACTGAATAAAGTTGAATAATATTGAGCTGACACCTTATCGTGGTGGAGGGGTTTGTGTGTCCCAATGATCCTAGGAGCTATGTTGTCTGGGGCTTTATGCTCCTGGCAGGGTCAACCATGGCAAACAGGTCCTAGGTGAGGGACCAGACCAAGCACGGCTCAAATTACTCTTTATGATAAATACAACCTATGGCAAAACCTTACCCTTGCCCAGACGCGGGTCACTGGGGCCCCCCTCTGAAACCATGCCTGGAGGAGGGGCTCGCTGGAGAGCGCCTGGTGGTTAGGGCTGCACCCATGGGGCCCGGCCGGGCATAGCCCGAAGAGGCAACGTGGGTCCCCCTTCCCATGGGCTCACCACCGGTGGGAAAGGCCAAAGGGGTCAGGTGCAGAGTGGTATGGGCGGCAGCCAAGGGCGTGGACCCTGGCGGACCGATCCCCAGCTACAGAAGATAGCTCTTGGGACATGGAATGTCACCTCTCTGGTGGGAAGGAGCCCGAGCTGGTGTGTGAAGGAGCCCAAGCTCGTGTGTGAGGCCGAGAAGTTCCGACTAGACATAATCGGACTCGCCTCCACACACAATTTGGGCTCTGGTACCAGTCCTCTCGAGAAAGGTTGGACTCTCTTCCACTCTGGAGTTGCCCACGGTGAGAGGCGCAGAGCAGGTTTGGGCATACTTATTGCCCCTCGGCTCGGCGCCTGTGCGCTGGGGTTCACACCGGTAGACGAGACTAATGTTTGTGCCTATGCACCAAACAGCAGTTCAGAGTACCCACCTTTTTTGGAGTCCTTAGAGGGTGTGCTGGAGAGCGCTCTGGGGACTACCTCGTTTTGCTGGGGGACTTCAACGCTCAGGTGGGCAATAACAGTGAGACCTGGAGGGGCGTCAGGACGTCGTGAGTCGGTGGGGAGAATACTTCGACGACCTCCTTAATTCCACCGACACGTCTTTCCTTTGAGGAAGCAGAGTCCAGGGACTCCGAGGTGGGCTTTTCTATTTCGGGGTTCAAGGTCACTGAGGTTGGTGGAAAGCTCCTCGGCGGCATGGATCTACCCAGAGTTCCTAAAGGCTCTAGATGTTGTGGGGCTGTTGTGGTTGACACGCCTCTACAACATCGCATGGACATCGGGGACAGTACCTCTGGATTGGCAAACCGGGGTTGTGGTCCCCCTTTTTAAGAAGGGGGACCGGAGGGTGTGTTCCAACTATAGAGTGATCACACTCCTCAGGCTGGAGAGGAGGGTCCATCGGGAAGTCAAAATCTCGGATTCAGAAGAAGCAGTATGTTTTTTGTCCAGGCCGTGGAACAGTGGACCAGCTCTACACTCTCAGCAGGGTCCTCGAGGGTTCGGGAGTACGGGGTACGACCGGTGTCAGAGTTTGGTCCGCATTGCCGGCAGTAAGTCGGATTTGTTTCCAGTGAGGGATGGACTTCGCCAAGGCTGCTCTTTGTCACCGATTCTGTTTATAACTTTTATGGACAGAATTTCTAGGCGCAGCCGAGGCATTGAGGCGGCCTGGTTTGGTGGCCTCAGCATTGCATCGCTACTTTTTGCAGATGATGTGGTGCTGTTGGCTTCATCAAGCCGTGATCTCCAACTCTCACTGGAGCGCTTCACAGCCGAGTGGGAAGCGGTTGGGATGAAGATCAGGACCTCCAAATTTGAGGCTATGGTCCTCAGTCGGAAAAGGGTGGTGTGCTCTCTGCGGGTCGGGGATGAGATCCTGCCCCAAGTGGAGGAGTTCAAGTATCTTGGGGTCTTGTTCACGAGTGAGGGCAGGATGGAGCGGGAGATCGAAGGCGGATCGGTGCAGCGTCTGAAGTGATGTGGACTCTGTATCGGTCCGTTGTGGTGAAGAAAAAGGGGCTTCCCTCCTAAAGCTGCTGCCCCCACTACCCGACCTTGGATAAGCGGCAGAAGATGGATGGATAGATGTTGAATAATACTGAAAGTTGTTGTGGAAGCTGTCATTGAATTTTTCTGAATGCCATGTTGAATGAGTGAATTTTTTTACTGAAAATATGGAATAATATTGAAGAAAACTTTAATGGATGATAAATAATTTTAATTGGACTAAAATCTGCTCCAACCGGGATACAAACCCAGATCTCCTAGGTCCTAGGCATTTGCTTAACCACTGAGCTAACTGAGTTGTTAAGGGGAGGAGGCTGAGGAGATAAAGGCATCTCTTGCTTTTACTTTATTTTATTTATTTTTCAAGAGCTCAGTATTGTTCATTCGGTAATTTTACCGATTTGACATGTCATCATCATTGCTCTTTTTTTAATTTTATTTTATTTTGTATGTGAGTGAGAATGTGCGTGTGTGTGTGTGTGTGTGTGCGTGCGTGCGTGCGTGCGTGCGTGCGTGCGTGTGAGTGTACGCATTAGTTCACCTAAAACCTATTTAAAAATCCCATACCGTTCACCTAAACCGAATACTTCAGAATCCAGCTAGAGTCGTGAGGTTGTCAGGAGACCCGAGGAAGAATCAGAGAAAAGAAAGGAAAGTGAAATCCAGCACCGACCAGACATTACCTACTACCCACCGGGTTACCAACCAGAGTCTTTCACCAACCCCAGAAACATCTAAATTCCAACAAATTAGGGAGACCTCAAGAGACCAAAGGAAGAATGAGGAAAGGAAGGAAGGATAGATGAAGCAGGGTGAGATCCACAGACATCAGCCTCCACCGATTCAACGACCAGAGGAAGAAGCAGATAATGTTTGAATTTCGATAGATGCTGGTGTGGTGGATCTGGCATGCATGAAAACCTCCACCAAAGAGGGGAAACGTCGACCCCGGCCAGGACAGAGCAAGCACAACACATCAGGGCCCCCAGGCCACGGCAGCGCCAAGGGACAACCCCCGGGCCCTGCAGGGGCCACCGGCCGGAGAGCAAACCCAGGAGCCAGGAGCGCCCCCCACCGCAACACGGCCCGAGTCCCCCACCCAACACAGCAGGACGGGGCACGGCAGGCCCGCTAGGCACCCCACCGGCCCACAGCCTCCGCTCCCCCCCCGCCCCCCCGCCATCCACCACCACCCAGCCCCAGCCGCCCCCAGGCTTCCAATCCCCCAATCCCCCAGACACCCCCCCACCCCCCACCCCCCTCAACCAAGCCTAACCCCCTCCCAGACATGTCAGTGAGTGTATGTGGTGCATTAAAAAAATAGGGGGTGGCGCGGCGGGGGCACGGATGGGGGACAGCTGCACTGCTTAATACTGCGGTCTGCCCCAACCGATGCCCCCCCCCCCAGTTGTGTGGTGCATTAAAATTGGAGGGGAGTTGTAGGGCGAAGTATGTTATGTGCCCTAAGTGTCTATAAACAAAGTGTATTGTGCAAAACTAGTGCAGTGAGTTAAGAGGAGCGACAAGCTTCATCAAAACAAAGGGGCTTTCGCCAGAGCAGATGAAAACAAGGCTGATTAAGAGCGCGGAGGAGCTTGGTGAATTTGAATAAAAAGGCGTCTTGAGATTAAAAGTGGAGCTTCTATTAGGTATGAACCCTGTTTGGTCTGGGTGAACTAGCCTGTCTAGCATTGGACTCAATCTGTTAGCTAATATTTTGGCAAATATTTTCACATCAACATTCAAAAGTGAAATGGGACGATAAGCGCTTGCCTCCTCTGGATCTTTCCATTTTTCATGGATTACCGTAATTACTGCTTCATTCAGGGTTGGTGGTAGAGCACCTGTTACCTGTGCATGCTTAAACATTCTTAATAAATAAGGGGATAGCTGTTCACTATATGATTTATACAATTCTTCCGGAATTCTATCCCGGTGTCTTATTACTCTTCAATGAAGCGATAGCTGTATGAATCTCTGCACATGTTAGTTCTGAATCTAATGAGTCATGTTGTTCTGCATTCAACTTGGGAAAGCTCACATCCATCCAAGAACTTAGCAATACCTTCAGAGTCTGAGGTGGAATTGGAAGTATATAGATCAGAGCAAAATTCAAAAATCTATTATTTATGTCCCTTGGTTTTGTAAATATTATATTGTCACTGGCCTTTATTCTATATATTGTTCTATCATTGTCCATTTTTGTAATTTGATGCGCTAACAGTTTATGTGGGTTATCACCAAATTCAAAGTACTCCTGTTTGGTATACAGAAATGCTTTGCATATTTTCAGGGATATAATTTGTGAGGTAAAAAGAAAAAAAAACACGACGCTATTGAATTTTACACGATCCTGACATAAATGGACACAGCAGTTCTCGTTCTGCGCTGCTATCTAAATGTCTCATTCACGTTGACTGATCATTGATCACTGATCATGACATTGATCTGTTGTCATGTTATAAGTTCATTCCTATATGTCACAACAATAACATGAAGGCCGGAAATCCCACCTCCTCTGTGGCATATACTCCATGAGGATTCCGCCTGACGGTGACGATATAATGTGCTTCAGAATTGGTTATGTCAATCTTGAGACAAGGTAATAATAAAAATACTTACTGATATGTGGAAATGGTAAAATACGAGCTGTTTTCACTGGGCCATGACGCACTGAGAACAGCTCCTGGGCCTCCCCTGCCATCTGAAAGATAAGATCAGTATTTACACTAAACAAGCTATGTAGCTTTATATATTTCAATGCATAAAATAATGCATAAGCGTATGGTTTTGTTGTCCCAAAAATACCTTTACTACTGCATTAATTGACCCCAAACCAACCCCATCACGGTTCAGAAATTACTTAGACTAAATTTATCACAATTGTGAATGTGAGCTTGAATGTCTGTTTCTAAACGTCATCCAACCTTGACTTTTTCTGTTTTTTTAGTTATAAAACAAGTTTGAAATAAGATACACACTTTGTTTAACTCTTTGACTGCCAGACGTTTTCAGAAAAGGGATGCTGTCAGTGCCAGCCGATTTGTTTCTACCTTATTCCGTTCTTTAGTAATCAACAATAGAAAATGGTTAGTTTCACCCAAATGCGCTTGTTTTGGACCAAAATACGGAGAAATCAAGCTTTTAGTGAAACGATATTATTTCATGCACTCTAGTGAATTTTACACTTCTTTTTGTCCATGAATGATGCCACAAACACCTAAATAGTGCTTTACTTCTATAAAACACTACCACCAAGAATGAAAAAGTGTTTTTTGATAGCAAAATACGTTTATTTACATTCAACAGTGTAACAATTTGACAACAATTTGGCAAACTATTTACAAATGTGTGCAACTGTGGTACTATTTACAATTATGTGGATGTTTCAACGACAGTTTTTCTTTTTGCATAACACTCCCCTGCGTGCAAGGAGACGCAACAGGATTTGCACAACAGATTAGTTTCACTGCGATTGCCTCTTCGCGTGCAGAAGCTACACTTTCTTGCCGGCCGTTTTTTCCGGGGAATAGCAAGTATATACTGCAGTCAATGTTCCCTCTAAGCTGCACGCGTGCGCAATCGCGCACTGCCCGCACATTCTCAGCGCACAAGAAAATCTATCCAGCGCATAAACAACATCAACATAACGTATTAATTAATATCTAATATTAGACTTAATCTAATCTAATTAATTCGCCCAATAATATTGTTTTTTTGTTTCTCACTCAGTGAGTGACAGGTGTCCAGCCAATGATACGATACGGTTCACTTACGGTACGAAGCCAAATAGCCAATCATGGCATTGACGGTGCTTGCGTCTGGGCCCTGCCTATATGCGCCGTGCAGGTTAGCTAGCAGGTTAATAGATGCTAATACAAACCCCGCATCATGGCGAAACGAACAGGCAGCGACACATCCACTTACCAAGCCACAGTAAAAAAGAAATGCAGTTCTTTTAAGATGGAATGGTTGTCGGAGTATGTGCAAATTGAAGAAAAAGCGGTGAAATTGGGTGAGATTTTTTCTTTTTCAAGTGAGAAAGGTCTACTCTGCAAAACATGCAGCGATGCCAAAGTAGCAAGTGAGTTTTCAGAGGGAAAAATGTGGATTGAATGGAAGCTGGACTATCTCAAGCGTCACGTTCAGTATAAAAGTCATTTAAAAGCTGTCGAAACTGTACGAAGACTCAAGATGGGACAGTGGATTGGTACATTATTGCGGGAGAGCGCAAAAGACCGAGAGAAAAGGAACGAGCTGTCACACAAAACAAAATCGGACCCTGAACAAGTTAAAGTTCTCATTGACAATATTTTACTTGCCATCAAAAGGAATGCATCAATGCTGTCATCAACCTGGACAAAGTGTACAACCATTGGAGAAGTGAGAAGGACAGACGTGAAAAATAAGGTAAAATTTAAGTCAAGATTTGTGCATATTCTAGTGACGGTTATTAAGATTTTGTCTTTATGGATATTAATCATTAAATGTTGTTACTATTAGACCATTTATGGGTAGTAGAAATGCCAAGAAAAACTGTGTAATTAGATATTTTACAGACAAAGTGTTACAGGAATTTGCACTGCATCACAAGCTACAGCACAAGTCATTGTGCAAAATGTGAATGTTTTAATGTGAGCAAAATGTTATGTCTGAAAGGTGTATATGTCTCATATCTTCCAGAACAGGACCCTCAGCCAGGCCAAAGCAGGACTCTTCCCATGGCCAAAGCAGGACTCTCACATAATGTATAACATTTACACATCCCATTTTTCAGATTTTTGTCTTTTTTTTAAGTGGACCAAATTACTTATTTAAAAATAAAGCGTGCATATCTGATGTTGCTCACAGTAGTCCTCAGTTTGCTCAGGGAGCTTGTGTGTATGCCCAGATACATGAAAAATTAGAGGGAACATTGACTGCAGTGTGTGTTGCCATCAAGTCTAATATCAGGATCATGCTACGGTTACGTTACGGTTGTGTTACGTCTGGCTTCCTCATGTCCTTCAGTTGCCATACCGCGTGGTAAGAGATGTTCTGATCCATCTTATCCACTCCATTCATGGTGGCATCGTAGTCTAGAACCAGTGTCTTCTCCGTGATCAGACTATACCCGCTCCTCCGATGAATATGCATCCATCGCCCGATTGAATGTCCGCTTGTGCAGAAGTACCCGGTCGGTTGTGCTGCGCGTTTTCCGGCGTTAGCAGCGCTAGCCGGTGAGGCTTACTACATGATCATAACGGTCGCGTCAAGGCTTCCAACTTTGGCGTCAAGCTCGGAGTCATCATCATCGTCGACATCAATGCGCTTTTTAGTATTGATCGATGCTTTCCGTCTTTGAAAAAAATGCTCAAGCGTGAGCTGCTTGCAACCGGTCGCCATTGTTGCTTCATCAGCCATTGTTGCATCATCAGCCATTGTCCCCTCAACACTTTAGCTCCGCCTCACGTCTTCTACTGACGCCCACGGTGGGCGGCCCACCCAATCTTGTCCAAAGAGAGTCATCGCTGCCATCTAGGGGCCAAAACGAGTCATTTTACTAACTAGATCTGCTTGATACTTTCAGCACAGCTGCCCAAGGCTTTCCTCCACCCGTTTCCAAAACAAAAACAAAAAAACATAGTGAACGTCTTTTAACGTCCTCGGCGCCCCTCCGTAGGTTTTTACTAAACGTTATATAACGTTTATGGCGGTCAAAGAGTTAAGTTCACGATTGTGTGTTACTTTGTGCTTAACTTTCACAAAATGTTTTATTTAATATATTTATGTGTGGTCGTACCGTGCCAAAATGTTGAAAAACTCAAGGGGGTGAATACTTTTGCAAGGTGTGTGTGTGTATATATATATATATATATATATATATATATATATATATATATATATATATATATATATAGAGAGAGAGAGAGAGAGAGAGAGAGAGAGAGAGAGAGAGAGAGAGAGAGAGAGAGAGAGAGAGAGAGAGAGAGAGAGAGAGAGAGAGGCTGCCAAATGAATAATACATTTTAAAAACATTTAAAAAGTGAAAGAATGTACTTTTTTGGGGCACGCAAGCGGGCACTGCGAATAAAAAACAACAGATACACGTACAGTACATTCACATGATGATTGGTGAAATAAAAACAATATGGGACGATGTCATATCGGTCTGTGGGACTGTGACGCAATGGCTCCGTCCATACGAAGCGAGCGGGCATTGTGCACGGTAACACACACATTTCCACATTCATTCCTTTATTTCCACTCCAATTAAATCTCCAAACATGAAACCACACCATTTCCACCTCATTTTTACTTTGAATATAGCGACCAAGGGTGTTTTACTGTTGTTTGACACACAAGCACTGGCGGGTGAGGGGACGCTGCAGGCGACACACGCATGATCCGTGCAGGAAATCCAAATATGCGCATAGTTTACGGGCTCGTCCGCACGTCTCTGAGGTCAGATGACTGAGAGTTTGCGTTTAATTAAATGAAGTTTTTTCATTATTGATTAAAGTGGAAGTCAACCAAAAAAAAAAAAGATTGACAATAGTATGTTCTATGCAGCCCCACTAGTCTAAATACGGTATTTGGTTAGTATTGCGTTAGTGGAATGTGAGTTAACCAGCAAAATCCATCAATATCAGAAGGCGGCCATTTTGACACTTGTTGTCGAGTGAAAAATATATCACAGTTGCTCAGTTCTCAAGGTAACAACCAATCACAGCTCAGCTTCAGAAAATTGGTGGGCTGTGATTGGTCGTTGCCTGAGCCCTGAGCTGTGTGTGTGTGTCAGTCCAAGCCCTGCACTGGTTTCATAGTCTTGCGCCTTGTCAAACTGATTTGATTGATATTGTTAATTAAGTCTATATGTACCGCATATTCTTACTTAATTGATCTTTTACAAAATAAAAGATTTGTTTTTCATCAGCCAGTTTAATTATTTCATGAATACATGCTGCTTTCGTCAAAATTCAAATGAAGCATTTTAATCTAGATTAATCTAGATTAACTCCAGAATTGGAGTGATATTAATCTAGATAAAAAAAAAAATAATAATCTATGCCCAGCACTAGTTTTCATGTACTATTGCATTAAGATGGTATTTGTCATTTGCTGTGCTGTGTGTATGCTATGTCATAGCTAGCCAAATTACAGTCGAGAGCAGTCTGAATGTGGGACAATTATTTAGATACCCTGGACATTTTCATTGTCATGAGAATTTATCTGTTTTTGTAAGGAAAACATATTTTGGAAAAATTTAATAACATTTTACCAGTTTATTAAAAAAAAAAAAAAAGGCTACTTAAAGGGTGAAGTACAAACCCACAACCTTCAGGTTGGGGGACAGCCAGTGTACCACCTGAGCCATCCTCTTGCAACAAGCCGTGCTTTTGGTACTAATCCAGTCACTGTCTCTTTCAGAGTGCATACCCATCGTGTGGATATGCGCTTTTGTCCCTTGTCCTCAACTTCTCCAAACACATCATTTTGTTTCCAGTTTTGTATTTCACTTGACTTAGCTTCATCAAATGAGACATCTTTTGTCACAAGCATGTCCTCACAGGGATTTACTGAGGCATCACGATGCACCTGGATTTGAAGATCCTCCAACTGTGACACATCTGCAGATTTGTTGGTGCCAGCCATTCGAGCAGGCTCAAGCAGCTCCAAATTGTACCAGTTTTTATATTTTCCTGTCACTTTTCCAGCATGTCCCAAAACTTTTGCCGTTTGTTGAATGCCATTTTCTGTATTTTTGAACGTTACAATCTCACCAGCCTTTAAATTGACACTACTTCCATGCTCTTGTCCTTCAGCCCTCTGGTTTTCCATAGCGGGCAATAGATCATTCTCACTGCGTTCAGCATGTGTCTCTTTTTCATCTGTCATATCAACAGCACACTGTTGCTTGTTGTTGTTTTCTTGATCACAGGTAATCTGAGAGTCGTTATCATATTCCTGAGTAACTTTCTTCAGTCTGAGTTGATGAACTCGAACACAAGTGCCTCCATGTCTGACAAAAACAACTGCACCATCCTGTCCAATGACCACTCCTGGCCCTTTCCATTCAGGACAGTCCACTCTTTTGTAGTAAACCTTGTCACAGAGTTCAAACTTCTCATTTGTGTGTTGCACCTGTTTCTTTAGTGCTCTTCGTATTCTCTCCGAACATTCTGCTTCAGTAAAAGCCTTTCTTGCTGTGTGCAGAGCTGAAATATGCTTGGCGACCCCTTCACTTTTTGTGGTACCTTCTAGAGCAGGTGCTTGGTCAATTAACACAGAAGGTAGATTGGGATTCTGTCCAAATACCATCTGATGTGGACTGTAGCCATGAACACTTTGCATGCAGTTCTTTGCCATCAAAGCCCAGTCCATAGCAGTGCTCCAGTTGCATCCAGTGCTTGTTTTCACTTTCATTATGATCTCAGTTAGGGTCTGATTGTGTCGTTCTAACAGCCCGTTACTCCAGGGACTGTAGGCAGCTGATGTTTTTACTTCCATGTTAAAATTATCAGCCATGTCTCTCACTTCTTCATTGTTGAACTCCCCACCATTATCACTAAACAGTTTTTTAGGTGGGCCGTGCACACTGATCCAGTCGTGAATAAAATGTTTGACTATCTCAGAAGACCTTTTTGTGGAGTTTTCTGTCGAGGGGACCTTTGCCAGGCTTTGTTTTTTTTCTGTTGCTGCTCCGTAGCATATACTGTTTGCTGGCTGATACCTTCCGTTACAGCACTCGCATTTCCGCCAAATATCCTCTTCAGCGCAGACTTCATGTTAGCAAATGTTAAGTCACTGCATGCTGTTAAAGCTAGCTGCCTGTCTGTCATTTCCAAACACGCTGTGTCCAACAGCTTAAAAGCTAAAACAGCATCGGGTAACTCCATGCTGTATTTTCGCATTTGTGAATATCATTGTTCAAACTCAATTATATAGCCATGGACATATTCACATCTTTCATAATCCGGTCAAAATTGGAGTAAGCATCATATATTCTGTCCTTTTCTTCTTTTAGGAACAACCCATCAAGTTTCGCAAATAGTGTTCATTCCCGTGTCATCATTTAGTGCGTCTACTGGAATTTCCATCGCTGTTTCTCGCCACCGCGAGGGCTTGCTTTTTCTTCTCCAAGTCCGTAACTCTTGTCCAAATTCCAACCTAATTTTTCCAGCTTTCGTAGGGTTTTCCTTCTTCAAATGGTGGTGGAACTCTGTAGTTGCTAACCATCCTCTGCTACCAATGTTAGATGGAATAAGAACTCCACTTTTGTTTCAAGTTCAGGCCACTTTATTTCACTCCACTTCGCTCCCACAACCGTTACACCAACAGTCTAACAACCGCTCTCTCTCCAGAGCCCACTTGGCATAAAATAAGTAGCACTGCCCCCTTGCGGTGTGGCATGTGAAGGTTATTAAATTGAACAACACAGGCAGCAACTCCTGCCCAGGCAGCAACCCCCGCCCATTGCGAAACTCTTTGTGATGATCAATGGCTTTCCCCTGCAGTGACTGGTGGCTTAATGAAACGAGCTTGTAAAACAAATGTTAACACTTGGGACCCACAAACAAAAGAAAAGAAAAGTATAAGCACATGAAATGCTGTGATATATGTGCATTCAGTAACAACCGAGCTCAGAGTCGTTGGTGGCGGCTAGGAGGGCGAGTCTTTCCAAATTATTTATAAGACACACAATCAAATGAAAAACTCAATTTAATGGGCGCCAAAGGATTTGACTAGCCAAAACATTTGGTCTTCATTTGTATGTGATTTTGGGGTATTAATTCAGTGGTCAGCATCACTCTTTCTTATGTCTGGTGGTATAGTAGCACATTGTTAAAAGTGCAAAAAGACCCACCAGTTATTTTTACTGCATTAAATTACAGGAAAGGCGGCATTATCACTTTATCACTGCTTTAACCATTTTATGTTTTTGAACTTATTTGAGGGAATGGTTGCTCTTTTAAAGTCTGACAGTGGTAGATTAACACTGGACAAGCAGGTTATATAAGAACTAATAGGATCAAAAATAAGGATGTTTTCAGCAGGGTATAATTCCTATTATGCAAATTGCCATGTGACAAGGAAAATTTGAATTTTCTGAATTAAAATGAAATGCTTTAGGTTGTCGTGCACTTCCCGGCTGCTCATATGTGCAGGATATGAGTGTTTGTCTCAATCTTTTTGCAGAATGTGTCTGTTTTAATCTCTTATAATAATTGTAGCCAGAGGTACTCCGTTACATTTACTTGAGTAACTTTTTGAAAAAAAATTACTTCTAAGAGTAGTTTTATCACACAATACTTATTTACTTTTACTGGAGTAGATGTGTGAAGAAGTCATCCTCGCTTATTAGCGCCAATCAAACAATTAACTTGTAAGTGAGTTGTTAAGCTCTGAAACAAGCAAAAAAAGAAAAAAAGAGGACACTGCTCACTGCGCATGCCTGCTTTAGCACCATGGCAGAAGTTAGAACACAAGTCACGGAGAGATGGAGCGAAGAGGAGAGGAGCACCAGTGCGGGAGGAAAACGGGGCAGGGGGAGAGGAGAACCTGCCGGATAACTGGCGACCGAGTAGAAGTGAGTAGCTACAGGGTAGATTTGATAGATGTGACAGCTAGACAGTCAAAACATCACTGGTAGAGTGCACACACGTGCTGGCCAATGTATGTAAAGTGTTGTACACATTTATATTTTCTTATGTTCTAAGACAATAAAACATAGATTTTTTTTTTAAAGACTATTCTATATGTCAAAATGAAGCAATGTCTGATGTCATTGTTTTTTAAAAATACATCAGGCTTCATGTTCAAGCAGTTAATCAGTACTTGAGTATTCTTTTCAGCGAATACTTTTTTACTTGTACTTGAGTTATTTTTTTATGACTACTTTTTACTTTTACTTGAGTACAATTTTTGGCTACTCTAACCACCTCTGATTGGAGCGTAAATAAGGGTCGTTCAAGGAGTGATGTACACGACTCTAGAGACTGCCTGCCGGTGTTTTTGTGTCACACAGTTATGGACGTAGAGCAGGAAAATTTATGAATAGGCATAAGCCGATATGAGTAAAAATATCAAAGTATTAAAATTCCAGCTCGAAAATGTACTTATTTGAAATATTTGGGGGAAATAATAACAGCATTTTTTTCATGCAACATTCTATTTTGTTTTTAAACAAAATATAGAAAAATTTGTATATTTAGAAACATGTACCATGTTAGGTTTATAAGTAAATAAATGTTGATATTATTCCTCTGTTGTAATTTTTCTTAGCAAGACACAGTATCCAATCACTGATGGGCTATTTTTAAAACGGACTTCACACGTAGTTTTTTTTTTTTTTTTTTTTAAATAAGTAGGATACAAAGCAACCTAAACACCCAAGGTACTCATGTCCCAGTCGTCTCCGCTGCGCGACACGTGGACTAATTGAAGGCATTTGACTTCAAAGACTGCCTGTTAAGTACAAGTCCAGCTACCTTCTGACCGAGTCCAACAGGTGAAGGCTGAAAATTTTATTTCTGAGCCATTGCCAGTCTCTAAACGTGTGCCACAAGGCTCCATTCTGGGTCCAACCCTTGTCTCCATCTACATCAATGACATAACTGTTAGGAATTCCCGGATTCATCTCTATGCTGATGACACAATCCTGTATTCGGTTGGACCGTCATTCGAAATTGCAGCGTCCTGTCTCCATTTTAGCCTTACCTCTGTGGAGCAGGCCTTAAATAAGCTCCATCTTCGCCTCAGCACTGGTAAGACTAAGTATTAGTATTTCATTCAGCCGTAAGCAAGTAATCAGTCATTCTACTATTACTTGTGCTGACGGGTCAAATTTGGAATTTTTCACTTTTTATAAATATTTAGGTATCTGGTTGGATTCATCACTGTCATTTGCCACACACATCAATAACCTGCAAGATAAGGCTAAAGCCAGATTATATTTTCTTTTTTGCAATAAAGCCTCATTCACTCATGCATGCTAGTGAAGATGACATTGTTGCCTATTCTTGACTATGGAGACCTTATTTATAGAATAGCACCAAACTCCACTCCTAAAAAACTGGACACCCTTTATTATTCAGCTATCCGATTTGTGACAAATGCCCCATTTCAGACTCACCATTGCAATCTTTACTAATTAGTGGGCTGGCCATCTCTTCAAACACAGTGGCTTCATCATGGTTTGTCTTTATCTATAAAACTTTTCTTGGTAGGACACCATCCTACCTGTCATCACTTCTTCATCTTGCTCAGAATACTTATAGTACTAGGTCTAGTGAGTTTATTAACTCTTTGACTGCCAGACGTTTTCAGAAAAGGGATGCCGTCAGTGCCAGCCGATTTAAGCATTTTGACTGATCTTTCAAGGTCCACAGAAAATGTTCTGTTTGGACTATGGAAACACACGTACTACCAAATGAAAGATTGGACTTTCATCTTTCATCTTTCTACCTTATTCCGTTCTTTAGTAATCAACAATAGAAAATGGTTAGTTTGACTCAATTTCGCCTGTTTTGGACCAAAAATACGGAGAAATCAAGCTTTTAGTGAAACGATATTATTTCATGCATTCTAGTGAATTTGACACTTCTTTTTGTCCATGAATGATGCCACAAACACCTAAATAGTGCTTTGCTTCTATAAAACACTACCACCAAGAATGAAAAAGTGTTTTTTGATAGCAAAATACGTTTATTTACATTCAACAGTGTAACAATTTGACAACAATTTGGCAAACTATTTACAAATGTGTGCAACTGTGGTGCTATTTACAAATATGTGGATGTTTCAACGACAGTTTTTCTTTTTGTAACACTCTCCTGCGTGCAAGGAGACGCAACAGCATTTGCACAACAGATTGCCTCTTCGCCTGCAAAAGCTCCACTTTCTTGCAGGCCGTTTTTTCCGGGGAATAGCAAGTATATACTGCAGTGTGTGCTGCCATAAAGTCTAATATCAGGATCATGCTACGGTTACGTTACGGTGATGTTACGTTGTGGCTTCCTCATGTCCTTCGGTTGCTATACCGAGTGGTAGATGTTCTGATCCATTTTATCCACTCCATTCATGGTGGCATCGTAGTCCAGAAACAGTGTCTTCTCCGTGATCAGACTGTACCCGCTCCTCCGATGAATATGCATTGGACTCGGGGTACTCTTCATTGTCCGATCGAATGTCCGCTTGTGCAGCTCCGGCGTTAGCAGCGGTAGCCGCGCTTAGCCGGTGAGGCTTACTACGTGTTCATAAACACGTCAAGGCTTCCAACTTTGGCGTAGAGCTCGGAGTCATCATCATCATCATCATCAATCTGCATTGGTCGATGCCAACTCTCCATCGCCCGATCGAATGTCCGATTGTGTAGAAGTACCCGGCCGGCTATTGTGCGCGTTTTCCGGCCTTAGCAGCGCTAGCCGCGCTTAGCCGGTGAGGCTTACTACGTGTTCATAAACACGTCAAGGCTTCCAACTTTGGCGTAGAGCTCGGAGTCATCATCATCATCATCATCAATCTGCATTGGTCGATGCCAACTCTCCATCGCCCGATCGAATGTCCGATTGTGTAGAAGTACCCGGCCGGCTATTGTGCGCGTTTTCCGGCCTTAGCAGCGCTAGCCGCGCTAGCCGCGCTTAGCCGGTGAGGCTTACTACGTGTTCATAAACACGTCAAGGCTTCCAACTTTGGCGTAGAGCTCGGAGTCATCATCATCGTCGACATCAATGCGCTTTTTAGTATTGATTGATGCTTTCCGTCTTTGAAAAAAATGCTCAAGCGTGAGTTGCTTGCAACCGGTTGCTTGGTCAAGCCACAATGGCTTGAACCAGCCATTGTCTCCTCAACACTCTAGCTCCGCCTCACGTCTTCTACTGACGCCCACGGTGGGCGGCCCATCCAACCTTGTGCAAAGAGAGTCATCGCTGCCCTCTAGGGGCCAAAACGAGTCTTTTGCTAATCAGATCTGCCTGATACTTTCAGCACAGCTGCCCAAGGCTTTCCTGCACCCGTTTTTGAAAAAAAAACAAAAAAACATAGGGGACGTCTTTTAACGTCCTCGGCGCCCTTCCCTAGGTTTATGCTAAACGTTTTATAACGTTTATGGCAGTCAAAGAGTTAAGTTTACCCCTCCCAAAACACTTACTACATTTGGCCGTAATTCCTTTCGATTTGCAGCAGCAAATGATTGGAACACCCTCAGAACAAAATCTGACTCATCTCTCCGACGACAGTTTATTTGTTTAAAACCAAAATTCAAGAAATTGTAGTTGACACCTGTTCTTGTTAATATAAGCATAAGTGCCCTTCTCTTCTTTTTTATAATTAGGTTGTGCTTTGTTGTTTTATTTGTATTGTGATGTATGTGCTCTTTTTGGGCTTCTTGTTCAGGTCATGTTTGTAAATGAGAATTAGTTCTCAAACATTTTACCTGGTTAAATAAAGGTTAAATTAAAAAAAATAATTAAAAACTTGCTTTAACTGCCTCTTTAAAGTTACCAAGCAATATCGATTCTGACGCCTGCGTATCGATACGTGTATTGTAATGAACGATGTATTGCCGTATCGATTTTTTGAGCACACCCCTAGTGTAAACACACTCTAAAAATCGAAAAGTTGACTCAACTTAATTGAGGTAACAATGTGCATGCATCTTTTTAAGTTTGTTCAGATCAGCTGCCATTGTGTAAATGCCACAAGATTACTTTAGTACAAACAACTTAATTTTAGTTTAGCACGCTAGAAAAACAAAAAATCACACACGGTTCTATACTACTGCAAGCTCTACTAAATAAGGACACAAAGAGGGAAATAATGAGGGAAAGTGAACTGGTGGGAATAGCTATATAAGGTAATGAGCGGGTGTAATCCAATGGTGAAATATAAATGGTCTCTTTTATCCCAGAAACATTTAAAATGTATATATTTTTGGCACTCTGATTTTTTATTTATTTATTTTCTTTGACTAGTGTTATTATTATTGTGAAGGAAATCTACATTCCAACCCTCACCTATCTACTGTATGTCACAAGTTGGGCTTGTGACAGAAGATATTTTATAAAACTAACATTGAGGAAGGTAACTGTCTGAAAATGTAAAATATTCACACAAAGTGAGGTTAGAAAAACTGTTTGTCTCTCTTATTGTATATCATCACCTGTATAGACAATTTCTCGCCAACAGTGTGTCTCTTATCAGCTTGTGGCTGTTGACAGTTCTCCAGTGTGAAGCACCAGTAATCTTCTATCACCTCTGTTAACAGACATACAGATTCCTCATCTCTGAGAGCACAAAAGTGTGAACAAGTGTAAATCCGTATTCTGCTGGGCCATTAACAAAGGTGTTAGTTCAGCAACTGCCATAAATACTTCATAAATACTTCACAAACCATTTAGAGACCAGGACACCTTAAGCCCAACCTAAAAACAAGCAACTTCAATTTTAACGGAAATTCTAAGGATCTTGACCCATATCATGTTTTCACTAATACAGGATGTGGAGAGTGTGGTAAGCAGAGCAGCAGTCTTCTGCTGTACCATAAAACTAGATGAAAATATTCTGTCAAAAAAATAAGTCACTTGCCACATCATAATACTGAAGAACATTTAATTCTGCATGTGTTCACAGAAAAATGTTTTATAAACCAACACAATGGTTGTGAACTTGTCCTGATTCACTAACAGCTCTACATTAAATATGATATGGCAGGCAAGACCTATAGTGTGGAATTTGAAATTATTAGAATGGAGTGGAATACTAGTTATAGTGTTTAAATTAGAGCTGTGAAACGATTATTATTATTCACAAGTCACGTCAAGTCAAGTTTATTTATATAGCCCTTAATCACAAGAGTCTCAAAAGGCTTCACATGCCAACATTTGACAAATATTAGCAACATCCCCTGATCAAACCACATTGCACAAGAGGGCAAGGGAAAACTAAAAAAAAAAAACATCAGGGGAAAAATGAGAAACCTTGAGGGACTGCAAATATCATTTAAAATAGAACATCTTAGAATTTAGATTAATCAAGATTAATCACTTAATTAAAAGTTTTTTTTCTAATCAACATTGTTTGTCTGCCAAATTTGAAGAGCACCTGTTAGTGTTAATCAATCTACACTTAATATTATGAGGACTTCAATATTTTTTGATCCAATGCAGTACTCTCATACTCCTCTTTTTCTAATCAGTTAATTACTTGCACACTTTAAAATAACTTTAAAAATAACCCCAGTATTTTGACATGAACACATTTTCTGAATTTCATATGTGAACATTTAGTAAATGCTTTACTTGAATGCATGTAGTTATGTTAATTGCTCAAAATTTAAGCAATAGCATGCATTGACCTGATCACTGACCAAAAACAACCTGTGTCACTATTCTGTCCTCAGTGTGTGTCTAAACACACATTGACAGATAGAGAACCAGCTTGAAGAGAAATGAAGGGGCTGGAGTAAAGTTGACTTGTTTTACTGTTTTCTTCAATCTCTTGTTTTGTTTTGTTTTCGTAAAACTGAAATGATACAGAAACATAAATGACAACTATAGCACGTTACTCAAATAACATAAGCATACACATCCATCCATCCATCCATCCATATATCCATCCAGCCACTCTCCAAACCGCTTATTCCTCACAAGGGTCGAACTCGATTAAGCATACACATAAATGACAATATAAAGAGCTGTGCATAACTTGTAAACAATGTAAAATGTAGTTTACACTTTACTATAACATAACTGGCATTCACAATGCAAGCAAATAAACTAAACATTTATATGACATGAAATGCACTATGCAAGTGCATGTGTCACATGAAAGAAAAACAGAATACAACTCAAGCGATGCATTCTCAGGCACAAACAGCAATGTAAGTTGTGAGAACACTGTCGCTTAGACTGGCTGCACGTAAGCTAGCGTGTTGCGTGCTGAAGCCAGTGTTATGTCGATATGAGCTCCCCGTCGAATTGAGCTACCCAGCGCTACTGAGCATGCGCACCGGCCACCACGCCCCCGAGTGTTATCACAGGTCAAATGCGCATCGAGATTAGCAACCTTCTTGATTTCGACGTTGCTGTTGTCGTTGCTGGAGGTGAGTAATATTTTTAAAGTGTACTTTTTAGTGCCTTTTTTTGACAGTGGATGATATAAGCCTTAAGCACATGGGCCACCTGTTTTAATGGCATTTTTAGTTAGTTAAACGGACGCCAATACTGGATTTGGAAAACAAAAAAAATGCCATACATACTACACTAGTTCTCCTGCCTACATTGTTTTTGTTTTATTTCTTAATTTAACACTGTAGCAACAAAGCAATTGCTTGAAATCATACCAAAATTAACCTTATAAATTGCTAGTAGTAGTGAACCATAATATGTATATTTTGAGAAAGTTATGTCTAATTTCAAAAATGCTTTAAAATTATTTTTAAAAACCATTTAACTTATCATTCTACCTATATACAAATTTCTAGCTTTTTGTAATGTATGTATGAAAGTGTCTGAAAGTTGCTTTTCAAAAAAATGTCTGTGTGCGTGTAGTTGTGTTTTACAGTTGGTGAAGAATATGGAGCAGAGGTTCCAGGAGATTGTGAATGACATGTCTGGGGGGAAATACCCTGACGGGTACATTAAATCTAAAAAATTACGTTTAGGAAGATATGCAAAAAAGTTCATAATGAAGGGTGAGTAGGCAAAGGTGTATTCAAATACATTTACTATATGTCTTGGTAAAATGTATTTGTGTTTATATGTGATTTATGAATGCTCATTGCAGAAGGGCAGATCTTCTTTAGGAGCAGAAGGGTGATCCAGTCCTGAAGAGAAGCAAGATGTTCAATGAACTACACTCCTCTTCACTTGGTGCACATACAGGCTTTGTAAAAACCAGAGCAGCATTGTGCTTCATATTTTATTTACATAGCATGTCAGTGGATATTAACAGATGGGTATGTGTTTTATGAGAATTTGTGAATGAGGTATGTGAATGTTTTAAATTATTTTCACATTCAGGAATTGTTCTTACACTACTCGTAAAAATTTAGGGATATTTGGCTTTCTAGTTAATTTTATGGAAAATATCAAAAGTTCACGCTACACTCATGTCATATGATGAAAATAGGACATTTAAGTAGAAGATGCACTGGTAATTATACTTGTACATGTACCTCTTCCACCTGGAAATACAAAAAAATCCATATTAAATTATTAATCTTATTTTAAAATGCAAAACCAGTAATCATACTTACTCTGTTCCAAAATTGTCTCGGAGGTGTTGCTGGTACGTAAAATAAGCGATCTGCAGGACTTCCACATTGAGGCTCACCGCTTCAAACGGCCAGTGATGGGTGATACACCGGATCTGCTGCTGGGACTCAGACAACTTGGCTTTGACCTTTTGCTGTTCGTGACAGCAAATGCTCTCCATCACTGTTGCCATTGCTACACAGTTACCACAGGAACACCTGAAAAGCACAGTCAACTTTTTTTTTGCCATTTATAAAATTTACAGAAGAGAAGAATTTGTTCATTAGTACTTGCATTATATATTACAAACATTTCAGGAGAGAAAAAAGTGTCATGCATCCGATGGGTATGAGGTCATTTTAATTTCGAAAATCCATGTACCCTTTTTCCATTAATTAATGTGAATTGAGTCTCACAGAGGTTGGCATGTGGCAATGTAAAAGGGGCAGTGATGGCTTCACTTTTAACGAAGGTGAATATGCCGCATTTAGTCCATGGTTTCCAGTTTAAAATGGAGAATAAATTATATTTTGCAACTACCAATATAAATTAGCTTTTAACTGTAACAAGTAAAGCATAAATAACAATCATGCATAAATAATCATTTGAGTGTACCGGTTGTGAGGATAACCGGTTAAGAAAATGGATGGATGGACTAAACCAAGCTACATTTTGGCAACAAAGCGTTTGCTATTTCACTCATAAGATTTACCATTCTGTGTTCTGGAGCCTGCCGATGTCGTCCTCTACCTCGGCAGCTTGAAGCTGGTCACGGGCACCTTCAGAGTCCGAAGTCGCACCAGCACCTTCATCTAGATACGGCTCAAACCGATACGGCTGGATACATTCCAGGGCTGGAATGTCTTCTTTTGAAGACTGCTCGTCGTCAGCAATGTCAAATTCCAACTCTACATTTGATGTCGAGTCAGAAAGAACCTCACTATCCATGTCGCACTCCGCCACGTCCACATGTTGTTTTGCCAACTATACCTGCCCTTAAGTGGCCAGCTGACATCACGTGTGTCCATGCTCAGAAAAAAAGGGGGCGTCACCAGTGAGCCGCCATATATCAAATTTTTACAAGCCCTTGTCATCGCGTTTTTACCAAAGTAATCATTGGAAATCACATTATTTGTACTTGTCTTTTTAAAAAATGCTTTTAGAGTGACTTTTTCTCGTGTCTCATTCCACCCAAGTCAAAAGTCTGGGTGTCACTCTTGACAGTACACTTTCCTTCCAATTCCATATCATCAACATTACCCGGTGTGTGTCTCATGTTCATTCTTCTTATGCTTCTTAAACAATAATTAGAAACTTCTTGAGGGTGGCGGGCTGTGAGGTCCAACGAGAAACCTGGACTACAAAAACTGTCCCCCATAACAAACAGCAGGACGGCAGTAGCTGTGGGGTTTTGGTATTAAAGGTAAAGATTTTAATTAAGAGTCTCTGTAATAAACTTTTGTTTTTGTTGTTTGGAAGTAATATGTAACAGAATGCTTAAAATTACATTTCAGTTTGCGGAAGAATATCTTAGCAAACGAGATCTCATGCACACCCAGACCTACCCTGCTGAAGTTTTGAAAGCTCGAGTAGGCATAGCGTGTGCCCTCCGAGAGGTTGTAGGTCTGTGAAAGAGTTACACGAGATATATTCTGCATGAAAAAATTTATTTGGCGTCCTAGGACTTTATTGGTCTTTTAAATAAAATAACTCATGATTGACTGCTTTAGTGTCAGTATTTACTTTTAAAGCTGTCCAAAGAATCATCATGGTGATTCCCTGGATCTGCTGATGTGCTTCATCTTCTCTTCTGCCTTCATCTTTGATGATCACTTATCTATATAGTTGTTTTGTTTTTTACCATAAAGCCTTTAAAACAGGGGTGTCAAACTATTTTTAATTGAGGGCCCACTTTCACTCAAATTTGATCTCAAGTGGGCCAGATCAGTATGTCTGTGGCCTCATGACTTAAAAAAATATTTTGCCTTTTTGTTTCTTTTTCTTTTTTGGGGGGAGGGGGTGCAAATAATTACACATATATTCTGAAAATACTCTCTTGTTTTTTTTATTATTGCAAAGTACAGTGGAACCTTGGATTTTGAACGTCTCGGAACTCGTACAAATCGGACTTCAACCAAAAAATCTAAGTAAAAAATGCCTCGGAGTTTGAACTCATTCTCGGAGTTCGAACAACCAAGCAAAGCAAGCTAAGCCGACCGTACCTTGAACGGGTAGCTGAGTGAAGCCGAGCGATGCCGAATGCTTACGTTGCGGTATTTGAGATGGCGCGCTGCTCATTTCCAGTCAGAGTGTTAATACTCCCGGAGGTTCTCCATACATTCGCGAGTGCATTTAGATTTTTCAACGACAATTTTCTTCGCCATGGGCTCAAAGAAAGACAACAGTGCCAGTGGCAGCAAAGAAAGACGTACAATGCTACGAACCACAGTGGATTTAGGAAGATTATCACGCCGTTGTAACTACCGTGACTACTTCCGTAAATACCCTTAGCTGTTCAACAATGTGCCTGACGTTAATCAGCGCACGCAAGGACCCCTAGTCTTAACAATATACCCAATGTAAAATACACCAACTCAGCATTGAACTAAAGCAAGCATTAACATAGCATTTCGATGGGGAAAAAAAGTTGTGGGGAGAAGGGGCCCCAAAAACTTTTTGCACCGGGGCCTCTCAGCATGATGTTAAGCCAGTGCCTGGAGCATAATTAGACGTTCCTTTTTACTTATCATAAACCAACATGAAACATCTTAATCTTCAGTTTTTTTCTTGTTTAGATCAGCTTTAAATGTATTTCAAAACCTCCTCAAAACCACTGTTTTTTGCTTTTGTTCAGTGTATCATCTACCTTTCCATCTATCTATTTCTTGCTGCTTGTTAAGTTAAGTGGCTTACAGTCCCATCATTCTTCTTCTTTTCCTTTCGGCTTTTCCCTTCAGGGGTCACCACAGCGAATCAGTTGCCTCCATCTAACCCTGTCCTCTGCAACCTCTGCTCTCACACCTTCATGTCCTCTTTAACTACATCCATAAACCTCCTCGTTAGTTTTCCTCTAGATCAGGAAGCCTGGCAATTAGAAACTCAGCATCATTCTGCCAATATACTCACTATCTTTCCTCTGGACATGTCTAAACCATCTCAGTCTGGCCTCTCTGCCTTTATCTCCAAAGCCTCTAACATGTACTGTCCTTCTGATGTACTCATTCCTGATTCTATCCATCCTGGTCAGTCCCAAACAGAACCTCAGCATCTTCATCTCTGCTACCTCCAGCTCTGACTCCTGTCTTTTTCCTCAGTGGCACTGTCTCCAGATCAAACAACATTGCTGGTCTCACCACAGTTTTATAAACCTTTCCTTTCATTTTAGCCGAAACTCTTCTATCACACATCACACCTGACACTTTACTCCACTCGTTCCAGCCTGCCTGCACACGTTTCTTCACTTATTTTCCACACTCTCCATTGCTCTGGATCCTAAATACTGAAACTCCTCCACCTTCTTGGTCTCTTCTCCCTGTAACCTCACTCTTCCACTTGGATCCCTCTCATTCACACACAGATAATCCGTCTTGCTATGGCTAACCTTCATTCCCCTCCTTTCCAGGGCAAACCTCAACGCTTCTAACTTCTCATCCACCTGTTCCCTGCTCTCACTACAGATTACAATGTCAACAGCAAATAGTCATAGTCATAGTCCATGGAGATTACCGTCTAACCTCGTCTGTCATCCTGTCCATTACCATAGCAAACAAGAAGGGGCTCAGAGCTGATCCCTGATGTAGTCCGACCTCCACTTTGAACTCCTCTGTCACACCTACAGCACACCTCACCACTGTCTTACAGTCCTCATGCATGTCCTGCACCACTTGAAAATACTTCTCTGCCACCCCAGACTTTCTCATACAAAACCACAGTTTCTCTCTGGGCACCCTGTCATGAGCTTTCTCCAGATCTACAAAGACACAATGCAGCTCCTTCTGACCTTCTTTGTACTTCTCTATCAACATCCTTAAAGCAAATACTGCAAATACTGGCTTACAGTGCCATCCGCTGGAAGAAAATATAAACTGCAGGATATTCTGTTGCCAGCATTAGTCATGCAAACATGTGCATTGTATATGATTAAAGTGTGATAGATAAAGTTATATTAGAACAATAAAATAAAGCTGGTAAGCATACAACATTGTTGTGGATCTACGATTTGAATATCTTAAAATACCAGGTCAGTCTTACTGATTATAAACAATTGGTTTCTAAGGTCCCGCATATAGCGGTAGAGAAACAGTTTTCAGTAAAGTTTGACTTTTGAACTTTTGTCTTTTGAACAGCTGTCTTGTTACTTATTGATTAAAAGTGCAAACACTATCCATCCAATCAAGAAGATAAAAAAACAAACAAACATGATCTACAATGGAATTTGTCAAATGGACAAATGGAAATTATATTGATATTCTCCTTTAGCATCTGGAATTTAGCATTCTGTGCATTAATGATCTTGCGCTGGATTTTATATTTTATGTTTTATTATTTTATTTGAGACGTGTAGAGAATACTTAACAGTTTTAATCCACAAATTAAACAAAGCCTCAAGTCACAATGTAGATGACCCTTTAATTTCCCAGTGTAACCAAATACAGCATGTTACTTACGGATACACTCCAAATCTGCATCCCATCAGCATAGCCAATCATGAGACAGAGAGGAGGATCAGTCGTGCCACTGTGTATATCCATAAACTCTCTGTTGCGGGCAGAGTCTGCATGAAGAGAATGGTTAGAGTAAAGTTTAAGTACGGAGGCAGACACATAGTTGCATTTAATATGTTTCTAATGAAATCTAAAAAGCTTGAACTTTCCAAATGGTGTTACTGTAATTAGATAAGTGATTCCAAACAACTGCCACAGCATATTGTTTAAAGCTGAAGTGACTGAACTACTGACTGTCATTCATTTCCATCCATTTTTCCCTTCTCTGAACCACTTACCCTTCACTAGGGTCGCGAGCATGCTGGAGCCTAATCAAGCTACAATTATAACTGGTCGCTAGACAATCATAGGACACTATCATTTCTTTGCAAGTTGCAAAAGCTATAAAGGGACATGGGTTGAGAATGTAAGAGCATATTGTCAGAGGTGGACAGTGCGTCGGGGCAGGGATCTGGTGGTCACTTCATTCACACCCTGATAAGCTTTGACAGAGGTGGGCATTTTACATATTTTCGCTGGTCTGTCATTCATCAGTGCCCAGCGTCTCCTTCCGTCATTGTCAGTCCGCCATTGTTTTCAAGCCAAACCAACCTGTAATTATTGGTACATCGTTTTATTTTACCAACGCTTCCGTCGTCACTTCATCATCGCTATTTTAGGACAACAAAGTGTGCAGAGTCCATCCATCCACCATTTCCTGAACCCCCTATCCTTACGAGGGTTTCAGGCGCGCTGGAGCCTATCCCAGCTGTCTACAGGCTAGTTCGCTTAACTACAACTTCGGCAGCGGGTATCCAAGGCAGAAATGACGAGGACTGGTTTCAACCCTAGTATTAATCATCGCTTTTATACGATCATGCCAATTTTGCAATCATGGAGTGTAATAATCAAAATCGTAATTTAATTTTGATTAATTGCACAGCCCTATCTCAAGCCGCCCTTCCACCTCCTGGAAAATTTGTCAAGGAAGATATTTATGCAACAAAACAGTGGCGACGAATGCAGTATCTAATAGGGCTGGGTATTGCCAACAACCTCACAATACGATACGTATCACGATACAGGTGTCATGATACGATACGTATCGCGATACATATGTATCCGAATACATGATTTTCGAGGGGATATATATCCCAAAATTTTACATTAATTTACTTGCATTTTTATTGTAACAGTCATATGTATACCTAAATGATATGTTTATTATGCTAAATGGAAAAAAATAATAATTAGCAGCTCTTCTGGTTTACGGCAAGCGGCATGCACTGCAGAGCAAGGAGCAGCTTTCACAGACACCCAGCAAAAATTTATGAATAGGCATGAGCCGACATGAGTAAAAATATCAAAGTATTAAAATTACAGCTTTAAAATATGCTTATTTGAAACATTTAGGGAAAACGCATTTTTCCATGTAACACATTCTATTTAGTTTTTAAACAAAATATAGAAAAATTGGTACATTTAGAAACATGTACCATGTTAAGTTTATAGGCAAATAAATGTTTATTCTTCCTCTGTTTTAAATTTTCTTAGTAAGACAGTATCACTGATGGGCTATTTTTAAAAACAAACTTCACACATACACTTTTTTTTTTTTTTTTTTTAAATAAGTAGGCTTCAATGCAAACTACAAGGACTCAAGGCACTCTCCCGCTGCGCTCATGCAACACGTGGACTAATTGAAGGCAATTGACTTCAAAGACTGCTTGTTAAGTACAATGCAAGCCCTCCCCTCCCCACACCTGCTGCTAGTGCATGAGAGAAACTTCAGAAGCTGCTGCTGCTGTTCCTGCACAAGCAACCTTGCTTTAACTGCCTCTTTAAATTTAACGAGCAATATCGATTCTGACGCCTGTGTATCCATATGTGTATTGTAATGAGGCCCGCAACGATGTATTGCCATATTGATTTTTTTAGCATACCCCTAGTATCGTATTGAACAGTTCTGGAGTCGTTGAAAGAGGGAATACCAGTTGAACCTTTCTACGTGGCAGAAGTGGCATTCTATGCTTAACCTGAAAATGCACGACAGTTATCATTATGGATGATAACCTTCCAAGAAACCAGTGGCAGTTGGCAAGATTGATTGAAGCCATTCAAGGAAGTAATTAACCAGTTCGTAAGGTCAAGGTACAAGTTGCTCTTCAGGAAAGTCAGATGGCCTCTCCCAACCCACCATTCTTGAAAGGCCCATTCAGAAGTTGGTACTCCTGAAGAGTGAATTAATTCCTGTGTAATTTTTTAGTTAAATTGTGAATTGACTTAATGTAAAAGGAATTGCAGGCTTCTCTGTTTTATTCATTTAAATCATGTATGATTCATCCATCCATGTGGTCTTAAATTCATCATAACATGATTGGTGGAAGTGTAAATGATAGCATTATGTTGGATTGTCACTAGGTGGCAGCCGTACGCCGTCAGCCAAGTGTTGTTGAGGTGAGGAGGCAATTAAGGCTGAGAGGTTTCACCTGCTCGTTTCCTCACCGTCTGCAACACTGAGGGCGCACTCAAACTAGGGCCATTGTACCGTGCCCAAGAACGCATGCTGCTAAAGTCCGGTAGTGTGAGCGCAATCAATCCGCGCCTGAGTACGGTTCGGATCCCCAGTTTAGCACGATTCGGAGAGGTGAGCCAGAGAACGGTACGGTTGGCCGCACATGCGCACAGCCGTGGAGAGTTGTCGCCACGCGAAACATAACCATGATGTCACGTACGTATATTGCGAGCGACCAGAACTGTTGACCATACAACAACCAGAGTGTCCCTAGCAAAGAGATGGCAGCAGCAAAGGGCTCACATTGGTCTGATGATGAAGTGCAGTCCCCCTATGATTACGTCTTCTTCTTGCGTGAATCAACGTGATGACGTATATTTCGGAGGCAACTGGGCCCGGGCACGATTTGGTTAAAGTAATGTGAGTGCGGGCCGGAGGGGGACAGGGGGGGGGGGGGGGGGGGGGGGCAATTAGGCTTCAGTACGGTACGGAAGAAATGGAAATAGTGTGACTGCTCCCTCAAGCCATCTTTGTTTGGTTCAGCGAATGTTACATACTAATCTGTGTGCTGCTGTTGTTCAAACTTTAATGATTTCTTCATGCAAGTTTGTTTTTTAACTATTTCTCTTGAGTCTTTCATCACTGTTGCCGTTGTTTTGCAAATTAATGACTTCATTTGAGGAGCAAATTTATAATTTTGTGGAGCATTTTTTCCCAGGTAAATTTTAGGGGCATAAAGGGTTTTATTAAACAATAACAAAATGAAAATATAGCCAACGAACAGTTGTTTTTCTTTTTTGTATAATCACCAATTTTAATTTCATAAATTCACTTTGTGTAATGCAACAAACTATTTTCTTGTATCGTTGGGCTAAAAAAGAAAAAATGAAAAAAAAGATGTACTGTAATGTATTTTTGAGAACATTTATTGTGCAGACCTCAAAAGTCAAAATCAAAATCCAGGGCTCTATTTTAACTCTTTTAACTGCCACACATTATCCACAAAACAACCCAGACAGTGGCAGCCGATTTCAAGCAATTTAAAGGTCTCATATTATTCAACTTTTCAACATACTGAAATAGTTCTCAAATGTGTAAAAGACATGTCTGTGACATGCATTCGTCAAAATTGACTTTGGATCTAATATTTTTGCTGTCCCTAAATCAGCCTAAAAACGCTCTGTTCAAAACTTTTTGGGGTGTGTCGCTTTTATGTAAATAGCTGCACCAGGCTACGCCTTGGCCATACCTTTCTCTCTCGAAGGGGCAGTGATTTCGGTCATGGTAGCCATGTGCTAATATTGTGAATGGAAACGACTGGCCAAGAGAGAAGAAGAAAAGAAAAATACAGACATGTCTTTTACACATTTGACAACTATTTTAATGTGGAAGTGACATAACATTTTACCATAAGAAAAAGTAGCATAACGTTACTACAGTGACTATGTTGTAGCGTTAGTTTGTGATTGTTTAGGTAATGGTTATTTTGCCGTAGCCGGCAAATCTCACGCGAACGTTATTTTGCCGTGAATGTCTCCGATTTGCGTGAATGCTTGTAGACATTTACAAGCGGTTATGAATAACACAAATGTGCACATTTAGACCACTGCGCGGTCACAACGTGCTAGAAGTCATGTCAACTAGGTGGCGAGTTGCCAGTCACGGCAAATTAACCACCGCGGATTGTATCTTGACAAAACAATACACAACCACTTCATATTATCCAACCACCGTCTGCTCTATCATATCTGACCTCTTGTAACCAAACAACCTCCACACGACAAATGTAGCTCCCACTTTAGGCACAAAAAATACACCAGAAATATGGTAGAAGGTGCACATCTCTTATTAGAAAGGATAGGAAGGAAGGCTAAATCAAAAATGTTAAACTTATATCTCTCCCGTCTGCAGTCGTGTCTCACTGTTGGGACCGATCCATTATGTTTAAACGTGTTGCAAATCCAGCTCTGAACAGGCTTTCACTAGCAAAACAGTCCTTTGAGAAATGATGTCGGTACACGTCCTTCAAAAATTAAATTAATCCACTTCTCAAAGACTTGGGACGAAGGAAGCAACCACTTTTTCCTGATCATTGTTTCCCCTCTCCACGGAGCACTTGTGAGCAGGGAGAGAAAAAGAAAAGAGCATCCAGCTTCTCGAATTTCAATGGGCGTGACAAACCTTTACCAGAGGTGGTGCCACTGAGGTGGCTGGGTCGAGTGCACTTCCGTGTTTTTTTCACGTCACTAAGTCACGGAAGTTTAATTTGCCCGTTTGAAGCACACATTTTAGAAAGGAGGAGAAAGCTAAAAAGGCGCAGATGGCCTTTTTTTAATACCTGGTTGGATTGTAGACAAGCCGGGGATGCATATTATTGATAGAAAACCTCACTAAAGTGCATTTTCATACTGTAGGACCTTTAACTCATCTTTCAAGGCAAACAGAATATTGTGTGCTCTGAGTACATATACATGGTGGTTACTAAATGAAAGATCGCAGTCCATTCTTTCATTAGAAAAAAAAGTATGTTTCTACCTTATTCCGTTCTTTAGTAATCACCATTTGAAAATAGGTATTTTGAGTGACATTGAGCAAAAATTTAAAAGATAAAGAGAAAACAAGCTTTTTGCGAAAAGATATATTTTCTGCACAACAGTGACTTTGACACTAATATATTTTGTTTAGTGATGCCCTGTGAATTGGATTTAATGTGACAAAGGGTTTGATCATTCACTTCATCCTTGAAAACGTTCTATTTCATCAGATTCATCATGCTTCATTATAATGTCATACTACGGGAGCCCAATGAAAAGAGATACAATGATGCCATCTTCTGGCCATAATTAGTGGGTGTTTGTGGATTTTACAACCCCAATGACAAGGCAGCGCTGCACAGACGTTCCACTGCCCATTGAGAAAAAAAAAACATAGTAAATGTCAATTAACGTTTTTGGCGGCATTCATTTGGGTTTTATTATACGTCATTAAATGTTTTTGGCGGAAAAAGAGTTAAAAAGAAACAAATAACACTACTTCTATTACATTTATTTTATACTATTATACTGTAGCGAATTGTGTTATTGTTGCTTGATACACATTTTGTTCCATTTTTCTAAGCAATTATATTTCCAAGTGTCTTAGGCGAAGTGCAGAGTGCAGACGTGACAAGAGAGTGGAGACATTTGGTCGTGTGTACTCTTTGGCGCCGGTGTGACAGAACACCGGCTACCGTGTTTGTGATTCATAATAAAAAGTGTGATAAAGTAACACCTGGTGTCGTATCTGGCTGATGAAGGACATAGCGTACAGTAATTCGTCCAGACATTTATTAATTTGCCAACCCTTTTTGCTGTACAAAGTTGGATACACTGCGCTATAATGTAATTCCAGCCAGATGTCTATTAAAGTGTACACAATCACTCAAGCACTTAATAATAGGGCTCATGCACGGCGCGGCATCATTGACGTCATTGACGTCATT
Source organism: Leptonotus elevatus (assembly GCF_054856555.1). Classification (NCBI taxonomy): domain Eukaryota; kingdom Metazoa; phylum Chordata; class Actinopteri; order Syngnathiformes; family Syngnathidae; genus Leptonotus; species Leptonotus elevatus. The sequence goes on from NC_141245.1 coordinate 1,122,816, forward strand.
GTCGACGTATTTGCCACGCAGGATGCAACGCGGCTATTGTTTACATCGCAAAACATACACTCTGTCGTGGTGTCGCAGATTTTTTGTCATTTATCTGGCCGAAATATGGTGAACTTTTGCTGATTTGGGTGATGCAGCAACACCTCCGACAATCGCAAATGTTAGACAAAAAAAAGCAGGAATGAGGAACGAGGAATGGCTTGGTTGTCAACCGTAAGAAGAAAAAAATTACCTTTGACAACATTCTGTCCTGCGTAAGAGTGTGCTCCGTACATTCCGTACATTATTAGATTTATAACTTACACAAGATAAAACAAATAGGCCACTGGCCTAATAAAACGCTGCAGGAAAGCCTGTACACCAGTGGTGCCCAAACTCGGTCCTTATGGACCTGCAGTCCTGCAGGTTTTGGATGATTCCCTGCTCTAACGCACCTGATTCCAATGAACAGGATCGTTATCAGGCTTATTCAGAGCTTGCTGATGAGCTTCAGGTGTGTCGGAGAAGGGAAAATCCAAAACCTGCAGGACTCCAGCCCTCGAGGACCAAGTTTGGACACCATTGATGGATAGGATGTAGACCAAGGGAGGGCAAACTCCTTGATGGCCAGAGTCCTGCACGTTTTGGATGTTTCCCTTCTTCAACAAAGCTGATGTATGATCAGCTCATCAGCAAGCTCTGCATAAGCCTGATGATGATCCTGTTGATTGGATTCTGCTACATTGGAGCAGGAAAACATCCAAAACCTGCAGGACTCCGCCCCTCGAGGACAAAGTTCACCCACCACTGATGTAGACTCATCTGCCGAGTCATTATATCCAAACGATTACCACCCTTGGTTAGTGGAAGAGAGGTATGTCATCCTTGTTGATGGGTTGTGGTGTTTATTTTCAGTGCTAGGCGTTCCGTCAAACCGCTAATGACGGACGCCCATTTTATTGACGATTGACGGAAAACTTAAAAAAATTGACGAACTAAGCATTGACGGGAGCCCCTTTCCCTCCGTCAATATAATCATCAGTGAGAGACACTCTCTCAAGCAGAGTTGGGAATAAACACTATGCAGTCAATAAGGTCATAGAATAAAAATGAACATAAACTAATCTACATTGTACCACATATCAGTCATTTCAACCTGACTCTCAAAATCATCGCTTTTACACCATGACAAGTAAGGTACATTGCTGGGATGTCATTGTTTGTAGTGCGGTCCACAGAAACGGTTGTATTAAGTGAAATGCATTAAATTGACACAATCTTGCTCAAAACATTCATGATGCATGCAGGAACAAACTTTAAGTAATAAGAAGCAGTGATTTTGATTAAAATGGTTAAGTATTAAGAGATTCTTCTGTCATTTTGCTTTTTATGCAAATTGCGATGGTGACAATCGTGATTGGCTGTTAGACATCAAATCCAAATTAATTGTTACGTTTTGTTTCCCTTCCAATAACCTGTTTGAGTAAATTTTTTCCCTAGTTCATTAAAAAATTATATCAAAATTTCAGTAAAGTTAATTGTCATGATCTTTACTATATGGAGACAAAAGTTCCACTTCAACATTAACGGTGGCCAGATGGCCTGTCGCCACCATGTGACATGACCGTGTCAAGCCAAGCCAGTTGAGTATTTTTTTTTATTTTTTCACTCCAATTAATTATGCTTTCTATTAACAGCAGCTGCAGTCTAGTTTGAGATTTTTTAAGTCATTTTATTTCAGTGCAGATTTTTTGCTGAGCGCCCATATAAGGTAATCTGCCAAGAGAAGACGACAAAGAAGAAGAAGAAAAAGAAGAAAAAAACGACAAAGAAGAAAAAGTGGCGTTTGGTCATTGTGCTATTTTTTTATTTTATGGATAAGTTACCAGCAAGAGAGGCAGAAGTTTGTCACTGACGAAAGTGCAGACTCCCTTGTAAATTTGAAACCTTGCGCCTGTGTAGCTCTACCAGCAATGCTTTGCGGCACTGGGGATTGAAATGGTGTTTGAAATGCATGTTCTGTGTAAATTATTCCGTTAGTTAGTGGTCTAGTTCAAACAAGTATGATCATTGTGAGGGATAAGGCACAGTGCTGGGAGGTCATGTTTTTCAGTGTAACCCACAGTGACGATGTCATTAAGTGAAATTCATTAAGTGGACACAATCTTGCTCAAAACATTCATGGTGCACTCAGGAACAAACTTAAAGTTAAAAAAAAAAGCATTTATTTTGATTACAATGGTTAAGTATTAAGAGATTTTTATCATTTTGCTTTTTATGCAAATTGGTGTTGGTGAAAATCGCCGTGATTGGCTGTGCTTGAAAGGAAATGCAAATCAGTTGATAGATTTTTTCCTTTGACCTTTTTTTCTATTTCATTACAAAAATATATCAAAACACAAATCAAAGTTCAGTTAATTGTCATTATCTTTACTACATGGAGACAAAGGTTCCATGTGAATTCAATGAACAAATTAAACTAATAAATAAGCACATCACTCTTATTTTTTTAGTGATTTGCATTTTCTAGCTAAATAGCTAATCAGTGATCTCCATTTGACACGACACACTGCACTTCAATTGAAACCATTTCTAAAATGCACAATAACTCTTATTTCTTCACAATAATTTATAAACCCAGAATTTTACTTGGATATGTCCTTGCCTGTATTATTTTCAATATGTTTGGAATTTCATTTCATGAAACCATGGCAGTGAATGGTGTCACAAACAATGATTAGGGGGTGTTGTGCAACAGGTAGGTGTCAGTAGCACCGAGTGCATGCATTTCCACGCTAGCCTGACAAAGTGGGCATGGTTCGCCCAGTGTTTGTCAATGTTGATGGGCGAAGGTCCGTCAATCCGCTAATATTGACGAAAGGTCTGTCAATGAGGGACCCAAATATTCACTGAGTGAATGATGGATTGATGAATACAATGTTGTTCATCTTGAGATATTGACGGATTGACGATGACGGAAGGGTGTCCTGACTGTTGACGATTGTGGAATGACGGACGCTCAAAATTCATTGACGCGCCCACCTCTGTTTGTTTTTCTGTTTTAATAATATACATTTAAAATGTGTGTTTAGTGTTTCGTTAAAATTAGTTCCGCATATGCAAATTTTTATTTTTTGAAAATGTTCACATTTTGTAAGCATTAAAAGTTTTGTGGAGCTAATTATTTAGTTAAGTATCTGTAAATTTGATCATTTTAACCATTTGCTTCCTTTATGTATTTTCTGTTTCACAGTTTTTACGGTGTCTCAAAATAAAGCTTATTTCCCTTTTGGCTTTTCTCTTCAGGGGTCGCCACAGCGAATCAGTTGCCTCCATTTAACCCTGTTCCTCTGCAACCTCTGCTCTCACACCAACTACCTTCATGTCCTCTTTAACTACATCCAAAAACCTCCTCCTTGGTCTTCCTCTAGACCTCATGCCTGGCATTTGGAAACTCAGCATCCTTCTGCCAATATACTCACTATCTTTCCTCTGGACATGCCCAAACCATCTCAGTCTGGCCTCTCTGACTTTATCTCCAAAGCCTCTAACATGTGCTGTCCCTCCGATATATTAATTCCTGATTCTATCCATCCTGGTCACTCCCAAAGAGAACCTCAGCATCTTCATCTCTGCCACCTCCAGCTCTGCCTCCTGTCTTTTCCTTGGTGGCACTGTCTCTAGACCAAACAACATCGCTGGTCTCATCACAGTTTTTTAAACCTTTCCTTTCATTTTTAGCTGAAACTTTTTTATCACGCATCACACCTGACAATTTTCTCCACCCGTTTCAACCTGCCTGCACACGCTTCTCCACTTCTTTTCCACACTCTCCATTGCTCTGGACTGTTGACCCTAAATACTTAAACTCCTCCGCCTTCTTGGTCTCTTCTCCCTGTAACCTCATTTTTCCACTTGGTTCCCTCTCATTCACACACAGATACTCCGTCTTGCTATGGCTAACCTTCATTCCCCTCCTTTCCAGGGCAAACCTCCACGCCTGTAGCTTCTCCTCTACCTGTTCCCTACTCTCACTATAGATCACAATGTCTACAGCAAACATCATAGTCCATGGAGATTCCTGTCTAACCTCGTCTATCATCCTGACATTACCATAGCGAACAAGAAGGGGCTCAGAGTTGATCCCTGATGTAGTCCCACTTCCACTTTGAACTCCTCCGTCACACCTACAACACACCTCACCACTGTCTTACAGTCCTCATACATGTCCTGCACCACTTGAACATACTTCTGTCATGAGCTTTCTCCAGATCTACAAAGACACAATGCAGCTCCTTCTGACCTTCTTTGTACTTCTCTATCAACATCCTTAAAGCAAATACTGCAAATACTGGCTTACAGTGCCATCCGCTGGAAGAAAATATAAACTGCAGGATATTCTGTTGCCAGCATTAGTCATGCAAACATGTGCATTGTATATGATTAAAGTGTGATAGATAAAGTTATATTGGAACAATAAAATATGGTATGGTATTCTTTTTTTGGCATGAAACCATACTGCTGCTCACAAATGTTCACCTCTGCCCACAGTCTAGCTTCAACTACTCTTTCCCATAGCTTCATTGTGTAGCTCATCAGCTTTATTCCTCTGTAGTTGCCACAACTCTGCACGTCTCCCTTGTTCTTCAATGGGCACCATTTCTCAATGTCTCATGTCAACCCATGTCTCAAAATAAAGCACCCGTATTAAACTTTCCACCTTGTCCTGATCATTGATGCCAAGGGCAACTACAAATGTATAATATGTTGTAACGATGATAAAGCCGCGCTTAATAGCATAATTCATTCCCGTGGGTGAAGACGGACCTCTGGATGTCGGTGCCGAGCAGAGACGGGCGACGCGTCCATGGGACCCGGGGCATCAACAACAATTCCCCCCACAAATGGTGGGCCACCACGCTTAACCAAAGCATGATAGGAAGTGCAAGGCTTCGGCCCTCGCTACAATACTTAATAAACTACTAGTTTGGCTTGGCGGTGAACAAATCTCGCTTGCTTCCAAACCCAAAAATGCATTTTCAGCCTGAATGAAATCGAGCACGAGTCGGTAACATCAGTACGTTCATGACACTGCCAACTCTTCTACTTCCACACAGTTACAACTTAAAAGATGTGCTTTGAAACCGAAACATGGCACCGTTTGATTTCACGTGAATCAGTGCTTGCTATAGTACCGACCTAAATCGGTTCATAACAACAACAAAAAGTACCCATCCCTACTTTTTACAGGTCAAGCACAACTAAGCAAATCAGGTAAACAGAATATTTTCAGTGTTAGAGGATAATTGTGTTAGAGATTTCAAATTATTATTTTTTAAATCAAATTAATCATCTTAGAATTTTGAATAATCATGATTAATCACTTAATTAAAAGGCTTTTTATCAACATTTTTGCCCAACAAATTTGACAAGCACCTGTTGTGTTAATTCTTTCTACACTCCCATCCTCTTCTTTTTCTAATCAGTTAATTACTTGCACAATTTAAAATGAAAAAAAATTACCCCAATATTTTGACTTGAACAAATATTCTGAATGTCATATGCAAACATTTATTAAAAGCTTTACTTTAAAGCATGCAGTTATGTGTATTGCTCAAACACAACCTGCGCTACCTTCGTAACCATCCGCTGTCAAGCTAAGAATCATCTGCAGTCAAAATTAATAGTGTGATTAATATGTGTTAATACATTATTAATGCAATAATTATTTGTGATTAATCAATGAGTTAACACTTTAAATTTGACAGCACTAGTTAATTCCTGATTATTATGTGATCTTAACTGAATTCTCAACAATGGTAACAGCAGCATTTTTTCACACACTGAAGTTGTTTACTTACCATTGATGTCAGCCTTCTCAAAACGAACCCAAATTATTTTCTCCTTTTCTTCAGGTTGCAGACCCCCAGAATAAGCCTACAGTTAAAAGACCAGAGCTTTACACAAAACATGACAGTACATGACTAACTTGGATTAAAAAAAAATATTTGTATCGATATTATCTATTATTTATTTTATCTGTCAACCAGTAGTATGGGTATGAGCACCCATTACTCGTCAACTATATAATGACACTGAATAAAAATGACATTGTATGTAAAAAAAAATAATAATCTGATTTTAAAGTTAGATATACTATGACCTTAAACAAGATAAATGGCAGTAAAGGTTTTTATCAGGTTGAGGATTAAAAGGGGTCATTGTCAGTGATTCCCAAGCTTTTTTGGCTTGTGTACCTCCGGAACTTTTCATCATACCATGAGTGCCCTCTGACTCATTTGTGTTGATAATACGCTAAAAATAGAACCTAACACAACTGATTATATATGAAAATAATGTCATTTTCTTTCCTTCATTTAATTCTCAGGCATATATCCAGGTTTACATAAAGCCATGTATTCTGATTAGAATGAATACTAACCGCCAAACGGAATAAAAATGCTCCATATAAACACCTCAATCGGAATGAAAAGGCTGAATCCGAATGGAATTTCATCCGGAATCACAGGGATGGTATACTCCTTACGTCAATCCGCACAAGCTTTGAATGGCCAGGCTGCGTCCGGTATGCGCATGTGTCTTGACGTCAGCGTTTCCAAACGTTAAAATGGCGGTGTCTTGTCAAAAGCTTGTCTATTAGGGGAAAACTTGTTTTAAAGTACTTGGAACTTGTTTTTATCAAGATGTTGCTTCAATAAAAGTGTTAAAACTATCACAACTACTGTGCTAAATGATGAACGAACTCCATCTTGATAAATCATGTGATTGATGTCCGCGTGTCTGACGGCTGCCGCGGGGCTGATTTGATTAAAGGAGCGGAGCATGTAAACGGCAGATTGGAATGAATAACATCACATGTAAACAGGTGACTACAGATCTTCATTCGGAAAGATTTCAATTAGCATAAATAAAAAGGCTCCATGTAAACCCAGCTACTGTCTTCTTGTGGCACATACTATGGAGTCCTCACATCCCGTGACTGTGCCGAGCCACCTGAAGTTCACGGGCCACCAGTACAAATTTCTAGGGCCCGACCAATTAATTGGCCCGCTGTTCTTACATGTATGCACTCTAACAATTTACAGCAATTGCAGCCTTAATTATTTTCCTAAATTTCCTAAATAACAAAATGCCAAGTGTAGTTGTCATTAATAACTATTACAGTATAATTTCATCATTCAGCTTTCATGTTTTTAAGCCTAAGTACATTGTATCTTCCACAAGCAATTCTTACTGCACTGCAACTGTTAAAAATTATTTGAACTGGATTTAATCAGTTTACACAACCTTAAGTCACGGTTTGTTAAATAAAAATACAAATTTGTAATAAAAAAACAACAACAAAAAACATAAATGTGCCAATTTAGCTCATGCCTCCCCAAAAAGAATTGTGTAGAACAATGTCTAATATTATCACTTTATCGGTGACATAAAAAAAAACTAAAACAATAATATTGTTTGATAGTTTCTGGGAAAACATAGTGACCTAAAAAATTTGTTATCATGACAGGCCAACATCTACAAGTGTTAAGGTCACATATCCCAACATGCATTCAGAGTGTATTCCGGCCAGAGAAGATTTACCTGAGGGACAACATCTTGCAAGAAGGTCACCACACTTTCCATGTAAGACTGTTCCCTGTGACAACAAAACACCATTGTCACTGAAAACTAAGAATGGTTGAAGGTTTAGAAAATAAAATAGCAAGCTACTAAAGGAAAGAAATGGACTCTACGCACGCAGTACTTTCGCGTTTGGTATAATGTGGCTTCCGGTCATCATGTTAATTTCTAGTCGGCATAGTCGGCATGAAGTACAGCACAGAGTCCAAATTTGCCAACTCTCCCAATTTGTGCGGGAGACTCCCGAATTCCAACCCAATCTTGTATGTGGCTTTAGATCAGTCATTTCTCTCACTAATCTCCCAATTTTATAGCTAAGTAAACAGTGGGGAATATTTGACACAGTATCTGGCAACCCTGGCCTGCTTGCGCTGTAAGTGGTTGGTTACGAGACTCCCGCTGAAGGCAGTGATAGTCAAGAAGCCTTGAGTTGAACACAAGGCACCTTTCGTGAGTTTTTTTAAGTATTAATTGCCGAATGACACCGGCTGTCATGCACAGTTTGCAAGGCGACGAACAATGAATAGTAATCGCAGGTCAGTCTCCCCACCCCTCGAACACGGCGATGGAAAAAAATCTCCCAAATTTTCACAACACAAAGTTGGCAAGTTAGCCTATTTAAATTAGCTATGTTTACAGAGGTAACAGAAGTTTTAGAAGGTCTTGAATGCTCTCGGCATAGTAGCGTTTACATTCCGCTAGCATGCTGGAGCTACAATAGGCAATCATCACAGAGAAAAATGGGACGCCATGAGAATGCGCATGACGTCACACCTGCAACACAGAGTGTGGGAAATTCGAACCCGAATGCAGCCTGAAAACTATTGGCCAGAGGTTTGCAAGGGTACCCATTGTGAACAGCTAAGGTGTTAATCTGCTAATTATAAGATGTTTGAGTTATAAATGGTCCAATAAAAAGGATATTGTAAAGATATTTTGGGCCAAATCGATATACATAAGGCAGCTTTAAACTTTCACATATCTTTATTTTAATTTCAAAGAAAAACAAAAGGTGCTGTGTTCCCAGGGTCTGTAGCATCTCATATAAAGTTAAGTGAAAATGTCGATAAATAGTTTCCTGAGGTTCTCCATCCATTTACTGAACTGCGTATTCCTCACAAGGGTCGCGAGGGTGCTGGAGCCTATCCCAACTGGCCTTGGGCAGTAGGCGGGGTACACCCTAAACTGGTTGCCAGCAAATCCAGGGCACACTCAGACAAACAATCATTCATTCTCACAATCACACCTGCGGACGATTTAGAGGATTTCATTAACCTGCCATGCATATTTGAAATGTGGGAGGAAATACCTGAGGTTAACACAGCTTTAAATTGATCTTTTATCGGCCGTCAAATTTTAGAGATATTGGTCAAAATGCTGAATATTGGTGCAAATAATTGGCCTGGCCTATAATACAAACTGAACAGATATGTAATATGTAGAGCACTATTGATACACAAAATGCTGGTGCAAGTAAAAAAATTCCTTACATTGCAGCTTGTGCGCGCACTAATGCTCCTCCAGCACAGCGACTCAGTCGGCGAGGAGAGTCAGAAGCCATTGTATCTGCCTTTTGTAAGGGGAAAAAAACATCTGTTAGCTTAACAATTGTAAAGCCAATATTTCAGTAAGATGCCATTGGATATTCCATTAAATGTTTGTTAGTACAGATCAGGCCATTTCCATTCCAAATAAATAAAAAGGTTCAATGCTAAATAAAATTAACATTAAACATGTCTATGTTACGTATTTACTAAATGCAATTTAAAATAAATTTAAACTTAAATTTGGGACGTGCTGATCACATTTTTTTTGCACATAATCTCAGGCACCTGATTTTGAGGACCTGTCAATACTGAGTCCCAATCCAACACCCCACCAATGTATTGAGTGTGGGGGGGTATTTAAATTGTCTTAATTTTGTTTTAATTATTATTGGAACAAAACTATCCCAAAATGACAAATTTTATATGACTAGCATAGCATTGGCTTAAACAAAGTAAAACATTTAAATCTTTTTTTTTCTTTCAATAACTTGTGGCGTATTAATAAATTAGTTGTTAAACGCAGCTCTGTCTCTCATAACACTCTCTCTCTGCTCATCAGATAGGCCTATTTTAGGATATTGAAACCTTTTTTTGTATTGTGTAACATGAAATCCAGTCTATATGCCGTGTCAAATTAGCATGAACTAAAGAATACAGACAATGACGTGTGTCCCTTATATTATATTATATTATATTATATTATATTATATTTTATTTTATTATATTATATTATATTATATTACATTATATTATATTATATTATTTATTTTGCCCAACACTGTATTCATATTTCTTAAGATTACCACGTGTGTTAATAATACAAACCCCTTCTACCATGTGTCTGAAAATTTATGTCCTTCAAAACAGAAACGCGATAATCTACAGAAGTATAAACGCTTATACCACTGACGAAAGGCTTATGCAACCTTATGAACAATCGTGGGACTTAAAGGTACATGAGCCATGAGCTATACCTATCTACGGAGGGGGGAAGCGAAACTAAAAACACACCACGCTTGGCATTTGCCTAAAATTACATATACAGAATTCATAGTTAGTTAAGATTACACACAATATCTACGGTAGACTGTTAAATATTTACAAAACTCAGGTTGACAGAAATGTTTGAGTTCATATCACAACTGCATTTCTGGAAAGCAGCATACAACAGATTGTGTAAATATTTGAAATAATGTATTTTGGTAAGGAACATGCAAAAACAGCTATTTTGTAATGTGACGTCTGTTATTATCAACTGTACTACCGTAGCCTGTAGATAGACGCGACAGTCTGGAGGATGCTAGGTTTTTGATTGCGGAGTTCTCCACCAAAAAAACAAATCCAAACAAAAACAGACTTGACATGCGGAAGTGTGTTGTTCAGTTGGAGGCCAATCAAATCAACCAACGACATTTAATACCAATCGACTTACAGCAAAGGCGGGACAAAAAACGATAGTTCGCCAATTAGAAACAAGATGACGCCTGATAAGGTGCTGTCTGCAATAAATATATATACAATAGATGCCGCCATCCACACTTACTTTTACGGTGACCAAATCGCCATATTGAAGGTGGCAAAAACCGCCATTTTTATGTACTGCTGAGATGGACTAAGTGTACAGTCAAAGCCAGATTTCATGATATTTAGAATGAACAATGACTTTCGATCATATAGATAGATAGATAGATAGATAGATAGATAGATAGATAGATAGATAGATAGATAGATAGATAGATAGATAGATAGATAGATAGATAGATAGATAGATAGATAGATAGATAGATAGATAGATAGATAGATAGATAGATAGATAGATAGATAGAAAATATTATAATGATATCCTCTTGAGCTGTAACCAAAGTGAAGAAAATCGTAACCCTTTAACTGCCCCCTCGAGTAAATGGTTAAGCTAGCACATTTTATATTTTAATAAGAGTAGTGTCTAATTTCACTCAAACTTATTTAGCCACTCTACCACTTGGTAGTATGCAAAGCAAAATAAATCCCTCAGGTGGCACTGTGGCACAAAATGGTTGGTTACTTTTTTTTAAATTAACCATATTCAAAAGTACAAGTATACTTTGTATACAATGTTGAACAAACACATGCCAGTGGATTTATACATAAGTGACATACATCCAAAGAGTTTACAAGTAGTACAAATACTGATCGTTTTTAAAGCCTTCAGTTCAGTGAGCTACTAATCAATTTTATATAAGACATAGTATCATTATGAAAGTGTTTAAAGTAAGGTTTTTGGTTGATGTATTTGCATTTGTGGAGATAGAAGTTAGCTAAAATGATCATCAAGTTTATATTAAAATATACATCATTTGTTTGCTTTCTATAATAAAATAAAGCATTCTCCCATTTTAAACTAAAGTCCCTGTGAAGTAATAAATCTACAAAAGTCCTTCCAAAAAGTTGTAGAATGTAAGCAGATACAGAAGAGGTCTCAGGATGACTTCCACAGAAAGAACAGTTCACATCAATGTCCCTTTTGAATTTTGTCAAATATTGATTTGCAGGATAACATTTAATTTTATATGAGATTTATTTTACCTTATTTGTTACAAAATATTTGTTCGGGATTGTCCATACTTTTTTTCCAGTCAATATCATTTACAAAAGAGTTCCAAAACGAAATCACAAGAGGACTAGATACAGAGTCTCTTTGAAATAATGCACGGATATTCTTATTTCTATTTGTGTAATGTGTCAGACTTTCCCAATATATGCTTCCATAAGATTGGGGAGAGAAACAGATAATATATTTGAAAAATGGTTGGTCACACTTGCACTTCCCAAACTAGGAAGTCACATCATGAAAATCTACACAATGAAATACTTTGTTAATGGAACCAAAGCACATTTAAGTTATGATAGCATCAGTCTAGGAAATGAGAGGAAACCTCTGTAATCTGCATTTACAATGTTGCACACTGGTGTTGTTAGATAAATGCAATAAACAGAGAGAAAAAATAAACCCTTGAGCCATGAACATTCCATTGTCAAAGAAATTTGACAAATATATTTGTTTAGAAGAAAAAAAAGACTGGCAAAATTTAGACATCAGAGGTTGCAGTCCAACACCAGAGATATGCTTTGTGTACATTAGCTTGAGAGATGTCTTTGATTTTGTATTTGTATTTTTGTATTTGTACATTTGTTAGATTAAAAAAACATTGAAATAATCGTTTAAAAGTGTTTTTTTATACAGCTATTACCTTTGCTGAATGAGTAAAAGCTAGCAACTAATAGTAATTAATTTTGAGTAGTAGTTTACGAAGAAATTGTAATGGAGCCACAAGGGGGCACAAGCCAGTGTCTTCTTGTGCCGGTCCCAAGCGCGGATGAATACAGAGGGTTGTGTCAGGAAGGGCATCCGATGTAAAAAATTTGGCCAAATCAAACATGCGAATCAAATATATGACTTCCATACCGGATCGGTCGAGGCCCGGGTTAACAACAACCGCCATAAGTGCTGTTGACCAAAAGGGTGCCGGTGGAAACTGGACTACTGTTGGTCGAAGAAGGGGAGGAGGAAAGTGTGTTCGTAAGAGGAAAGAGAAGAGGAACACCAAGAGTCTAGGACTGAAAGTAGGGACTTTGAATGTTGGAACTATGACAAGAAAAGGTAGAGAGCTGGTTGACATGATGCAGAGGAGGAAGGTGGACATATTGTGTTTTCAGGAGACCAGGTGGAAAGGGAGCAAAGCTAGAAGTTTAGGAGAAGGGTTCAAGTTATTCTATCATGGTGTAGATAGGAAGTGAAATGGAGTATGAGTTATCGTGAAGGAGGAAATTCTTAGGAACGTTCTTGAGGTAAAAAGAGTGTCAGATAGAGTGATGAGCCTGAAGCTAGGAAACGAAGGTGTGTTGATCAATGTTGTTAGTGGGTATGCGCCACAGGTAGGTTGTGAGCTGGAGGAGAAGGAAAACTTTTGGTTGGACCTTGATGAAATGATGCTGAGTATCCCTAGACGTGAGAGAGTTGTCATTGGTGCAGACTTCAATGGACACATTGGTGCAGGAAACAGAGGTGATGAGGAGGTGATATGCAAGTTTGGTATCCAGGAGAGGAACGCAGAAGGACAGATGGTGGTTGACTTTGCAAAAAGAATGGAAATGGCTGTTGTGAATACAGGAACATAGGGTGACCTGCAAGAGTGGAGGTAGGAGTACACAGGTCTACAGCTTGTGTAGACGGTGTAATCTGAAGGAGATCGGTGACTGCAAAGTAGTGGTAGGTGAAAGTGTAGCCAGACAGCATAGGATGGTAGTGTGTAGGATGACTCTGGTGGTGAAGAAGACAAAGACGGCAAAAGCAGAGCAGAGGATGAAATGGTGGAGGAAGCTGAAAAAGGAAGAGTGTTGTATGACTTTCAGGAAGGAGTTGAGACAGGCTCTGGATGGTCAGGAGGTGTTTCCAGATGAGTTGGACAATTATAGCAAATGTGATCAGTGAGACAGGTAGGACAGTCCTTGGTGTGTCATCTGGAAGGAAAGGGGATAAGGAGACTTGATGGTGGAATGTGGAGGTGCAGAAGTAGATCCAGAGAAAGAGGTTAGCTAAGAAGAAGTGGGACACTGAGAGGACTGGAGAAAGTAGACAGGAGTAACAGGGAAATGCAGTGTAAGGTGAAAGTAGAAGTGGCAAAGGCCAAACAATGGGCTTACGATGACTTGTATGCTAGGTTGGATAGTATGGAGGGAGAGACTGACCTATACAGGTTGGCAAGGCAAAGAGACAGAGATGGGAAGGATGTGCAACAGGTTAGGGTAATAAAGGATAGGGATGGAAGTGTGTTGACAGATGCCAGTTGTGTGATGGGAAGATGGAAAGAGTACTTTGAAGAGATGGTGAATGAGGAAAATGAGATAGAATGAAGCGTAGAAGAGGTGACTGTTGTGGACCAGGAAAGGCGGGACAAAAGGAAAGTAGTAAGGTTAGTAAGGATAAAGTGAGAAGGGCTTTGAAGAGGATGAAGTGTGGAAAGGCACTTGGTCCTGATGATATACCTGTGAAGGTATGGAAGTGTCTAGGAGAGGTAGCAGTAGAATTTCTGACTGGGTTGTTCAAGAGGATCTTAGATAGTAAGAAGATGCCTGAGGAATGGAGGAGAAGTGTGCTGGTGCCCATTTTTAAGAACAAGGGAGACGTGCAGAGTTGTGGCAACTACAGAGGAATAAAGCTAATAAGCCACACAATGAACGTATGGGAAAGAGTAGTTGAAGCTAGACTGAGGGCAGAGGTGAACATTTGTGAGCAGCAATATGGTTTAATGCTAAAAAAGAGTACCACAGATGCAGTATTTGCTTTGAGGATGTTGATAGAGAAGTACAGAGAAGGTCAGAAGGAGCTGCATTGTGTCTTTGTAGATCTGGAGAAAGCTTACGAGAGGGTGCCCAGAGAGGAACTGTGGTTTTGTATGACATTGTGATCTGTAGTGAGAGAAGGGAACAGGTGGAAGAGAAGCTAGAGGCATGGAGGTTTGCCCTGAATGAATGAAGGTTAGTCGAAGGTGGAAGAGTTTAAGTATTTAGGGTCAACAGTCCAGAGCAATGGAGAGTGTGGAAAAGAAGTGAAGAAGCGTGTGCAAGCAGGCTGGAATGGGTGGAGAAAAGTGTCAGGTGTGATGTGTGATAAAAGAGTTTCAGCTAAAATGAAAGGAAAGGTTTATAAAACTGTGGTGAGTCCAGCGATGTTTTTGGTCTGGAGACAGTGCCACTGAGGAAAAGACAGGCGGCAGAGCTGGAGGTGGCAGAGATGAAGATGCTGAGGTTCTCTTTGGGAGTGACCAGGATGAATAGAATCAGGAATGAGTATATCAGAGGGACAGCACATGTTAGAGGCTTTGGAGATAAAGTCAGAGAGGCCAGACTGAGATGATTTGGACATGTCCAGAGGAGAGATAGTGAGTATAGTGGCAGAACGATGCTGAGTTTCCAAATGCCAGGCAGAAGGTCTCGAGGAAGACCAAAGAGGAGGTTTATGGATGTAGTTAAAGAGGACATGAAGGTAGTTGGTGTGAGAGCAGAGGATGCAGAGGACAGAGTTAGATGGAGGCAAATGATTCGCTGTGGCGACCCCTGAAGGGAAAACCCGAAAGGAAAAGAAGAAGTTTACTAAGAAATTGTGAGTATATTTTTTCCCAATTATTATTAGTAATTGATTGTAGAATGTAATCAGAAATTCTACTCCCATATATGTAAGTATTTAATAATTATCAAATTAATAGAATAATTAACCAAAATGTATAATTAAAATGTACCCAGTTGAAGTGGATGCAAATTGTTACCCTACATTTAGTGGGTAAATTCTATAGTTTTTTTTTTTTAGTGTGTTGCACTTAAATTACTACTCACTATTTTTGTTATATTGATTGTTGTTGGTTAAAGTTTAAATTTTGTTGCTTATTTATTGTTTGTAGCCTTTTTGACTTTCAATAACATAAACAAAAAAGCTTTTCTTTACTTGATAATTGTTGCTATTTACAATCAGTAGAGTGAAATACTTAGTTCACCAAGTCATTTATCAAAATGTATGCTAAATTAGTCGTAAATATTTAAAAGAAAAGCTAAAGTAAAAAATATATATATAGCAATTGCATTAAAAACATATATAGATATATTTTTTAAATGTGACTGAAACTAACTTTTGCATTTTGTACCCAATTTTGTAAACCCTGCCCTTGCTAATAGTAATTCAAGCACATTCCAGCACAAGGAGGTTCAAGTGTGATTGCAGTTCATTATTTGAGCTCTTAAAAAATATCAAATTTGTCTTGTACCTTGCCTTAATATCTCCTTATTTAGGCTTTATGTTTGGAGAATATGACAGGTCGTCAAATCAATTTCTTTAGCACACTTGACTTTGTTATCATAATTGTTCAGATTTACTGATTGTGATCTAGTAAGTTATTTTAAATTTTGGTCATATACAACATAACTATTGACGTTGGTTACTTATTCAAATGTTTAATCTATTTTAGATTGATACATTAATACATGTGAAATATACATCTTCATTAAAACACTGTAAACTAAAGTGGGCCGGTCTGAGCCATGAAACTCCAGGGCTGAAAATGAGTCCCAGTCTGGCCCTGTTAATATGCATATGGTCCGGGCAGTCGGACAAAGCACAGAGCAGCGACACATGCAAACACATCATTTTGGAAGAGAACAACATCTCAGGCGTGAAATTTCAACATGGTTCAAACGATAAACACACTTTGGAACAGCTTAAACGGTGGTTGACATGCACAGACCTTAAAAGGAACTCCGACTGCAATGACAAGTTTGCGCTATATTATTTATTTGGTTGTTACTAACATAACTATGAGATAAATTTTTCAAAAATCATTTCCAGTTTAATACATTTTGTAGAAACTTTATTTGGATGTACACCACCATTGTTATTTACGTCGCAACGCATTCAGTGTGTAGTGATGTAGAATGGCGGCTCGATCTCTGCGAAGCAATGTGAAAAAAAAAACTATAAAGAAAGCAAGGTAAGCCTCGTAGTGTTCCTAAAGAAACAACATGCGTCGTCGTCATTCACCAGACGCATTCAAGAGTTTTGATCATCCCTTTAGGAATGTTACGGAGGCTTACCTTGCTTTCTTTAACGCGTTTCCCATTGCTTGGCAAAGAGCGAGCCGCCAGTCTACGTCACTACACACTGAATGCGTTGCGACGTAAATAACAATGGCGGCGTCATCCAAATAAAGTTTCTACAAATTGTATTAAACTGGAAATGATTTATGAAAAATGAATTTCATAGTTATGTTAGTAACAACCAAATAAATAACATAGAGCAAACTGGTCATTACAGTCGGGGTTCCTTTTAAAGTGGGCGGAAACAAAGCAGTTTTAGTAGAAAGGTAAGATTTATTGTATGATCATAGCTGGCACTCCGGTGCGGTCTAGATAGCCGCCAATCTCGTGTTGGTCACTAATTTTTACGAAAAAACCCCACATTGAAATCACGATTTTCATTTGAAGATGTGAAGCCTTTGGCCTTTTACTTTCTGTCTGGAATGTACAGTAGGCCTATTTTATTTTACCTGTGAAATTCAAATGGGCTTTCTTACCAATTGTAAACATACACATTTGGTTTCAATTTAATAGCGAAGCCAAATAAAAAATAAAACAAATGGAAACATTTATGAACAATGTCTGTGCTATCTTTGTCTATCAGCATTACTTGCCAGTATTTCTGATGTTGAAAATGTTACTTTTTTTCTGGCTAACAAGACAATGCTATGAACCTATGAAGTATAATGACAATGACTTTGTTTTGATAATGACCATGCTAGGAGGTTATGATTATTTTTTTACTTTATGAATATGCTGACTCATCCATTCTGTTTGCACATATGCCAGTATTCAGTCAATGAAAAGCTAGCTCCGTGTTGATCCATCTATAGACGGTGGCACATGGTTTGGCATCAAACCTGCATCAAAGCAGCAGCCTAGTCCAGCAAATGAGGATCCTTGTTGCACGGGTTCCTGTTCTGAGAGAATTTCACTGCAATTACCTTTGCCCGGAAAAGGAAGAAATTATGCATCCTAGATATCTTCCAATTTCGAGTTTGAAATAAAAGAGTAAAAGAGTACAATTTAATCCAAACGAATGTTTTTTTGTTATATATTCAGAGCAAATAAAATGTATCATTCATTCAATAAACAAGATCGTGCAATTGAAATGTTTTATTTGATCAAAGGTCCAGAAGGGCTGTTTCTGAATTTCATTGCTGTAGTTGCATCAACATTGATTTGCAGATCAGGTCGGATTCTTGGTTGGCTTTTGGATCTGCTTGAAGATGGCGTGTCACCAGACCTAAAAACAAAGAGCTGACAGCAAACATCAATAAAGCCTAGGCTTCCAGGACCCAGGCAATGCCACGGCGCATCGAGGCAGTTCTTAAGGTAAAGGGAATCTAACCAACTATTGAAGATTGACATATCATTTTGAAAATACCATCCATCCATATTTTTTTCCATGCAAAAGACTGGGTAGTATGCATGGGGATTTCTTCACATTATGCAAATTTTTTGACATCCTGTTTTAGTGGGGTTTATGAGCTGGAAGCCCAAATAATGTAAAAATAAACAAATAAATACTTGAAATCACTTAAGTTGTGGGCCCTGAATCTATAATCAATTAAAGTTTGACTTTTTGAATGGAATTACAGAAATTATTCAACTTTTTGAGGATATTCAAAAAAGAAATAAAACAATTGTTTTTAAGGAAAAAAAAAGAAAGTAATTTAATTGTCTTTTCTACTTCACACTGTCTGCAACCAGTACCCCACAAGGTAATATTTGTGCAGCGGTGATCGCAAGAGTGATTCAAAATCAGAACTGTGTCATTTTTCATCAACAAATATTTGCACAACAGTGCAGATAATATTTTTGTACAATGTATCTCAGAGATCTGAAACCAAAAGCTGTGATATAAACAATAGCAGCATTTTTGCAGATGTCAGCGGTCGGCTGGCTGGCTGGAAGGAAAACGTTGAGTCTCCACCCAGAAACGTCCAAGACAAGCCAAAACAAAACCTTTACTTAAAAAAAAGAGAGATGTTACTTGATATGTACAACCAAATCAAACTACAACATATCCCAATGCACAGACAGAATGCCACATACTTTTTGTGATAAGGCAACGACTTGTAATTGGAAAATGTTTAAAACTTTCAGCTAACATTTATTTCATTCTTCAAGAACTAGGAAGAGGGTGTACAACTGTGCCATGACGGAGAAAAAAATGAGGCATTTAAAAGGATTAAACTAATTTAATTAAAAAAATGGTCACTAAAGAGAGTAATTAAAGTTATTCTGTTATTTTTATGTCTCACGCAAAACTCACGCAAGCACGGGGAGAACATGCAAACTCCACCCAGGAAGGCCGAAGCCCGGACCCGATCCCACGTCCTCTGCACTGGGAGGCGGACGTGCTAACTAGTCAGCCACCGTGCCGCCGGGCGTCATTGATGCACTGTAAACCTCGTGTGTTAACTTCTAATGCATTTCCTGCGATTTCCGTTTCAATCCTTTCAGTTGAGAGTCGACAGAGGAGAAAACCAAAATTGTTTGTTGAAAGTGTTTACACCCACAAACCACCGGGTGGCATCAGAGACTAACTAATGATTTTTGCGCCATTGCAATGGCTGCACATTAGTGCAATTTAGTGTGTGTGTGTGTGTGTGTGTGTGGGTGTGTGTGTGTGTGTGTGTGTGTGTGTGTGTGTGTGTGTGTGGGGGGGGGGGGTGTGTGTGTGTGTGTGTGTGTGGGGGTGTGTGTGTGGGGGTGTGTGTGTGGAGAGAGGGGGGGTTATATCACATCATGGGGACTAGTTTCTGGGTTTTTACTATCTATTACTATTACTACTTTTAACTCCTACTTTAGTGTGAATTCAAGCATAAAGTTCCCTATAAAAACCCGCTTCATCTGTATGTATGTATACAATGTATGTGAACTTCACATACATTGTAGAGTAATTATTAAACAATATAGCATGGGACTTTCTGCTGTTCGCTGGGCCGTGGCCACAGCTAACCAATTGTTACTACCAGCAGACAGTGATGAAGACTTACTTTCTTCTTCAGAAACTTCCTTCCTTATATCCATCATTGCTCCCTTTCTCGGCCGTGATAGACAATGGTCGCTAAAACCAGCAGGTTAGGAGCAAGCAAACCAGCAAGAAAATATGGAATGGAGTATTAGTAATAAGGAAGTTCAAGTGGAATGGATTAGAATTGGATAACAAAACATGACAAGGGCTCTCGCTATCTACAGTACTATTGAAGTGAAGCAAATAAATTGATTTCTGATCATATAAGTAATAAATTACAGTCCATCCGTCACGTTATTTTCCTCAATGCTGCTTGTAGTTGGCTTTGGGGGGAGGGGGGGGTTATGGTTTTATTGAACATATAAACATAAAGAAAACACAAAACACATTATAAGTTTAAAATATAAGTTGAAGTATAAAATAAGGAAAAACAAGAATAGGAAGAAAGAGTTTAGACGGTAGGAGGAAGTTAAAAACGTATATAGTCCTACCCCATATTCATTTTATGTTGACAAAATGATAAGATTAATGTATTTCAACAAAAGGAAATGTATAAACCTAGTCATATATACAAGTGCACTTTAACATACGCACATTTGCCAGCGTCATATGTACATGAAATTCATAGGCATTTACCATAATACATTTATAAATCATATCCTCATACTCACATATACAATTTTCATTACACTCATACCGATACATCCAAAAAAATGACAGCATATATACAATTTTAACAGCTCATGTGTGATGTAAGTAATTTTTAAAAACTTTGCTTTTAAACAATTTTTTTAATTCAGTAAGTGACTGATATCTTTTCAGGTCAGTTCCAAAATCACTCCACAAATTAACACCTTTTACAGAAACACACCTTAATATTTGTTCTATTTCGTCCCTCCCGACTGCCAGGTGGCGGTGCTGAAACAGCACGGCACGGAAAATCCCCACGCGCACGCGTCACTCGAGAAAGAATTCATAAAGAGTATGTACATTGTTCCGGCTAACGTGACCCTCGTGTATAAAGGAGGAGCGTAGCCGGAAATGTGTCTCTCAGAACCTTCTCGCGCAAACCAACACGAGGGTCCTGAGTGACAAGCGAGACTGGCGTTTGGGACTCATAGAACCGTAGTTACATACGTAACTTTCGTTCTATTTCGTCCCTCCCGACCGCCAGGTGGCGGTGCTGAAACAGCACGGAACGTCAAATACCAACGATGTCACAAAGACCCGAGAAAATGTACCTCACAGAGGGGCCTCCGCTG
The DNA here is from genome assembly GCF_054856555.1 of Leptonotus elevatus. Classification (NCBI taxonomy): domain Eukaryota; kingdom Metazoa; phylum Chordata; class Actinopteri; order Syngnathiformes; family Syngnathidae; genus Leptonotus; species Leptonotus elevatus. Next base: position 1,143,833 of record NC_141245.1, read on the forward strand.
GAACTCGAACCACATCCAGTGGATGAGGAGAGGTGACATCCAAACTGTAGAATCTGGAGAACGTGCAAGGAGACGACCAGGAAGCAGCCGCACAAACGTCCTCCAATGACACTCTTTCAGAACTGCCCATGACGTAGACACACCCCTGGTGGAGTGACTGCGCACCCCAGGAGAAGGGGGACGACCAGAGACCCGGTACGACTGCTGAATCACCTCCCCGATCCAACGTGAGAGGCGTTGCTTGGATACAGCAGCCCCTTTATTCGGGCCGTCGTAAGCCACAAAAAGCTGGGTGGATGCGCGGAAACCTGCCGTAGCATCCAAATAAGAGCGGAGCGCCCTCACAGGACAACAAAACCCCTTGACATCAACCCCATCCGTCTAAGGTGGAGCAAAACGAGCAAGATGTGTAGGGTGGTTGGCTTGAGAGCCAGACCAAACTTTTGGCACAAATGCAGCCACAACGTGACCCTTGCCGCTTAGCGGATGCTATCGCAAGCAGAAACGCTGTCTTGTGAGACAGCCAGCGAATTTTCCCTTCAGCCAACGGTTCGAAAGGGGACTTACTCAATGCGTCGAGAACCAGACGAAGGTCCAGGTGGGGACTCGAGGCGGGTTCCTAGAACGAAGGCGAAGGATACCCCTGAGGAAGGAGGCCACTAGGTTATGGGAACCCACAGATTTGCCATCCACTGCAAAATGGCGGGCCGAAATAGCCGCCACGTAGACCTTGATCGTAGAAGGGGAACGCCCCTTATCGTAAACAGATCGGAGGAATTCCAGCACAGTGGGAATAGGGCACGTCACGGGATCCCTCCTGCAATTTGCACACCGCTCCGTTAACAGCTTACACCTGTTAGCATACAGTGAACGAGTGGACGGAGCCCTGGCATTAAGGATTGTATGCTGAACAGAGGACGAGCACTCAGTCAGCAATGGGTCTCGACCCTCAGCGGCCAGACACACAGATGGAGTCGGCAGGGATCGGGATGCCAAATCTGACCGCGCTGTTGGGACAGCAGATCCAACCGAATGGCCAGGATCCAAGGTTCGGAGGAGCAGAGACTGTGTAGGAGAGGGAACCAAGTCTGGGCTGGCCAAAGAGTGGCCACCAGCAATAACGAGTGACCCTCCAGAAGGACCCTCTGAAGGGTCAGATGAATGATGGGAAGAGGTGGGAAGGCATACAGAAGGCCCCTTGGCCAGGGGTGTGCCAGAGCATCCTGTCCAAGTGTGCTGCTCTGTTCCCTCAGGGAAAACCAGAGGGGACAGTGAGTGGACTCCTCGGAGGCAAAAAGATCTACCGTCGCCTTTCTGAAGCGATTCCAAATGGCGTTTACCATCTCCGGGTGGAGACGCCAATCCCCCTGAAATGGACGATGGCGGGAGAGGGAGTCCGCCGAATGATTGGCAATGCCCGGGAGAAACATGGCCCTCAGGCTGGCAAAATGGGGGGCGGCCCATCTGAGAAGCCTTCGTGAGGCCCGTAACAACTGAGCGGATCTCGTCCCGCCCTGATGATCGATGTGATACACAGTGGACGTGTTGTCCGAATGTACCAGAACATGGCGCTCTGCCACAAAGAGCAGAAAATGGATAAGGGCCAGATGCACCGCCCGCAGCTCCAGCACATTGATGTGCTGCGACCTGTCCCCTGCAGATCACCGGCCTTGAGTCGTCCTGTGTTGTCAAACAGCACCCCAGCCACTTAGGCTGGCATTGGTGGTGACAACTTCGTGAAGTGTGGGTACCACCCCCAACGGGACTCCCGCTGACAGAACAGACCGGCAACCCCAAGGTGCGGGAGCACGCATGAACCGACTGGACACTCGGAGACGCCTCCGACGCTCCAGCAGCGGGTTGAGCCGGAAGCGGAGCAGCCACCGTTGCAATGGACGCAGCGATAGCAGGCCCAGTGGCACAAGTGCCGTCAGGGACGTTAACTTGCCCAGCAGACGCAGAAAAAGGACATAAGGTACGGAAGAGAGCGATAAGGCGTAGCACATCGTCGACCCTCTGTGGGGATGGTTGAGCAGTCATGGAGGTGGTGTCCAATCACACTCCGATGAACAGAGTCCGCTGAGCGGGAACAAGAAAGGACTTCTCCAGGTTGACCTTGAGTCCAAATCGTGACAAGCTGAAGTGTGCGTGGATGTGTCTCGGATTGCCTGGCCCCTGGACGGTGCGCATATCAGCCAGCCGTCCAAGTAGGGGAGCACCTTCACGCCCCTCGATTGCAGGGGAGCAAGTACCACCTTCACTACACATGTGAACTGTCCGAATGGGAGTACTCTGAACTGCCAGTGGCGACCCTTGTAGGCAAAGCGGAGAAATTTCCCGTGCTGATGAGCAATAGGGACGTGGAAGTAAGCGTCCTTCAAATCGATTGACGTGAACCATTCCCCTCAGGCGATCGTCCTCAACACGGCTGACGTAGTCAGCATGCGGAAGGGCAACACCTTGAGGTAACGGTTGAGACCTCTCAGATCCAAGATAGGGTGAAATCTTTTTTGGTATGAGGAAGTAGGGGGAGTAGAATCCCCCTGGATGAGCCAAGGGATCCACTGCTTCGATAGCGGACTTGGCGAGGAGGGTCACTAGTTCTTGATCTAGAGCCAGCACCAATTCCAGATCGCTGATGACAGTCTCTCTGACCCGGCTGGAGAGAGGGGGCCGGCGTCGGAACTTAATCCTGTACCCATGAGACAAGGTTGTCAGCACCCATGGGTCCGAAAAGAGGGCAGCCCAGTAATGGAGCTGGCGACAGGAAAAGTAACCGACTGCACGCCCCTCGGGCTCAGTCCCTGGCCCTCCTGAATTTAGGGGTCCGGGAGGGACGGGGCGTGTGAAGCTCGGGGCTGACCCCGCCCTCTGCCAGAGGGACGGACGTCACGGAAATCCGTGACCTGTCCCTGCGAGGGACGACGAGGCCCGTATCCTCCCGTAGGTCGAAAGGGCTGCACATTACGTGACAGAGGGGCGGCCGGGAGAGCAGCTCTGCTAAATTTTTATGGAGCATAGGGCCTGGCAAGGCGAGCGAACTTACGCCTTGCGTCATCAGCACGCACTGTGCGCTCCAGCCTGCCAGTTGCTGCAGAACCGAACACATGACCCGGTACTACAGGGAGGTGACGCAGTTCCTTCCGGGAGGGCTCACGCAAGGAAGACTGAGCCAACCAGACCTGACGGCGCGCCTGGATGAGCAAAGACATACTATGGCCATGCTCCCTCGAAAGGAAGGATAAATCCCTCAGTGCCATGTTACAGAACGATGTAGCCTCATCCACTACGTTGTCTCTCAAAGCTGCGGAGAGAGCCAGTAGGAGATGCGCCTGTGCGTTGGCCAAGCGTGCTACCACTACTACCGCCGCGTTGTAAGATTTAATGACCAGTTCATCCATCAAGCGGCACTGAGGGCTAGGGCACCTCACAGCTTCCCTAAGGGCTTCCTCCGGGGAGACGATGAGTGAGGCCACCGAATAGTCAACATTAGGCATACTGTCCAAACCAATAGGATTAAGACACCGCATGTTTGCCAGAGAACCGGCCGTCCGCTGGGAGCCGAGGAGTTACACTAGAGTTGTACCAGCAAGAATGAAGGTCTGTCAAAAAAAGATGAGATTCCAGGATACAAAAAGACTCGGCTGAGTAGACCATCGGAGAGAGGCCACACTCAGGCTGGGGCTGAGAAAAACCAGACTTGTCCAACTTTAAACGTTGGAAAGCGCTAAAAGCATAACAGAACGCACCAAATCCGCTACAGCTGAAAAATGGTCGGATGGAGGAGAAGAATATGAATATGGCCCAGAATCCCGTATGGCGACGTCATCCTCAGAGACGTCGTCCGCCAGGGAGGGCAATTGGAGTGTTGCATCCGGCATGTCTACCTCTGCATCGGGCAACGCCACTGATGAGGCCTGAGAAGCATTAGGGTTTTGATTACCCAACTGAGTCTGCATAGCCATCACACATGCCTGCAAGTGGCTCAACTGTAGTTCTTGTTTTAATTTTACCCAGGGCCGGCCCAGGGCATAGACAAACTAGGCGGTTGCTTAGGGCGCCATCTAGTGAAGGGGGTGCCAAATTTCAGGGCAAAAAAAAAAGATAAAAATTATTTTTCCCCCTCAGGTTTTCTAAAATAAAATATGTAAATGACAAAAATAATAGCAGGGTCATTTACCTGCTATTATTTTTGTTTTGCATTTTTGTATTGCAGAATTGCGTTGCTTTATTGTGCTATTATAATATAGTTGATACTTTTATTTTGAAGGATACAGGTAGTAACTGACTTAAGTAACCGATGTACTGCCAGTGCCATTAGTAGCGCCGTCTACTAAGTGCAGAGAAGACGTGTGCGCGCCACAGGAAATCAGAGAAAATTGAAGTTTACAACTAATTCAGTGAACGATTCTTTAGCACCTGGCTGAGAAGGGAACACACATTAAAACAAAGACACTGGGCAATGCTCACTGGAGCACGAACACTGGATATTGCATATACACTCGATGGATCAAGTACAGAAAAAGAAGACATGTTGCTGACTGACAAATATAGAGGTGAGGTGCTGGTAACCTCTACCTCTCAAAAAGACAAGAAAAAAATCAAGATAAAAAATGATGATTGAGATGATTCCTAACTGCAACTTAACGAGGAAATCAGGACTTGAAAAGAACGTGCGACAACACATTGATTGCACTTCATATAAATATTCAAGTATCTCGGGGTCTTGTTCACGAGTGAGGGTAGGTTGGGAGATCGACAGGCGGATTGGTGCAGTGTATGCAGTGATGCAGACTTTGTATCGGTCTGTTGTGGTGAAGAAGGAGCTGAGTCAAAAGGCAAAGCTCTCGCTTCATCAGTCGATTTACGTTCCTACCCTCACCTACCTCACCGAAAGAACAAGATCCCGGATACAAGCGGCCGAAATGAGTTTCCTCCGCAGGGTTTCCGGGCTCTCCCTTAAAAATAGGGTGATAGACTCGATCATCCGGGAGGAGGTGTTGAGCCGCTACTCCTCCACATTGAGAGGAAACGGTTGAGGTGGCTCGGGCATCTGGTTCGGAACCTTCCAAGGCATGTCCCACCGGCGAGAGGCCCCGAGGACAATCTAGGACAGGCTAGAGAGACTATGCCAACTTGGGATCCCGTCTGAGGAGCTGGTTGAAGTGGCTGGGAAGAGGGAAGTCTGGGCTTCCCTGCTGAAGCTGCTGCCCCCACGACCCGACCCCGGATAAGCGGTAGATGATGGATAGATGGATGTTTCTGGCCTTTTGACTTTTCCTGTGTCTGTATGTATATTAGGGTGCATCAAACCCCCTATTTTTTTGCAAAGTGTTTGCTTTTTACTTGTTCCTAGGCTATTTATTTTCCTTTTAGTGAAAAAGTAACTTCTTCAAAATTGTATCAACAATTTTTTCATTTAGGTGGGCCGTTGAGCGTTTGAAAATTTGACTTCTAAGGCTGCCGAATTTGACAGGTTCAAAAATCCAAAGTAAATAACCAAAAAAGGGCAACGTTTTATCGAAGGTATCAAGGTATGATATTATTATTAAATGCAGCTTGCTCAGTTGTAGTGATGCTCATTATTGTCATAACATGAACTAATTTTAGTGGCTGAAGAATGTTTTGAGAAATAAATACTAATTTCCAGTGCGGACAGTGAAATTGTAACTTTTGACTATTTAGTATTTGAAGATACAGGGGTTGTATTATCTCTGAAAGAAGGACTAGGATCACCAGAGGCAGATACCGGTACTGAAACATTTACTTGTTCAATATGAGGTGCAGATGACATATCGCACACATCACTGACCTCTGTATCACTGCTATCACTGAACTCCTGAAAACTAGTACATGGCTCTGATGTTGCCTTGCTATTTTTATGACGCCTTAATTCTACTTTTATGAGTTCTTCACTCCTCTGAATTCAGGCAACACCTTGTCGCTGCATGTGTCCAAATGTAGCAGTAAAATGTTACTGTAAAAACAGCAAGTTTTCAAGACTTTTATGGGCTTCTCTGCATTTGCTGGCCACAAAAGATGCTCCCGAATTTGTTATTGTCCACACAGTTGGACAATGACAGTTTGTGCATTCTCTCACATTAAATTTTTAAATACACCTTTTTTGAAGGAGATACATCATACATTGCAGTACTTGTCTCTGTGTTGGGAGCCATGAAGAGTTATATGAGAATCATTTACAGTTATGGCAGTCCCTAGTCTAAAGATGGACTTTGCTTTACGTGTTCCAAGATGTGATTGAGGTGTACTAGCGGGGCAGACTGGGGGGAAAAAGTGACCCGGGAGTTAATGACAGACCAGCCCACACATGTATTGTGGGGAGCCAGCCAGCATGCAATATGTGTTTCGCGCTAATATAATTATTATTATTTTTTTTTTAACCAGAATTCACTGTAAGTAGAATATCACGTGACTAAAACCATAAAACAGGCTTCCTGTATATGCCGCAATATCTAACAAGACAGCGGGTTAATGACTATATTGTTGGAACCTTTTAGTGCTTGTAGAAGTGATTCAAGGTGCATGGAAACTCATTTACAGCGTATAGAGTACTTACTGTAGCATTCCATAAAAATGGAGGAGGCCGAACTGAAGTGGTTGCTGGAGTCATACAGTCATGGAAGAAAATAAGACCTCCTTGATTTTTTCAGTTTCTTGTTCATTTTAATGTATGGTACCACTAAAGGTGTATCAAGTCACAGAAACAGACAATGTCCTCCCTGCAGCCCCGTCTGGAACATGCATGTTGGCGTATGTGGGTGAGAGACAACAAAATATGTTGTGTACTGTAGCATGTTATACTGACACATCCTGTGCTAAGGTTACTGATTAAAACAAACAGGTCACATTTCAATTGTTAGGTCAATAGTTTGCAAGAGACATGTCTAATATAAAGACTGATGAGTAGGAAAGTCACATAGTAATAAAAGCAATGTGAGTAACCATATTATTACTTCACTCTAATATACATTTTTGCAGCAGCTCACTTTTCTTTGCAACACCATCTATGATTTTGTTGCTATCCAATATGTTCAAAACATCTGTTTGTGTAGCCATGAGCATAAAAGTGCTGTTGAGAAAGAGAGCTCCTGAGCCTGTTTTTGATTAACTTCAAGATTGAAAAGCTTCTCTCACATGCTACTTGTGTGACAGACAGGGTGATCTGATAAGCATCTGCGACGAGGTTGTTCTGCCTCAGAACATTGTAGCAACATTGTTTGCAGTCCTTGCAAGATGAGCACTTTTTGTTTACTATCTCCACCTCATCTTCGGCACCCTATGGGCCATCCTCTGTTATTTTTCATGTGTATTCCTCAAATACCGATGTTTATAGCCTCTTCCACTGTCCTGCCAGACTGATGATGAGCTCATTCTGAAAATTGGCCACTGTTGCTCTGTCATCAAATGGCAGCAAACACTTGCTCAACTTTTGTAGTGCTGCCTCTAGGAAATCACCAGCAAAAGCTGTTACCTGATTGGAGTTCTTTGGGTCCAGAAGTGCCAAATCAGCATACAAAGTGCCAATTTTGAGGAACCGCTGGTGGATGCTCCTTAAAACTTGGGATGTTACCACTTTTTTTTAAACCTATACCAATACTCAAATCTTCAGTACTCACCGATACCAAGTGCCGATACCATTAGTACTTATGATACATAATTAAAAAAACAAAAACAAAAACAATGACAGATTTTTTTTAAAGACCAATTATAGCAAATTTCCTTAAAATTGCTTGAAATTAATGGCAATTATATTCTTTCAATTTGCTCATAACAATTATTTTGCATAAAGCACACAAAATGAATTTTAAAAAATAGATAAATAAAATTAAACAAATAATCCAGTGGCCAGGGAAAAAAAAGTCCCAATCAAAATATGTGGTTGTAAAACTTCCTTTTAAGGAATACAGTAGGGCTGCAACTATCAAGTATTTTAGTATTCGAATACTCAACTGAAAATTCTATAGAGAACTCAAGTACACGGATAAAATATATTTTTGCTTGGACAAAGAGTAAGTACACAACAAAGAAAAAATAAAGACATTTTCACTTAATAATGAAGTTGGCTCAATGCTTTCCTTTTTATTTTTAAATCAACAGTTTCTTTTTTCAAATTGTACAATTACATTATACACCAGAGTAGTGATCATGCATTTATGAATTTGGAGCAGTTGATCAGTAGGCCTGATAAGGCAAATTAAATAGGGTATTTTTAAGGCATTTTATTTTTTCACGTTACAGGTTAAAAAACAAACATACCTTGTGATGAATGTAGCTTGTGATGAATCTGTAGACATGAAACACATTAGCTACTCGAGTATTGCCCTACAGTGACGTGGCAGCCTTCACATCACGCTAAAATAACATAGGGCCTATTATACAACATATTCATGCATCGTGTCATTCGCTCCATTCATGGTGCATTGGGCGCAAATGCGGAAAATTACCCCACACCAGCCGCGGCCCCACTACAGCCTCATCTTGGCACATCTCTCCAGGCATAGATTTCTTTTTTCTGACACGTTTCTGCAGCAAAGAGGTCTCAACCTCCAGCTCATTGTTTTCATTTTGTTCCTCCATTTGATTGTTGGCCCACTGGACAAACATGTCAGCTGCTGCTTTGATTTTCCTGGAAATTTCGGCTCATATCTTTCAGTTTTGAATGAATTAGAATTTTTTTTATTTAGTCGGGACCGTGCATGTTAATGAACATCACATGGGACACATGCATGTAAACACACCACACCGGATTATAGCAATAGGCTAATTTCCTTCCGTTGTCCCCAGGCAGATCACAGAAACAGAAACAAAACATCAAGGAGAAAAAGGAGAAAAACTATGATATACAATGCAACAAATATTGATCAAATCATGATTAAATGTCCAAGTAATGATTACATGACTGATTTGCTTTAAGCCATGTTTTGAGTTCAGTCTTGAAGGTATTAAAAGTGTGGCATTCTTTGAAGTTGACCAGTACAGTGTTCCATGTCTTACAGCCTCTGACTGACAGAGCTGACTGTCCAAAAGTAGTTAGTCTGTAAGGCACATCACAGTCTCCTCTGACCACTGACCTTGTGGCTCTGCTGTTCGTCGATTTCAGCTTTACAAATTCATTTAGTAGAGGTGGTGCCAGTCCATGGAGTATTTTATATATACATTTAAAATATTTTTAATTATTATAATTCATAAGATTGTACGTCTCCAAGACACGACAGTGATGGTATCAAATCTTTTATATAATGATTATATTTGTTTGAGTGTGGTTTCATGGGACTACACTTATATAGCGCTTTTCCAACTTACAAGACCCTCAAAGCGCTTTACATTCGACTACCCATTCACCTACTGATGATACAGCATCAGGAACAACTGGAGGTTCAGTATTTTGCTCAGGGATACTCCGACACGGTCATAATGGCATAGGATCAAACTCACAACCTCTGGACGACCACCATACCACTGAGCCACGCTGCCCCCAATCTCATTTGTGAGAGACCGGCTTGTAAAACAGTACTCTATATGTGAAAATGCCATAGCATGCAAGAACATCCTTGCTGCCTCAAGCATCATAGATGATCGAATATATCTAGACAAGATCTACCTTATCAGCCATGGTTGGCACACTACACATGCAAATCTACAGTGGATGTTGCACTGCACACCACAGCTGCTTGTCAAGTGATTCAGTACAGGATAATATGCCCAAACATGCATTATGTATCCAGATGCACCTTACTTAGGTACTATTTTTAGTACAAGAACTTTAAAATTGCAAATGTATAATCATCACTCAATTGTAAATCTCCATCTCAAATAATTCATTCATTAGGTTTTACATGCCTTTATTTTAAAACACATAGTGTAAATGGGCAACTCATCAGAGGTCAGTTTAGCACTAAAAATAGATTACAGCGTTTTTAGGTCTTTTTCTAATATTTTTTTTATGAAAATGTATTTATTTAATAAAAAAAAAAGATTAATTAGGGCTTTAACTGTTGATAGTAAGTCTTATAAAGCAGATATGAACAACTTAAGATGTTTTACTTGACTTAAGTGTAGTAAATGGTATATTCACTTTCTAAGCCTGCCAAATGAGGCAACCTTGGAGTTAAAATTTTCAAATGCATGATGGCCCACCTAAACATGGACAAAATTAATAAAAAAAAAAAATTCAGGCAGTGTTTTCTACTCAAATGGATACTTTTTAGACTTGGGACAGGAATATTTCTGACATAAGGGGGGTTTGATGCACCCTAATGTATATTATTTCTATGCTGCCATTTTAATGTATTAAAACATACATAAAAATATCTGCCTTGTTTATTCTCTTATGCTGAGCAGGGGAGACAGTGGGTTATTAATATTTGCAGGGATACATCTGTAGTTAGAGACAGCACCAAAGTGTGTTATCAGCATTTTCTTCCTGCTGATGTTATCCAGCAGTCGACCACACAAGGGAGCCGTTTGCTAACACTAGAACCAGAGCTGTCATTTTGACTTGCTTCTTATGCTTTGTTTTGTTGTACAGTGGTACCTACTTTGGATTAGGTCGTCCAATGCAGTGTTTCCCAACTAGGTGTATGTGCGCACATTGCAGGCGGTATAATATGTAAACTCAGGTAACTGATGAAAACTGCTATACTATGACTCAGACTGTGTATTTTTTGTTCAATGTATTTTTTTTTAAATGCCTGTCTGTTTAAATTGATTGTAATTAAGTTTAAAAACAAACAAACAAACAAACAGTGTCCGACAGTATTTGAATGCAGTTGCAGTTTGGCTCGCCGAACACTAGGTGGATTTCCATCCACCTATTTTTATTCGAAGTTTGAAGAATTGCAAAAAAACAACTGGATAGAAACGGCAGAAATTCAAAAAAAGCCCCAAAATTCGCAAAAAAGTTTTTAGGTTTGGAGGGGATGGTTTTTGAAGCGTATCGAAAAAAGGGAAATGCGCATTTTGGCAATGGAAACAGCTTTGCAGAATAAGTGACTACAAGACCAGATATACAGGTTTTGACCGGATACTTTGTCACACGCACGTTTGTTGTTACAAAAAAATGGCGGAGGATAAAGTACGATATGTTTGGGGTGACGAGGATTTTTTTTTTTTAGAATGAATTAAAGAAAAAAACTTTAATGCAATTTTAGACGGAAAACAACAAAGAAACGCTATTGTTTCTCAACAGTTACAAAACCAAATGATGGCGAAAGGGTTTGACAAGCCATGGACAATACTAAGAAGCGGAAAAAGTGAAGAAGTGGAAAAGTCTCAAACAGAGGTACATGGCTGAGAAGCGTCGGATGGCTACCAGCGGTGAAGGAGGAAAAGCTTTTTTTTCTTTTTTTTTAGAGAGAGCTCAGTATTGTTCATTCGGTAATCTTACCGATTCGACATGTCATCATCATTGCGCTCTCTCTTTTTCTTCTTTTTTTTGTATGTGCGTGAGTATGTGCATGTGCGGGTGTGTGTGTGCAAATGTGCGTGCGTGTGAGTGTGTACTCATTAATTCACCTAAAACCTATTAAAAATCCCATACCGTTCACCTAAACCGAATACTTCAGAATCCAGCTAGAGTCGTGAGGTTGTCAGGAGACCAGAGGAAGGATCAAAGAAATGAAACAAAAGTGAAATCCAGCACCGACCAGACATCACCTATTACCCACCGCCAACAAATTAGGGAGACCTCAAGAGACCAAAGGAAAGACTGAGGAAAGGAAGGAAGTATAGATGAAGCAGAGTGAGATCCACAGACAACAGCCTCCACCGATTCAACGACCAGAGGAAGAAGCAGATTGTGTTTGAATTTCGATAGATGCTGGTGTGGTGGATCTGGCATGCATGAAAACCTCCACCAAAGAGGGGAGCCTGGCCAGGACAGAGCAAGCACAACACCCGGGCCCCGCAGGGGCCACCGGCCGGAGAGCAAACCCAGGAGCCAGGAGCGCCCCCCACCCCAACACGGCCCGCGCCCCAAGCCCAACCCAGCAGTACGGGGCATAGCAGGCCTGCCAGGCACCCCACTGGCCCACAGCCCCCGCTCCCCCCCACGACCGCCCCGTCCCCCACCACAACCCAGCCCCAGCCGCCACCCATTGTCATTAAAATGTTGCTGAACCACGACCTCCCAGAAGCCGTTAACGCGCTCGCGTTCCCATACAGATGGCGAACGACGCGGTGGTATAATTTGTATCAGTAGTCGCATAATAAATAACCTTTGTTGCAGTCTCCTTTTTATAATGGCTCGGTAGACGGTGAATGCTGACAAAATTGTAATTAAACTTCCATGTTTTTCTGGCAGACAGACACACTTATATGATGTCATCTTGTGGCACAATCTCTCACTATTCGCAAAAGAAGAACAGATGGAAACGGGCATAAGTTGCAAGTCCGTTTTGCACATTTTCACAAAATTCGCATACAAATTTCAAAACATTTGGATGGAAACCTGATTACTGTCATTTGTTTTCGCTCCCGTTAGTGACCAGTTGGGAACGCCGCAGACGTGTGTCGTATCATTCAATGACAGACTAATTAACTTTCTTAGCATCCTTAATTGGCAATTAAATATAATTACGAGGTAGTGTTGTGTTCATATTGGAAGCCGACAGTCGCATGAGGACAAGTTAAAGCTGGCCGCCAACTGCGAGCCGTGTGCAAGGCGGGGAAGCAGATACGATTACGTCATCAACATGCGCTATGCGGTTACGTCATCAACATGCGCAACCGCGGTAAGACGGTAGAGTAAAAATCTCTACCTTCGGCTAAGTTTATACCTTATATTGAATATACCGTTTATATCGCCTAGCCCTAGTCTGTATGTATATTATTGCTCTAGTGCCATTTTACTTTATTAACAAAACAAAAATATTTATGAGTCATTATTCTTGCACCGTCTGGTTTCACTGTTATGGAAGGGAGGGTTTACCTAGGGGTTTTGTTTGTTATGTTGGGCTTTTCTCCCCTTGAAGACAATAAACTTTTGAAAAAAAAAAGTGAAACTTATTTTGAAATGAGACCTTCACTTTTGCTGGCCTTCCAGGAGGTGGGAAGTTTGGGGAGAGTACACACGCATGTTGTGTCTCAGGTACCCTCACAGTTCTTGTGCATTGGATTTGAATGGCAGGTACTCAGGCTCTCCAAAATCATGCATATTAAACAGCCATTAGACAGAAAAGACCACACAAATATATAAAAATGTATATATCATATTGATTTTCTCGTTTGAATTTTTTTCTACACATTTGATGTTGGAGTAATCCAAAAGTAATTAAAAGTATTCAAGCTACATTACTTTATATATCATATATTATGGTATTTGGATTACATTACTAATTGCATTTTTTTAAACAGGTAGCTAGTAAGTGTATCGAAATACATTTTTAAATATTCTTCGAAACACTGAACCATTTCAACACAGTTCAGTGGTTTAGATTCAGAAAGCTTTGGTTTCTCACTAGCATTGTTGTGCCTGAACGAGTTCAATGAACAACCGTTCATCAAATAGACTCAAAGAAGTGAAAAATAAATAAGAAAAGTCACTTAAGGGTTGAGGAACAAACTCACGACCTTCAGTTTGGGAGACATCCAATCAACGCCCTGAGCAACAGAGCTCCTGCTGTGTGTTACTGTAGTAAGTATATCGCTCGTGTCAGTTTGGAAACTTCATAACTCCGAGACCAAAAACATCTAGGAGCTAAACAAACAGTAGAAGTGGCGTAGCTCAGGTGGTACTGCGGCCGTCCCCCAACCTGAAGGTTCCTCAACCCTTCAGTGACTTTTTTTTTGTCAATTCTTTATTTTACTCTCTTCCAAGTGTAAATATTACTCCAGACTGAGTCTATTTGGTCCCACTCAAAATAGAGTCAAATTAACTCTAAATAGAGCCAAATTTACAGAATTTACTGTGTAGTCACTATCATTACCTTCCCCCTCTTGGCCATCCATACGCTGCTCTTTGTTTGGCCAAAGGTTTTCATCCACGTCGCAGCTGATATTTTCCCTTGCAATGCTGTGAGGAAAAAAAATCGACCATCCTCTACACTGATCACCTGTGATATGCTTGACAAATTTTGACAATTGAACAGATGATTTTGCATATTCTAACTTACACAGTCATATCCTGCTAAAATGTTTTGGAGAGGACAGCCATTAGACTGAAAAACAACTAATCCAGTTCGATCAGCAAGATCTATCCAGTTGGAAAATGTGCTTGATGTGGGCACATTGTGCTAACTGTAGGCTAAATGTACACAACCATTTGCACAGATCCACTGAGGCAATTGAGACATGTACTAAGACATTGGCAATTTGATGAAAGGAATGAAAAATGTCATTCAGTTGTGACCAATTGTAAGGTAGTTTTGGGATTTGTCCATGGTATTTTGAAAATGTCATCTCAGTTTCAAGAAATGTGCCAAACCTATAGAGAAAAACTTTAACTACAACCAATGGCCACCAAAATTGGTATGCACATCTCTAACTTAGGCCCACTTCAAATCTCTTAAAATAGCAATATGATCAACTCAATAGTTTGGATTTTATGGACATTAAGTGTTTTCCTCATTAAGCGACATGACAAATGTGGTGCAAGATTACTGTGGACGTAAGTGGATATGTGCATGTGAATTTTAATAATGATTGGTTATAGTTTGGATATGTGCATGTGAATTTTGATAACGATTGGTCATAGTTTTCTGAAATTAAGGGAAACGAATGAAATGAAAGGTAAGGCTGCTCTAACAAAGTTTAAAACACAGGAAGAGCATCCCAGTACGATACAGAGGCTTTTATTCTTTGCCTGCACCGTTGTTACAGTCGCTGTGAACCATACCGGAAGTCGCAAAATGCAGCGATTACGTATTTCCGGCCACAAAATGCAGAAGTGTGAAAAAGGTCTATTTGGCAACCCCAGTCGCAAGGCGCAGACATCATCAAAATGTGATGTGTGCCTGCCCGATACATACACAGCAGCGCTGTGTGTTGCTTGTGTGTGTAATTCTGCCATCCAAAAGCGTCCTTTGAGCTGGTTAATGACACCACCGTTGGAGGTTACTGCGGAACTAAACGCACAATAAAAATATTTACATACGTAGATTTAAACAAAACGTTGATTAAACATCTTTAGCATTAGGTGCACGATCAAACCCTAACAGGGAATTAGCGTTGACTTCGGGATGCGTCAACACTGTAGACGTACACACACAGGTAAGATAACACTACTCAAAGGCACATTTTCCTCCAAATCTGTGAAAAACAAGTTATTTTCAAATGCTCAGATGTAACTTTCTTTTATCTCATTGTGTTTACTCCATGCATGCATGGCACCACACAAGAGGCCAACACGGCGAACGAGAAATTTAGACGGTACTGAGGTGAGTTGTAATTTCCTCAGCAACCTCTGGGGGCACCACATTGACTTTGCTTGTTTATAGGAGCAAAATAAACAATAAAAATCCTATTCTCAAGTATACATAATCTGAAGTTGCTACTTTAGTTAATCATGGAGTTCTTTGCTTTAAAAAGATAATTACTAATCCACTCAGGAAACAAATGATTCGGCAGAAATGGAATTTCTAGACAACAAATGTATTTAGTAAACACACACATATATCAGTCACAGCCTAACCTAGTAATGTAACAGAATAAAAAATGTAAATCAAAGATAAAAAGAAAGCATGCAACCTAACGAACTAAAATAAAAAGGGAATGAAAAAGGTAGATGGGAAATAGAGATGGAAGCGTTTTGTCAATCCTTTTTTATTTGAACTAAAGCGTTGCGCCAGTGGTATATGATCAGATTGCAATGAAGGCGCACTTACGGACTGGTTCAGGTGCACGGGAGGGAGAGGGACTCGGCGAGCGTCGATCCTCAGTTGAAGAAGGCTCTGTTGGAGGCGATCTGGGCAGTTGGTGCACGCGCAGCTGGAATGCTGCACTGGAGTCTCTGGCTGATGGTGATGGGCGCACGACTGACAGGCCGCTGCAAGTCCCTGGTTGGTGGAGAGGTGCGCGCGCGGCATGGAGGCCGCGGCAGATCCTTGGCTGGCACAAGTCTCGGTTGGTGGTGATGTGCTTGCGCAGTTGAGAGGCCGCAGTCAGTTGGTTTGGGCGCTGCGGGGTGTCTCGGGCGCACGGCTGGAGCAGAAATGGGTCGCTGGCGCGCAGCGGCTTGGTGCCTAACAGCCGTCGAGGAACCGGGTCGGCGGGGCGCTGCGTGATTCAGAGAGCGGAAGGTAGGTGGGTCGGTTCTCGGCAGGAACAGACACGCGCGTTTTGGGACACGCAGTGTGGTTGCGAGTCCTTGCGTAATGCGTGCTTTGAGGCGCGCGGCGTGGCTCAAAGAAGGAAGCCACGTGGTCGCTCTCAGCGTGTTTGGCGACCACGTCTCTCGTGATGGTCAAGAGAAGTTCTTGGGGCAAGAGGAGAAGAGGGAGAGGAGCGAAGGAGAGGGGGAAGTTCCTTCGCGCGCTGGCTTTTAAATTGGTGTCCCAGGGGGTCGGAGTAGTAGTCCCGCCTCTTCCGTGCGCTTGAAGCAGACGTAATTTTTTATCAGAATTGACAAGACAGATGCTTCATTTATCATTGTGAACACATTTCAAACATTACCGCTATCATAAAGTTATTGAATCCGCTAAGCTTACAAATTACCTAAACTTAGATGGCTGCAGAAGTTACACACATCATTCATTTGAGATAAACATACAGGTTGTTTACAAAGATAAACAACAGAAGTCGTTCGATGTCAGTCAGGTACATAGAGTCCGTTTATGTCCCAAATTATGAAGACTTCAGATTAATTAGGAGCGGCAGGATTCATGAGGATAATACCGATAGTGACCACTGGAGGGCACTGTTGTATTATATAACTTCCAAGAGGCGTTGTTTCCAAAAACACATGGCTGATTCCTGTGGATAGACCAGACCATAAAAGATGGTCTGGGGACTGATAAGCCGTCTTATCGCTAGTCTGCTTGCTAAACAGGCTTTTAGATCTCGGTAGGCGCTGAGATATGTGTTTCCTGTGGGTTGTAAAAACGAAATCCAGTCCCCTGCTGGAGGGAAATTCAAAGAGATTCGGATCAGAAAATTGAGGGTGACGGGCAATATTCGTTACAGGCCCCCCTTCGTCACGCGGGATGAATCTTCAGGATGTCCAGGTTGACGGGTCCAGATGATCCGTGACAGGGGTCAGACGGCAGTAGTCCCAGTCACGCTCCACTGCAACAAGAAACACATAAAACTGGTGCAACTTTACCCTACCATCTGCAGGGCAATGTGTATGCAGTGTATGTCTGTGTGTTGTCAGTGTACGTCTCAGTGTATTCAGTTAACTGGGTGTGTCTCACTAGGTACTGTATTAGCTACTAAGGAACTCGGGTCCCAGAAACAGGCACGGGCCTGAGACAGACGCAAAAGAGACGCGAACCTACCAAACAAGAAGCAAAACCTATCCTAAGGCTATAAGGCTAGTATCAAATCATGAGTAGGTAGGGAAACGAAAACCCAAAAAAAGAAATTGAAGAAAAAGAGAGAAAACGGGGAAAAGGCTTTTCACCTTCCTAAATCCCAAAACCCGGCACTATACTACGGGCCATACTTCTCTTAGAAAGACAAGGAGGTTGTCTCAGGTACGTGGAGGTCGAGGGAAATCTCCTCGCCTGGGGGGTGCTCGTTTACGGGAAAAGGAAGAAGAAATAAAAATCTTAGCTTGGTTAGCGCAACACGGTGGTTGCTAGATGCTAAGCAAACGCAGCTCCCTATAGAGTAACTAGCCTAGAAGAAGAAAAAGCATTATCGGCGTTACATCGAGACTAGGGAAAGGCAGGCGTAGGGGCTTAGATTGGGCTAGCCAGACTAAAATAAAGCTTTGGAAAGTAGGTTAGAGTATTCCAACCTACTTTCAAAAGGCACTAAGTACGGGGGAGCTTTTCATAGCTAGCTGAGATACTAAAGAACTGATTTCACGCAGCATGTCATTTAGAAGTATCACCACTTTAAGTGTACATAATCCTTGAATTACAGTTGCCAATCATTTCATGGCTTATCTAGTCTAATTCCACATAGCGCTGTGAGTGGAATTTTACTGGTGACCCAGTGGTGATACTGGTGACCCAGTGGTGACCCAGGGCAAATCAGGACACTTATGAAAGTTGTTATGTTCAACTGTTGTATAACTGTGATCATATGTTCCCTTGAAAACTGCAAATAACATATAGGAGCGACTAGGGACGTGGTGCGCTTTGACGCACAAAGGGATCTGTATAACCATAGGATAGGAGCGGCTAGGGACGTGGTGCGCTTTGACGCACAAAGGGATCAAAACAAGAAGGGAATGACCCATCGTCTGGAAGCAGGGACTGGCCCTCCTTGCTCTCAGGTGATGGGATAGTATAAGAGCTGGGGTTTTCCCACACTCTGGCAGAGTCTGCTGAGGGTTGTGCACGACGCCCAGCCTGCTGACGCTGATCTGCCGGGGTGTTTGGCTCTCCGCCCGTGTCAACGGTAAGAGAAACTGAATGTTATCTACGCGTCGGCATCATGTGTTAGGGTAGTTTATCGTAGGGATTGGCATATTGACACTGTGATCTAGCGATATCTACTGCTTGCTGTGGGTTCATATTAATGAAAGCAAATCATTGTAATTAAAGAAATCTTGTTCGCCTATCCTTCCGAACCTGAGAATTTCATAAAACAAGTGCTAACGGTGTTACGGGCTAGGATCGTACCCTTAAGTGTTCCACCAAGCGGCGGTAGCCAACTAGACTGTAAACCATAGTACGTTAACTTCTAGTCATTATTCGTTAGCAATCCTAGTTGTTCACACCAGGTGATTCGGCAGATCCGGGTTTAACCATTCCTGGTTGATTCACTACAGTGGTCATACCAAACATCAGGATTGTCTTCAGCATCATTTCCTAGTAGCCAACAACGCATGCAAATTAACTTTGCTCGTTGTGGTGATAACTAGGGGTACATCAAGTTCATCTTTTGTCCAATGGGTGCAGCGGAGTATTGACCCCCCTTACACACACCAGGTGCTTTTACTCATCACAGTCAGTTGGGTCGGTCAACGGTGTCGAAGTGTCAGTCGAGGGTCTCGCTTAGGCCGCTGGATCTTGTCTGCCGGTGATCCCCACTTGTCAGTTTCGCGCGCGCGCCGTTCTCGAGCGTCGTTTGGTTGTGAGTCCGGGCGTTCAAAACCGCAATGACTTTGGATTTGATTTCGGTGGACCCACCTCAGCTGATTCCCCTGACGTCCTTTATTCATCCTAATTTGGTAGGCAACGGGCGACAGCTTATCAACGATTTCGCAGGGTCCGGCCTAACGGGGAAAACACCAAGTCGGAGGTCCAAACGGGCCTGATAAATGTGAGAATTTAGTTATTAAGTTAAATACTTCCCCTGACGAAATAGCAGGCTTTTCTAAATAAAGTAAAATATCATCGGCATATAGATTAATTTTGTGTTCTATTGCACCAGAGTGAATTCCTTGAATCCTTCTTTGCTGGTGTATAGCTAATGCAAGCGGCTCAATAAATATTGCAGATAATAAAGGGGACAGTGGGCATCCCTGTCTTGTGCCTTTCTGTAGAGTAAAACTCTGAGATATAATCCCATTAGTAGTAACTGTAGCTTTAGGAGAATCATATAATAGTGACACTTAGTGAATAAATGACTTCCTAAAGCCAAATTTATTTAAAACAGCAAAGAGGAAGGACCAGTTAACTTTGTCGAAGGCTTTTTCTGCATCCAACGATATAATAACTGCCTTTTTATCATGCCGCTTTGACATGCTAATAAGGTTAAAGAGCCTCCTAATATTATTAGTAGAGTGACGACCTTTAATAAAGCCTGTTTGGTTGCTATGAATGATTGTTGAGATTGCTGTTTCTAGTCTAGATGCGAAAGCCTTAGCAATAATTTTAATATCAGTGTTAATTAGTGAAATCGGACGGTAACTTGATGGACGGGTGGGGTCTTTTTCTGGCTTTAATGAAAGTTTAATTGCTGCTGTATTCATGTATATTCATATTCGGCTCCCCATATGTAACCATCCATCCATCCATCCATTTTCATAACCGCTTGTCCTCACAAGGGTCGCAGGGTGCTGGAGCCTATCCCAGCTGGCTTCGGGCAGTAGGCGGGGTACACCCTGAACTGGTTGCCAGCCAATCGCAGGACACACAGAGACGAACAACCATCCACACACAAAATCACACCTACGGACAACTCGTAGAGTTCAAATAACCTGATGCATGTCTTTGGAATGTGGGAGGAACCCGGAGTACCCGTAGAAAACCTACACAAGCACGGGGAGAACATGCAAACTCCACCCAGGAAGGCCGAAGCCCGGACTCGATCTCACGTCCTCTGCACTGGTAGGCGGACGTGCTAACCAGTCATCCACCGTGCCGCCCTTAGTTTTAATTTCTGTTAGTACGCTAAGAATAATGGAGCAAGCATTAACCAAAAGTGCTTAAAAAATATAGCCGGATAACCATCTGGGCCAGGTGCTCTGCCATTAAGCATACTATCTAGAGCACTATACAACTAATTTATAGTAAGTGGCGCATCTAACATATCTTTATATTCAGTAGTTAAATGAGGTATATTTAAGCTACTGAGGAATGCCTCAAAATGCTCAGAATTTTAGGCTTGTTAGTTTCTGAGTAGAGGTTGCGATAATAGTTATAAAAAATGCAATTAATTTCTTCTGGTGATTGTGTACATTCACCAGTTGTCCCTTTAATAGCCTTTAGAAAATATTTTTCCCGATTGCGTTGAAGTTGGTTTGCAAGAAATGTACCTGATTTGTTGTATCTCAATTGTTGTATTATAAACTCTGTCTTTTTAGATAACATATCGTCTAACTGTATTTTTGTATTTTGTAAGTCAGTCCATATTTGGTTATTTTGGGTTTATTGCATCCGTCAGTTGTTTAATTTTATCTTCCAAGTTTTTTCAAATGTTTGATCCTGTTTCTTTTTATAAGATGAATATGATATAATTTAACCTCTAATTACCACTTTCCCAGCTTCCCAGGGAAGAGACGGAGATAAGTCTAGAGAGTCATTTATTTCCAAAAAGTCTGCCCACTCTCTTCTTATAATTTTGTCAAACTCGTCATTTAGCAGTGAGATGTTAAAACGCCATGTCGGAGGTGGTTTAAAGGTATAATCAACATGTAGGGTAAAGGAGACTGGTGCATGGTAGCTAATAATAATAGGATGTATTTTTGTACCAATTTTATCAGCAATAGGATTATTTGTAAGAAAAAAAAATATTCTTGGAAAAGACCGGTGCACAGTGGAAAAGAAGGTAAATTCCTTCTTAGTTGGGTTTTTAAGTCTCCAGCTGTCGACGAGGCCAAAATCATCCATATATTCCCCTATTACTTTAGTAGATTGTAATCGCCTTATACATGTTGTATTATTAGAACGATCTATTAATGGATTTAAGACTGTGTTAAAGTCTCCTCCAATAATAATAGTAGAGTTCGTTGCTAAATCAAACAGCTGAGAGAAAAAATCATGGAAAAAGGCCGGATCATCATTATTAGGGGCATATAAATTACCAAATGTATATATTTTATTAAATATAGTCACCTAAATAATAATGTATCAGCCCTCTGGGTCTGTTACTGTATTATTTAGAGTAAAGAATAAATTCTTATGTATGAGTATACAGACTCTTCTTTGTCTACTGTTATAAGGGGCAGAGTACACTTGACTGAAATTCTTATCAACAAGTATTTTTTCTTCAGATTTTTGTAGGTGGGTTTCTTGTAGGAGACACATATCTGCTTTTAATTTTAAAAGATGGTCTAAAATTTTTATTCTTTTTGCCTGTGAGCGAGCGCCACAAACATTCCAGGAAACCAGAACTAATTTATGCATACTAACAATATAAACTCAGTCCTGTGTATATATCTGTATAGCCTACTTCTTAATATTAGCATGTTATAAGATAGAATCAAAGTTGTTAGGTGATTGTAATTTGTGTGAAATAAGAGGTAACATGTAAGTGAATATAACAGTGAAAAAATGGGGATGGAGGTGGAAGTGAAGGAAATTAGCGGGGAATTAAACATGTAACAATACACCAGTAACTGGTAACCTAAGCGAGATTTTTTGTTTAAATATATTTTAGATATAGTTATGTATTAATATTATATTTGTAATGAGTATTCATATTTTAGATTTTCTAACCACATGTACAGTATATGTATACATCTAATAATCAAACAAAGTTAAGTTCCACCAATGCCAATTACAACAGCCAGGGAGTTGCGTTGGGGTTCCAGAATAGTTGACAATCGATGTATAGCTTATCAACGACTATCGTAGTCCGTTTACCCTCCTGTCTATTTTGTCTCATTATAGGAAACAGTACCTTTCACCGCTCATTAATCTCTCTCGGGAATTGGTCATTCATTCCGAGAGAGGTCCCTTTAAGCTCCCGTCCTTTACTTTTAACAAATTCTTTCTGTTTAAAATGCTCAAACTTAGCGATAATAGGACCGGGTTTGTTGCCCCTATGGGCTCCAAGCCAATGTACACGGTGAAAAGAGATATTATTTACCGTCTCCTGAGGAATTTTTAACAATGTCGTCATAATTCTCGGCCTCTGGATTGTCAGAGGTATTCTCGGATATGCCTGAGAATATTAAATTCTCCCGCATGCTACGGGATTGGACATCCAAAACCGTTTCTTTTAGCATTTTATTCTCCTTTTAAATCGTTTCCAAATCGTTTCCAACTCGGCTGAAACAGCCGCGAGTGAAGAGCATAACTCGGCATTATCTCGTTGGAGGTCACTTACCTGATAATTCCAAACTCACCTTTAATTCCTTAACGTCCTCACGGATGAGGCAGAGGACATCTAGTTTTTTGTTTATGGTGTCCAGCATACTGACACAAAACGTCCGTAGTAGCTAGATCATCCGTGTCCGCCGCTGAGTCATTTTTTCTCTTCTTGGAAGGTTTCTCAAAAGAAGGATCCTCCATCGCGCCGCTGTAAAAGTATCCGTCGATGAAAAGTTCGAGGTCCTACACGCTGGGTGGTATTCCAAATCTGCCGGATGAACGAGAGAAGAGAAAAGCCAAGTTATACGGTGGTTAAATTCGGATTTAGTTTAGCATAATAGAGCTAGTTCTATCTTAGCAGCAGGGCGCCGCCATGTTGGGTATTCCCGGTCTCGCTGTAGGTCTCGTGATAGTCACAGCATCTCGCGAAAGGTCACCATTTCGACGCCACGCCGGTAGATGACAGGTGAAGGCGAGGCGGTCATAGTTTGAGTGCAAATAACCAGCACCGTGACACTGTGTTCAATTGCCAATTTGAGTGTGATCAGGATGCCAGCAATTTTCGCATATTAAGAAGAGTGGGGGCCCAATTGAAATTGGTGTGGTTTGCACGGTGTGTCATTGACCCAAGCGATGCCCACCCCAGCCTGCAGCTGGGTTTGGTGGTGATAAGAGCAGCCATCCACATATGCTGTAAGCATGTCCTTGCAGACATGTTCCTCAAAATAGCGGTGACGCGTTATTTCCGGCATCGGTGTAACGACGCCGTCTGGTCGAGGAGGTCGACACACAGTTTTGTTAAATTGCTCGATCGGTACCCAGCGGTAACTTTTTTTTTCCGGATGATAGTTTGTATCAATAGTTACTTTTTGGCATCCAATGTAGTTCGAGAAATGTTTGATTGCTTATACTGTGGAAAGCAGGTTTATTTTCGCAGTCAGAGTGTTTCACCTCGGGCCGTTCAGTGTTTTACGACATGTTTGTCTAGACCCACGCTCACACAATAGTCAGAGAGTCCTGCTTCCAAGAAAAATTCCCTGTTGCTATCGGGGTATGTGAGACAGGGGGCGGAGCTTAGCTTTTGTTTTGGTGTGTTCATCCCGTTGTTTTGTTCGACACCCCTATCAAAGGGCGTGTCTTTCTTCAGCAGGTTAGTAAGAGGGCGTGCTATGTCAGCAAAGTGTTCGATGAACTAGCGCGGATAGTTGCACACGCCCAGGAAGCTGCGGAGTTTCGAAACATCGGTGGGGGTTTTGATGTCAAGAAAACCTTTAATACAGCTGGATTGTGATTCAATCTCGTTCGGCCAAATCAAGATCCCCACGTAGTTGACCTTTGTGCGGCACCACTGACCTTTTAGGAGGGACAGTTCAGCACCTGCGGAAGACAGCTGTCCAAGAACGTGGCTGCTTTTCACCAACTGATCATCCAAAGAGGAGCTCGACATCATTATGTCATCTACATAACTGAGGTTGCCCCTGGCGGCGGTGTCGGGGCACGCCTTGTTGAGGAAGATGTTGAATTCGGCCGGCGGGTTAGCATAGCGGAATAGACACCGGGTGAAGGTGTATTGTTTGTTGCCGGAGGTGAGTGCCAACTTGTATTGATCCTTGGGATCCACTTGAACGATGTTTAAATTGTTGGTGGGACCGGCAGGGTTAACAGTGACAATTTGAGATGGCCTAGTGAGTCTTCGGCCGTCGGCGTCTTCAGTCAAGATTAAGTCAGGTGGAATGTGTCCAACCACGGGCAAAGTTATAGTAACGTTGTAGAAGTCGAAACGGATGGTTTGTCCAGACTTCCTGTTTGGAAGATTAGGAAGACACGCAAGAGGTTCCGAGTTAGTGAGGGACCACAGTACATTGTTGATGGTGTCTACCTGGACGGAAAGGCGGACAAGCAAGTCTGCACCCACCAAAAGGATGTGGGGCGCGGCTGGGACATCCAGGAAGTAGTGGGTCAGTGAGCACTGAGTCCACTGAAGGTTTAAAGCACACACGCCGACTGCATAACTGGAAAGAGGGGGTTCCATGTTCAACGGAAACCGGCAAGACTTGGAGACGAAAGAAGTGTTTGGGTCATGATCCCGCAAGTCGTCAGCAAAAGCTGTAGAGATGGTTGATTTGTCAGCCCACAAGGCGAGGACAGCATCAAAGACGGGTGTACCTTGCACCTGGACACCTCGGATGATGCGAGGGGCGTACCCTGTGTAGGCCGGTGGCGGATCAAGGTCACACAGGAAGATGTTGCGGGTTCGCAGCCGGTTCTTCGAAGGAGCCGTCCTGCCTTGGAAGGTGTCGGGTCCCAGTTCCCTGTGGGGGCGCCTGCTTCCATGTGTAGTGGCTGCGCCCGAGTCCCAGTTCACAGCTGAGACCGGTCATGGCCCGGGAGTGTTGTCGGCAGAGTCTGCCGCACCTGGGCCCAGATCTGGCATTTTTGGTAGTCGATGATGGGTTGGAAGCGAACCAACAGTTTTTGACCCATAAGAAGGGGCACCGACTCAATGGGTCCCACATAGACTGGATGGATGAATTCCATGGGGCCAACGGACCAATGCACCATTGCAACAGTCTCCAGTTGTGTGTTAGTAGGTGAAAAGGCGCGAACGGTAAGTGGCCAACGCTGTAGGCGGAGCGGTTGGTCGTTAGCTGGCAAACACCGTGGTCGACATCACCGTGACGTCTGCCGCAGGATCTTCGAGGGCTTCGTAGGTCAGAGCTCGCTCCAGGGTGACGCTCAGAGAGAATTTACGAGCTATCCCTTGGTTTGCCTGAAAGCTGTTGTAACGGTTGTACATCGTCAGTAGATTGCGATTCGCACACCTCGGTAGTCGTATTGGAGTCAACCCGAAGTACCAGTACCATCGAATCAGAATGCGGTTTATGAGTTTCAGCTTCTGGCGGACCCGCTAGTGACCCCTGTTGGTGGGTCATGTCAGTGGGTGTCCGGCTGTCAGCTCGTCGCACAGACTGGTCTTTTGACAATTTCAGGAGTGCTTTGAATATCACGTCGGCCACTGTGCTGTAGTCGGTCTCGGAGTCGTCTTGGCGGTTCCGGGACTAGTGGCAAGATTCGGTTGCCGTCGCGCATTTGGTTTCATCATGTTTTGGATTGTAGCGCGAATTAGACTTACCTTTAGCGGCTCTGGGATGATGGCGGTAGTCAGTTTTTCAATTCCGGTTGCTCGTCAGATTTGGAGCGCGACCTCCGGTTACGCGGGCCGCGGGACTGGTTTGCCGTTCGGTTGCGACCATTTTGGTTCGAGCTTTTTAATCTGGATTGGGCTTCTTTTAGTGCATCGGAGAAGGCTCCGTCGAGCTCCAACGGGGAACCCACGTCCAATTGATAGACGTCGGCGTATGCTACCTTAGGGGTTGAAACTTTTAATTTTGCATAGCCCCTAGCGGCTAAGTCGCGCAGCTGCGAGCTATTCAGTGTCTGAGGACACAAAGCCAATCCTCGGGAGTGATTGAGGTTTGGTTGGAGGTTCCGAACAAACAATGTTTTAAAACGCAGGTCCTCCTCCATTTTGGGCTCGTTACGAGTCCCAAAATAGGCATCGCGAAGACGACTATAGAAAGCCTCCCTTTTCCCCTGTTTGACGAACATGGCGACTTTCATGCCCTTCAACTCAGGAGAGCCATCAAATTCACGTGCCATGGCCTGATGCAGAACCAAGGGATCAGACAACACATCATCAGGCTGCCGTTCCAGCAATCGGTTGACTGCGCGGCTGGAAGTCATTTTTATCAAGTACAACTTATCTTCCACAGTTGCCATTGGCAACCTCTGGAGATAGTGAATGTCATTCAGGTACTCTGATATGTTGTGGGACCCCCCCTGGTTTCGGTTCGAACTTGGCAATGTTTCGAGCCAGCTTGTCCAAATCACCAACGGGGGAGTCGACATGGGTCCACGTTGGAAACGTCAGCACCTGATGGTCCCAAACCTCGTGGGGTCGCGTCCAGTGGCAATGCCAGGTTTAACGCGGCCGTGGTCACTGGCGGCGTCCTCTATCGGTGTCGGGCTCAGGCGGCAGTTTCAGCTGTGGTGCTGTGGCTCTGGGATCAGGAGGTCTGCCTGCAGGTGGAGCTCCCAACAGAGGTGCTCCTCTGGCAACATTATTTAACTGCTGCGCACACTGTAACTCATGTTTAATCTGAGCTAACCCTGCATAGTCCTGCTGGCATTGTCGGAGGCGGGTAACCTTGGCTTCAGTCAATACTCATTTTGATCGCAGGTCGTACGAGCGGTCTACTTCAAAATTGCGTTCCTCTCTAAGGGTTTGTACCTGTACTTGAAGGCGCTTCGCATCGTTTGATGACTGAGCTAGGAGCAAACTAACGCGCAAGTAATTTGCTTCGGCTTGTCGAAGTTGGTCTCTTATCGGTCGGTCAGTCAGATCAATCACCTCTGATTTCAGCTTATGAATTTTGTCAGCAGCGGTTCTCAGCAGTCTTTCTTGCTCTCAATTTGTGTCTTCGGCAGATGCGAGAGCTCCAGTTAACTCACCAATCTTTTGAGGAGAGTCATCGTTGGATGCAAATTCGTCTGCAACGCTGTCTTGAGTTCTCGGCATGCATGGCGTCTGCTTCATCTAACTTTGCTTTAACGCAAACCATTTGGGTCTCAACAACCTTCGCTCAGTCATTGGTGACTTCCAGCTGCGCCGTTGCTTCACGGTTCTGCCGTCGTGCCACTTCAAGCTAGTGTTTCACCTGGCAATCCTCCGCATCGCAAGATTCTCTGTTAGACATCTGAGCATTCGAAGGAGTGAATTATCTCTTGGGTCTGTTGTTGCAGCTTCGCCCATGAGCTGCACGAGGTTACTGTTAATTGTATCAACATTCGCATTTTTAACAGACTCTGCGTATCCCGGTAAGATATCCTTGGTCAGCGTCTGAGCGAGCAGTGCCAGGGAGTCAAGGCTCTCACATGGGCTGGTAGTTTCTCGTAATGCTGCCATTTTGTTAAGAATTTACTTTTCTTTTGTTTTTAATTAGACGATTAAACTTTTACTAGCATTTAGTAGTTAATCAGCTAGGCGTACACAGCTACCTAACTACCGCTATTTAAGTATTATCGTCAACAGTACACACTGGGTTCAAGCTGTCAGAAAGGAAACAGACACACAAAATACAATATTTGCAGCAAGGAGGAGGGAACATGGAGCAAGGCTACGCAATCCCAAAACCTACTCAAGTTGTGAGAAATCTATCTCAAGTTTATCTAAATTCAATTTGAATTCACTCACTGAGATAAAAAGTTAAAATTAAAATTGAATTAAATAAACAAAAACAGGAAGTGTAAATAAAATGAAAATGGATCAATAATCTTAGTCAAATTAACTACCTGGAGTGTCATGCAAATGTCTCTTATGGATTCGGTTAAACTGTATAACTGTACAAAAATATTAGGGCTGAATCCCTAATAGGGTTAGGGTTAGGGTTAGGAACTCACAACCTTCTTAATTAACTATAAAACAAAAGTAAACGAAAGGGGAAAAATTAAAATAATGAAAAAAATAGAATGGCAGAACGCCAGACAAAATAAACAACCCAGAGAGCAACAAAATATTAAAAGGGGAAGTGTAGACTAGTGCTAGACAAGCAATAGTAGGAGAAAGCTAGATAAAATTAACTCACAACAGGGCAAATCATTCTTTTAATATGCTTAACCAACAGTGTATATTGTTTATGCAAGCAAGCTAACGCTCCTTGCAAATGAGCTAACATTGGTGTAAACCTTGCGTTGCTTTTCCTTAACCGCGGTCCTATTAATTTAAATAGCTAGCGCGTAGCTACGCTACACGTCATAGGATGCTAGAACACAATCGGGTATTAATATAGTAATTAAACACAGTCAACTAGCCCACGAATGTGTTTAATCTACGTAGTTAATTGTTATTATCTAGCGAGTCCCACAGTAGCTTAAAGCTGTTGACATTGTTAACATTTTTACTGTTTTACTTTATATTTTAACCATTTTGAATTTAGTTATAACTGTGTAGATGTAGGTATAATTATGTTAACTCAGTATGGCTCAATGAATAGTATTGTATTCTTATCTGTCTCTTTCGCCTGAGAAGAAAAGGGCAACAAGTTCTTCTTACTGTTATCTAGAAGGGAGTGTAGTCTGGTACCGGTCTCAGTCGGAAGAGGGGAGGGACAGGCTGATGTATTATTGTTTTTCTCTAATCTGATTTATACCTATGGGAACTTGCTGAACTTGCTGATGGGAACAGAAGGGGGGATTTTCTTGTATTCACTGAGTTGCAAATAAATGTACTGTGGGCTGATGGGAGGAGACTTTTCGTATTCACCCACTTTTCAATAAATAATGATGTATAATGATATGAATAATGATGGAGGAGGGACACACAATCTGAACAGAACACGGTTTGAGTGTCTTCATTTGTGTGACCAGAAGCTTCTGTTATAATGATCCCTTTGCAAAGGGACTTCTTCACCAGAATCTCACCATTCAGTTAATTGAACACGCAAAGAGTAGAATACAAATATTCTATACTCTAACAAATGGTGATCCCCGACGCTGAATTATAACGGATGGTGATATTTTGACGATTTAACACAGCTGCGGCGTTCCCGGACGGGCGGAATTTCTGGCGCCATATTAATTCCGGTAAGTGGAGATTTTTATCCACGTAGAGAAATTCTGTCTGTTTGGAGGCGCTATAGCCGGTTTTTCGTCTTCTAAATTGTCTAAAATTTTAAATGAGATCTGTGTGAACAAGTTGTAGTTTGATGTCGTTCTATTGTGAGTTGGGATAATTCCTACGATATTGAACTGGACACGTCGTGGGGTGGCGCATTTTTTAGTGACGTAAATGC
Organism: Leptonotus elevatus; assembly: GCF_054856555.1. Taxonomy (NCBI): domain Eukaryota; kingdom Metazoa; phylum Chordata; class Actinopteri; order Syngnathiformes; family Syngnathidae; genus Leptonotus; species Leptonotus elevatus. The sequence goes on from NC_141245.1 coordinate 1,173,513, forward strand.
AGACCTAGAGAAAAAGCTTTTTTTGTGCAGGATGAAGTAGCAGTTTTTGTTGTTGTTTTGTTTTGTTTTCGTCTCGCTACGAAGAATCCTTAGACCATAATATATATTGAATAAAAGGGTTGCCGGATGACGTAAGAAGTCTTTCTTCTACTAAGGATCGCGAAGATTATGGTATGCGCTCTGCTTTTTTAGCAGTTTGGCCGATTGGGGACTAATATCGATATTTGCTCATGACTCTTATTGAGAACGTCCATTTACACGTAATATGTTTTTTGAAAAAGCGCCTGTTTGAAATTGAACAGTATTGAGGGGTCCAGGTTGATTACAGCGATAATTGGATTTTGTATCACTGTATTTGCAATCGAGAGATTACGTGATTTAGTTTAAATTTTGCCGCTCCTACTTTTGTAGTTTTGAGGTCAGGATTACCGTATGAATTCCTTTTGTTCTGCGGTTTAATTCGATAGCGCGTGACGAGTTATTTTGAAAATGAGCGCCTTGCAAAAATTTTGCAATATATTGAGAACAGTTTAGCTCAGCGGGATTGGATAACCGCTGTGTATAAACGAGAGGTCACGTGATTCTTATGTGTGTCTATTGTGTGGCCATCGGTGTTAACCTATTGAACTATTATACTAAAAGTGAGACGTCACTGTATTGATAAATATTAATACTACTTGCGTAGAATAGAAACCGAAAGTAAAAAATAAAGAACTACAAAAAAAATGGAGGGCGTTTTTGACCGGGATACAGAATGGTTTGACCTGAATGCGCTTCCGGTTCATAGAATTGGATGGGGGGGAATTGGCTGCGGTCGCTACAGAGGGAGGTGATTGGGCAGATTTTAACTGCAGGAGATATACGTACGCTTTTGACACAAGCATGTCCTCTGTCTCAACTTGAAGTGTTGTTGACTAATTCAGGGATGTCATCTTTGAGTGACGGTGAGGCATTATCACGTGATAATTATTTAATGCTGTTTGGAGCACTTGGCGAATTGTTCCCACTCCCGGAAGTTGTCATCTCTGACTTGATATTTGCTCCCAAAGTTGACGAAGAGGCCGCGGCGTTTATTGACCGTGCTCTTGTGGACTTTTCTTTAAAGACTGGCCACTTGCCAAATGATTCTGCACTGTATTCACAAATATTTCGAGCTGCGGTGTTAAGGGGTGTGCTTAAGTCTGTTGTGCAGGCTATGGACGCGAATCCGGATTTGCCTGGAACCGACCATGACAGGTGGTTATCTCATCTGAAACACCATTTGAGAAGGTATGCAAAAGATGTCGAATCAAAAACTGAAAAACATTTAAGTACTGAAAAACAATTGGCGATTTTACAATTGCAGACTTTAAAAAAACAGGAGGATTTTGTTCCTCCGGCTTCTACTGGAATGTCATCATCTGATAATGTCATGGGAGGGTGTGTTTTGTATCAGTCAGAGCCTTTTCCTCACCAAGACCAGTGTTTCAGTTGTGGCCGTTCTGGGCACTGGGCAAATGCCTGCCGGCAGTTCCCACGTGTGCGAGGAAGGGGGAGGCGTCAACAGAGAGGACGAGGCTCCTACCGGCAAAGGAGACGTGACTCATGGGGCCCTTCCACACGCCCGACTGCATCACAACAACAACATTACCCTCCTGTGCCTTACCAACAGCTCCTGCCGCCACCTGGTGGACAGTTTCCGCAATGACTGGATCCTGGATTCACATGTCATGGCATGCAGGAGCCAATGATTGACATGACGGTAGGCGGAACTGTTTTTTCATTTATGGTAGATACTGGAGCTCGACATTCTACCATTATGAAGTTGCCACCTGACAGTACGCTCACCACGGATGGTATTTCGCTCGTTGGATTTAAGGGAGAACAGACTGTTTTGCATATGACATCTCCGATTCACACACAGTGCTTCTCACAGACTTTTTTGCACGAATTTGTCTATGCTCCGAATTGTCCTGTGAATCTTTTGGGAAGGGATCTTCTCATAAAAACTGCTCCATTGATCCAGTGTGGACCGGACGGAATTACACTTCAGTTCCCAGACGGACACACTCATCACTGTAATGGTGAATCCGCATCCAACGTCTCCACCCAGTTTGCAGTGATGCCTCAAAATGCCATGACATGCACCTCTGCTGACATCTACTGGGCAAAGATTGACACTGATTCTTCCGGCTGGAGGGACGCTGAGAACTATTGGAAACTATGGTCTTCTTGGGTGAGAAATCTAAGATCATATGAGATGGTTTCTGACTGTATGCATTGCACATTATTCTATGACAGGAGAAGTGATGAGATATACAGTGAAGCTTTTAGTACAGTTGTTGACAACGCCTGGGAGTTGCGTGTCGGTGATTTGTTTGCAGGAAAACCCGGCGTGGCATTTTCTGTTAATCTGACTGAAGAACAATCTCGATGGTACAAGATGGCGGAGCCACCTGATGAATCTATGCTGGCATGTCATCCTCATATTTCACTGATGGTGTCATCCCGGCATACGGCAAAAGATTTGGGTCCATTTGTCCTGGCCTGCACAAGAGCAACTGATTGGCAACACTCTATACACACAGATTTATTGTATTCCAAATCTCTTGATGCCTATTGGATTAAATCTGACTTGTTTGCCTCCATGTCTGTTTTAGAACATCAACTTTTGGATCGGCATCATGGAAGGGAGACATCTGACAGCGAGTTTGCTGGTGACATGTTGAGAACCTTGCCTACTGCACTGTGGTCTATTGACCCGACTGATGTGGGCCTGTGTAATGTTGCTCCAGTAACTCTTGAATTGAAACATGACCCCGTTTGGGTGCAACAATATAAAATGAAAAATGAAGGGCGACTTGGCATCTCAGTAACAATTGAGGGTTTGCTGAAAGCGGGGGTCCTTTGTAAAATTGATAAGTCTACCTATAATACTCCTATTCTCCCAGTGGAAAAGAAAAATACTGGTAAATTTCGAATGGTGCATGATCTCCGAGCTATTAATGCTAAAGTTTTGACACCTGCACTCCCGGTGCCAAATCCGCATTCTGCGCTGTCACAAATTACTCCATTGCATACACATTTCACCTGCATTGATCTTGCAAATGCATTTTTTTGTATCCCTCTTCACCAGTCTATGCAGAAGTATTTTGCATTTACGTGGAATGATGAGTGTTACTCCTATACCCGGCTACCACAGGATTTTGTTTTGTCTCCTGGAGTTTTCAATGCTTCCCTTCGACAGCTGCTGTCAACTCTCCAACTTCCTACTGATGTTCTTTTGGTGCAATATGTAGATGATCTACTCCTAGCTGCACCATCTGAGGAGTCCTGCCTACAAGCTACACAGCTCCTTTTGAGCCACCTGGCTTCGGTGGGTTTGAAGTGCTCCAAAGACAAACTCCGAATTGCCCGACCTCAGGTTTCCTTCTTGGGTCGACTTATATCAAAGCGTGGAACAGGTATTTCTCCGTCACACAAAGATGACATCTTGCATCATCCCAAACCGACGAATGTGAAACAAATGTTGGCTTTTCTGGGTCTGTGTAACTACTCCAGACATCATGTTCCGGATTTTGCGGAACTGACTCACTGTCTCAGACAATTAGTAAATGAAAAAGGAATGAGGAACCTGTCGCATGTTCTAAATTGGACACAAGCTGCTGAGAACTCTTTTGTTCTGCTGAAACAGTTTTTGTCATCAGCAGCGGCTCTTGTCGTCCCTGATTACAAAAACATGTTTTTCCTTGATGTTTCTGAAAAATCCAGCAGTGTGTCGGCTGTTCTTTTTCAGAAGGGGGAAGATGGTAATAGACATGTTTGTCTTTATGCATCAACACCTCTTGAGAAATATGAACAGCGTCATCCTCTTTGTGCAGCTTTTGCTTCAGCACTAGCTCGCTTGATTCAGAAAACATCTCATATTGTGCTACATCACCCGCTTACAGTACGTACATCACATAGTACAGTGCAGTACGTAACCAGCCAAGCATTTACTATGACGGGGGGACGACAGAGAAAGATTGAATCAGTCCTGACACAACCTCACATTTTGTTTGTACATGAGGGAATTAACATGGCAGAAGGCATGTTGGAGGGACAATCCCACTGCTGCACTCAGCGTGTTTTGGAAGAAAACTCACTGAGAAATGACCTTTACGACATCCCAATAGACGACGCAGAAATGACGTTATTTACTGATGGATATTGTTTTAAGGGTAATGATGGACTCCAGTCAGGTTTTGCAGTAACACAGATGATTGGAACAACTTTTGACTTGATAGTGGCAGATAGACTCACAGGGCCACAGTCAGCTCAAAGAGCAGAAATAGTGGCAGTGACAGCTGCACTAAAGATAGCAAAAGATAAAACTGTAAACATTTACACTGACTCGGCGTATGCACATATAGTGATACACACAGCCATAAAAGAATGGCAAAGAAATTATTTCATGACTGCTTCAGGGTCACCGATCAAACACCATCAAGATATTTTTGATCTAAAAGACGCCTTGCTATTGCCTAGAGCGGTGGCTGTGATTAAATGTAGGGGACATTCAAAAAAGAATGATTTTGTGTCAGAGGGAAATGATTCAGCAGACAAGGCGTCAAAACAAGCAGCGGGCTACAGCCCAACACTTCAATTGATGGTGAGCGAAGATGAATTAGGACAAGAACTAACCATAGAAACAATTAAGCTGTGGCAGGAGAAGGCCAGTCCGGAAGAACAGAGTGTGTGGCTGGCAAAAGGCGGACAAAAGGATGAAACAGGTATATGGCGGAAAGAAGGTAAATATATCCCATCGCAGAAACAACTAAAAAATCTCATTTCTGAAGCCCATGGACTGTGCCATGTTGGCACAGAGGAAATAATGAGACAATTATGTAACTGGTGGCATCCTTACATGAGACAAATTGTTAAAAATGAACTGCAGGACTGCAATGTTTGTAACAAATTTAACAGTAAAATGACATCCAAACCTCCTCCTGGCACTCATGATCCAGAAGTGACTGCTCCAGGACAAGTAATCTCAATGGATTTTACAGATATGATTAAACCAGTGGAAGGATACCGATATTTGTTGGTAATTGTGGATTCCTTTTCCGGATGGCCGGAGGCATATCAATGTAAAAGAGGTTGTGGTAAAACATTTGATTAATCATTATATACCATCACATGGGTTTCCCAGGAAAATTAGATCAGACAATGGGACTCATTTCAAAAATAAACATCTACAGGAAGTAGAACAAGCATTGGGGCTCAGACACACTTTTGGATCAGTGTATCATCCTCAATCTCAAGGACAGGTTGAGCGAATGAATAGAAATATTAAAGAAAAATTAGCTAAAGCACTGGCCTCGTCAAATTTGAATTGGCTACAAGCCCTTCCTATTGCACTAATGAATGTGCGAATGTCATTAAACTCAGCTAAAGGCTGGACTCCATTTGAAGGTCACAAAAACAGACCATTTCCGGCCCCAAAATACGCCGCTGGAAGAGTCACACATTGAAGGACCTCCAGTACTAAAACAATTAGTATTTACATTTTCTAAGCTAACAAAAAAGTGGCCAGTTGCTCCTTTAGAAATAAATGATTGTGAATATGTGTGGTTAAAGGTGACTAAGAGAAAATGGTTCTTCCCCAGATGGACGGGCCCTCACCGGGTAACTGAAAGAACGTCTTGTGCAGTGCGCTTGCATAAGAAGGGGGACACCTGGTACCACCTGTCATCTACCAGGCCGGCCGGGACACCTGCTGGCTCAGCAATCCGACCTGCAATCACCGGATGTCCCGACCTGGGAGCCACGTCAGCTGAATCCGTGCCCGGTTCCGGAGCTGCCGTTTGAGGACATCAACCGTTTGAGGACATCAGTCAACTAAGATCAAATCAAGTGCCTTTTTCTGGGCAATCATTTTACGAAGAGTCACATTTTCGGGCAGAATAATCCCGGTGACATATCGAAGGTCTTGGCAGTCTACCCGAGACCTTAAAAGAAGAGACGAACTATTGCGACACTTTTTTCATTCAACAAAGAACTTCATCACGAGATGGCTTCAAAGCAGAAACATATATCCGTCTGCTGCATCGCGACATTTCTTCTCATATTGACTTGGTATTTTTGTCAGCCTTTTGACACAACTTTGAACGCAATTACAACGTATCGTATTAAGCGAAGTATTAATTCTCCATATAATCCCTGGGTCATATTCTGGATTTATAATAAATCAATTGCTGTGACAGTTGCTCCAAATACAAACACTTCTGTTAAAATTCCTATTAAATCCTTAAAGGGATTTGGTAGGGGGAGACAGACTAAGGGGGGGGATTGGATAAATTACTGGTGGTATTTGACAGGACATGTACAACGAGATTGGAATGCTCTAATAACAACACAGGATGGACGATACTGGCGTCCGGGAACTAGTGAGGAGGCAATCTTCTTTAGCAAAAGAATAACATTGCGTAATATGGGGGGTCGACTCTATATGACCTTTACTTTTCCAGAAGGAAAATTACGGTCGCCTAACACAACAATTGATAACGCCTCCTGTTTTGGATTTCTGTTGTGGGCCTGGTTCTCCGGATACGACCCATATTTCCCCATTTTAGTATGCGTAAATAAAACACAGCCAAAAATGACTAACTACACAATGGAGAGCGGAGTGAAGGCGGTCAGCGTACCGACTGATGGAATAGTTGAAAGGTTCCGGGTTACAACAGGATTTTCCGGGGGCAGTAACAATTGGCTATTATTGGCGAACGAAGCGGCTCGAGCCTCTGATAAAAATAACTGTGTGGTATGTGTAGGTCCGCGTCCTTTATTGAGAATCATTCCGGCTAAAATAGATGATCACTGTGTAATGGAACTAATGAATAAGACTGTCCCCAATGTCAAATGCTCGCAATGGGATAAGGTGTATCCCCTCGTCGATTGGCAGAAAACTAAACCAGTATTTTCAAACACAGTTGCAAATGGTAATTTTTCATGTATTAAAATGACAGGTATTGGAGAACAGTTGGGGGAACTAAATTACATCACTCAGTGCGTGTCAATAGTAGATGTGGGACAGAAGTTCCAACCACGATCTAGGGCGGACATATACTGGTGGTGCGGTGATAACAGAATATTTGATAAGTTGCCTTTAAATACAAAAGGATATTGTGCCCTCATAACCCTTCTCATGCCAGTACAAATCTACCCCATCTCTATTGATAACCTGTTACAAATGATTGATAATAAATGTACTGTGGGCTGATGGGAGGAGACTTTTCGTATTCACCCACTTTTCAATAAATAATGATGTACAGGAGGAGGAGGGACACACAATCTGAACAGAACACGGTTTGAGTGTCTTCATTTGTGTGACCAGAAGCTTCTGTTATAATGATACCTTTGCAAAGGGACTTCTTCACCAGAATCTCACCATTCAGTTAATTGAACACGCAAAGAGTAGAATACAAATATTCTATACTCTAACAAAGCCACTCGGGGGAGAGGGAGGCTCGACACGGGATTGAAATCAAAATCGGTGTATGCTTAGCATATGGTTCGTCACGTAATAGAGGTAGTGAGTTAGCACATGTGGCTAGCAACCGTCTTTAATAGTTACCCGCGGAGCAAGCTAACACTTGCAACAGCGGTCAGCTTAGCAAACTAACGGCGGCTTCGGCGACTAGCTTCGGCAGCTAGCGGTGTCGGACAGTTAGCTCTTCGGCAAACGAGCGGAGCACAACTCTGTTGCAGCCGGTGGGCCACGATACACTCGTCTAATAGCCTTTGGGCCTACAAGAGGCGCGGTCAGCCTCAAGGCAGGTTCAATAACTGGGCAGCTAGCGGGCAGGCTTTGTGGCCTGGCGGCTAGGCCTCTCCTGAATCACAGACAGCTCAAATTCACAAGGACAATGGCGCCACCTTGTGAACGGGCAGGCGCGGTACACGTCTGGCATCCCAGCACAGTGGAGCTGTTATTGGGCTCGCGATATAAACAGTCACACCCAATAGGTCTCCCACGATCGGGAGGGAAAACGGGGACAATACTCTAAAGCCGTTATGTTAGCCTCGGGTAGCTACTTCGAGGTACATAAGACAGAGCGTCGTCGCAGTGCACAGCAAATTCAATTCCCAGGAAACAAAGACACAACTTCAAATTCAGCCAGTGGGTCGGCGGGGCGCTGCGTGATTCAGAGAGAGGAAGGTAGGTGGGTCGGCTCTCGGCAGGAACAGACACGCGCGTTTTGGGACACGCAGTGTGTTTGCGAGTCCTTGCGTGATGCGTGCTTTGAGGTGTGCGGCGTGACTCAAGTCCGGGGCTCAAAGAAGGAAGCCACGTAGAGACGTGGTCGCCGAACACGCTGAGAGCGACCACATCTCTCGTGATGGTCAAGAGAAGTTCATGGGGCAAGAGGAGAAGAGGGAGAGGAGCGAAGAAGGGGAAGTCCCTTCGCGCGCTGGCTTTTAAACTGGTGTCCCAGGGGGTCGGAGTAGTAGTCCCGCCTCTTCCGTGCGCTTGAAGCAGACTTGGTCGACTGAGACCAAACTCTTGGGATAGCATGTGGTAATTTTTTATCAGAATTGACAAGCCAGATGCTTCATTTATCATTCTGAACACATTTCAAACATTACCGCAATCATAAAGTTATTGAATCAGCTAAGCTTACTAATTAGCTAAACTTACCAGTTGTGTACAAAGATAAACAACAGAAGTCGCTTGATGTCAGTCAAGTACATAGAGTCCGTTTATGTCCCAAATTATGTAGACTTCAGATTAATTAGGAGCGGCAGGATTCTTGAGGACAATACCGATAGTGACCGCTGGAGGGCACTGTTGTACCGTATAACTTCCAAGGGGCGTTGTTTCCAAAAACACATGGCTGATTCCTGTGGATAGACCAGACCATGAAAGATGGTCTGGGGACTGATAAGCCGTTTTATCGCTAGTCTGCTTGCTAAACAGGCTTTTAGATCTCGGTAGGCGCTGAGATATGTGTTTCCTGTGGGTTGTAAAAACGAGAGGGAAATTCAAAGAGATTCGGATCAGAAAATTTAGGGTGACGGGCAATATTTGTTACAATACTAATACTGAGGTCCCAGGTTAGCCCATTAAGGGCCAAGACTTGAGAAAATGTGATAAAATAAATATAATAAAGAGATAAAGGTTAAGTAAGTTTTGAAATAATTGAATAATGATTTTATTAATTGTAATTACATCTCAATTTTTAAAAAAATCCTGATTTTGACTTTATTTTCCCATAATCGTCCAGCCCTAACAGATTGCACAAACACATTACGGGGAAGAAAAAAACAAAAACAAAACAAAAAAATATGAACTAATTCCTTTTTGGACTGATGTACTTAGTTCAAAATGTTTAAATAAAATTAGGAATAATGAACTGAACTAGTTCATTTTAAAATATGTGAGCTGAACTTGAAAATGAACTTTCCCAACACTGCTCACTAGTATCAACTAAGAACTGAGGAACCAAACAAACACACGGGAAACATAACGTGGCAAGGACATGCAGGGACCTAAATACACACCAACTGACTAGACAATGAGAAACACCTGGACAAGACACAGGTGGCTGAGGGAGCTGATTGGATGACACGCACAGGTGGACATGATAAAACTTGACATTATTAGTCGGGTTTCCATCCAATTGTTTCGAATTTTTTTCAGCAAATTTACTGAAAATGTGCAAAACGGACATTAGACTTATGCTCGTTTCCATCTGTTCTTCATTTGCGAATATTGAGAGGGCAGTCCCACTGCTGTAGGTGGCGGTATACACCATAGAGATGTGATCCAACAATAATTTAACAGAAGAAGAAGAGGAAGTGACTGCACCGTGCGATGACGTCGTATGAGTTTGCTTTTGTAATTAAACCGTAGCGTTTCTTTGCTGTTTTCTATCTAAAATAGCATTCATATTTGCTTCTTTAATAATGTAGCCGCAAGGGGGAACAAGCCAGTGTCTTCTTATGCTGGTCCCAAGCCCGGATAAATACAGATGGTTGTGTCAGGAAGGTCATCCGACGTAGAACTGGCCAAAACAAACATGCAAATCAAATATGACTTCCACACCGGATCGGTCGAGGCCCGGGTTACCAATGACTGCCATTGTTGCTGTTGACCTACAGGGTGCCGGTGGAAACTGGACTACTGTTGGTTGAAGAAGGAGATGAGGAAGGTGTGTTCGTAGGAAGAAAGAAAAGAGGAACACCAAGAGTCTAGGACTGAGAGTAGGGACTTTGAATGTTGGAACTATGACAGGAAAAGGTAGAGAACTGGTTGACATGATGCAGAGAAGGAAGGTGGACATATACTGTGTGTTCAGGAGACCAGGTGGAAAGGGTACAAAGCTAGAAGTTTAGGAGCAGGGTTCAAGCTGTTCTATCATCGTGTAGATAGGAAGAGAAATGGAGTAGGAGTTATTGTGAAGGAGGAGTTTGTTAGGAACGTCCTGAACGACATGAAGGTAGTTGGTGTGAGAGCAGAGGATGCAGAGGACAGGGTTAGATGGAGGCAACTGATTCGCTGTGGCGACCTCTGAAGGGAAAAGCCGAAAGGAAAAGAAGAAGATTCACTTCTTTAATTAATTCCAAAAACATTTCTGTTTCGTCACCCCCCTCCTAAACATTCGCAAAATCTGTTTCCATAGCTAAAAATAGCATTTTCCTTTTTTCGATGCGCTTCAAAATCCACCCCCTCCAAGCGTAAAAACTTTTTTTGCAAATTTTAGGCCCTTTTTTGAATTTCTCGCGTTTTCATTCTGTTTTATTTTTTGCATTGCTTTCAAATTTGAATGGAAATGGTTGGATTGAAACCCCACTAGTGACAAAGAGAGACACAAGGAAAACATAGCAACTAAAATCTAACCAAAAACAAAACGAAACAGCTCATGACAATAATTCCTTAGCCATTGTTATAAATTGTGAACATGCTCTGAAACCCTAACCCTAGTTTAAAATCCTATGTTGAAACACATGACCCTAATTTGAAACCATAAGCATATCATAGTTGGATATAAATTTACAGTTTATACTGCAAATTCAAGTGCAGTGACATACCATGGAGTGCAGTATTTATTTGGATCGCTGCTGCCAGTAAAGTACTATAACTTTTACATTATCAATTTTACAGTATATGCTCACAGGGATACTGTGTAAGTCAGAGGTCACCAATGAGCACCACATAAGTAGCCTGTTCTAAAAAATAGCTTACCAGCGATTGGACATTGTGATTGTCTAGGTTTCTTTGTTTAAGTGATCATTTTATCATATAAACACTAAAGATCTATAGAAATAAAGTGTTGCATATTGATGTTTATCGGTTTCCTCATATTACAAGAAATCATTAACATGATCAGTGTCTTCAAAAAATGCTTTGTATCATGAATGATGAATAACAACATAATAGTTAACTGGGCTTCATGTTCCATTTCAAATGTTTGCTTTTGGCCACCTGATGGCAATGTAGCTCTGTTGCTCTGAAAATGTTGTTCTGTCTTTTTGCTTTCCTGCTGCTTCTCTTTATACAATATCTGTTTTAGTAGACAATTTGAATGATGGAACAAAAACAGTCTTTCACTGTTAATTTCATGGACTACTTTTGAGATTAATTTAAGGCATTCCGCCTTGACTGCAAACAAAAATGGCATTACCAGGAAAATTTGCTGCTAGTAAACAAAACAAAAAAATAAAGCCACACTTGTCAGTCTTGTAACATTTTGGAAAACACAAGCAGAGAACAATTATCATTTTTGGTACATTTGATTTAGCTTTGTGTTTTTCCAAATTAAGGTCATGAGTTCATGTGCTAATCTTTCACTTTGAAATGCTCAGCAACCTTTTATATGAGTGTGTGTCCTGTCGGTTTAATTGTCTGCTTGTGAAACAGAGACGGTGTCTGTCAGAGGTGTTGCTGTTCTCGGCTGTCCTGCTACCTCCAGCTGCGTGTGTGCTCTCCCCCACCCACCTCATGGGCTGATCGAAGATACCTCACGCTGACCTGTTTAATTGTCTACCTTCCTCAGGGCTGACCAATGAGTGTGTGCTCATACTGTTCTTATGTTAATTATATGTGACTACAGTATGTGGGACTTGTAAGAACATACATGTATCAATGAGAGATACATTTATGGGTGAGGGTTCTAATTTTGAAGTACAGTGTGTTTCATATATACGTCACTTTATGATAACATATCTCAATAACTGTTGAAAATATGAAAACCAAACTTTTTTTCTGAAAATTTGTGGTCTTAAATTTAGGCAGCAAAAATTTTAACATAAAAATCCAAGAAGTAAACGTTTCATTAAACTTTTCACAAAACATTTGCACAGCATGTAGAGGATGTAAGATCTGTTCTAAAAGAGCAAGCTTGGGGAATTAAACTCAGTCCAGTCCGCTATGTGGGCAAAGTGTTCTCATCTGAACGGTACAAGATGGACAATAAGGAAGTGTCAAGATTTAGGTGGGATGAGGTGGAAGTTGTGGACCCAAGTGCAGGGAGACAGAGCGAGGAGGCGGAGGTGAGGTCAAAAAAAAGATTTTCTCTTATCAAACAAAAACACCGGGGTCGACGGCTCCCCTCTTTGGTGGAGTTTTTTAATGCATACCAGATCCACCACACCAGCATCTACCGAAATTCAAACACAATCTGCTTCTTCCTCTGGTTGTTGAATCGATGGAGGCTGATGTCTGTGGATCTCACTCTGCTTCATCTATCCTTCCTTCCTTTTGTCAGTCTTTCCTTTGGTCTGTTGAGGTCTCCTGTTTCTGGGGTTGGTGAAAGATTCTGGTTGGTAACCCGGTGGGTTGTAGGTAATGTCTGGTCGGTGCTGGATTTCACTTTCCTTTATTTTCTTTGATCCTTCCTCGGGTCTCCTGACAACCTCACAACTCTAGCTGGATTCTGAAGTATTTGGTTTAGGTGAACGATATGGGATTTTTAATAGGTTTTAGATGAACTAATGAGTACACACTCACACGCACGAACACATACACACGTACACACGCACATGCACATACTCACCCACATACAAAATAAAAAACAAACAAAAAAACAAAGAGAGAGCAATGATGATGACATGTCAAATCGGTTAAATTACCGAATGAACAATACTGAGCTCTCTCGGTAAATAAAAAAAATAAAAAAAAATAAAAAAAAATACAAAAAAAATAAAAGTTTGCTAACCTGTGGACAGCCAGCTAGACATTTATGTTTCTCGCACATCCTTGCTTGAAAGTGAGAGACAAAATTCTTCCCCGTTTTTGTGATGATTAGGCTACTTCAGTAGGACAAACACTTTAAATTATACTCTCACTGGAGCATTCCTGGGCATTTGCCAGCCCTCTATCTCCGGAACGCAAGGCCGTGGACGCCGACAAGCCATACAATGTTGGAAAGGTCTCGTTGAGACAAATCCGGGGATGCCCGTATGTCCCCATAGGGTTTGAGAGATACTGCTGCCCAAAGACCTCCAGGACACAGAGGATTTAAAAGAAATTACCCCGCCGGCGATGGTTCCCATCCCGGGTAAAAATCTGGCGTTGGCCGGCTCTCTTTTCAACCACTGACTGTTTACCGGAGAACAAGCCAAGTAAGCCAATTATACGCATGCGCGTTGTCAATGCTGCTTACTGACAGCTTTTTTGCCATTCAAAAGCTGCACGCACAGAAACAACCTCTCTGAACCAACACAACTTAATTTCTCATTGCGCATGCGCGAAACAAGCTGTCGGCCTTCCACATCTCCGCGAGGAAAACAGGACAAATTACACAGATTTAAGACCACACTTAACTTTAACTTGCCCAACACTGATCATTTGTGATGGTTAGGGTTAGTGAATGGGGCTAAGAAATGCATTATGCCAATGGGATGGCCCCACAAATATAGTACCACTAATGTGTGTGTGTGTGTGTGTGTGTACGTGCGTGCGTGCGTGTGTGGTCTTGTTTTTCTAACATAGTGGGGCCAACATTCTGGGATTTCACAGAGTTGTGGGGCCCACTCCTCCGTGTGGGGCCATTTTGCTGGGCCCCACAAGTTTAGACCTCTTTTTGAGGGTCAAGACTTGGTTTTAGAGTCTAGGTTTGAATTGGGTTATGGTTGAGGTTAGGGCTAAGGAATGGGGGTAGGCAATCATTTTTGATGGTTGGGGTTAGGGGAAGGGGCATTATGTCAATGAGATGGCCCCACAAAGACAGTAAAACAGACCTGTGTGTGTGTGTGTGTGCGTGTGCGTGTGTTTGTGTTTGCACATCCATAGCAGCCCCCAGGCCAGCCCCATAGTAATTACACACTCCAGTGGTTGGACTGGGAGGAAAATTGAAGACCTGCATAGGAGGCCCCAGCTGAATCACTCTCCTCCATCAGCCTGTTTCTGATTGAGTTTCAACACACATACAGTTGATATTCGCTGCACCCCTCCCCCACCACACATGCACACATATTTTATCGTAACTGTGCCTGCACATACACACTATTACTATATTTTCTCTTTGGAATACACCTTGGCATACATCTCACACAGACACACACATCATTTCTCAAGGGGAATACTCATCATTGCCAACATTGCACATGTAGGCAAAATTATTGCTACCCTTCTGATAAAGCAGAGGTGTCAGATCCAACACAGCAACTTTTTTTATGTGAAAAGTCTAGTTCACTTTCTTTTTTTATAAACTAAATGGATTTGTTAAATCATTTTTTTTCTGTCTCAAATTTGTAAATTTTCATCAATTTTAACAGATATGACAAGCCCCACAAAATAATATCTAATTAAAATAATAATACTTACTATTTTGTTGTCACTATTTTCCGTGACTTCTTATTTCAAATACAATTTGTGGCAAAAAATCTATTAAATAATTAAAATCCAGGTCCATTTGTCTATATACAGTGTAGTATGAGGTAATACAATTTTTTGACTGACAGTCATAACAGCCTTCTGTAGGTAACCATGAATGCAGATACAGTTCACCCTCGGAGTGCATCGATTACAGTATGGGACATAGTACAACAAAGACTAAGCGCAACTTAAGGTCTTGTCATTAATAAAGTGCAGAGCAAAATTATTCAGATACCTGACAATGACATTGTGCACCATTGCAAAACCGGATCATTTAATCAAATAGTATGGTCGTCAAACGTTACGAGTAAGAATGGGGGGGGGGGGGGGGGGGGTTGGTCGGAGAGGGAAGAGGGGCAGAGTTCAGTAGCCTCACAGCCTGGCCAGTCTTGATGTTCTGGCCCATATGGATCTGTACCTTCTCCCTGAGGGCAGCAGGTGGAAAAGGTGGTGAGCCGGATGGTGCTGGCCCCTTAGGATGTTGCCTACTCTACTCAAACAGCGAGTGGAGTAGATGGTGCTAATCTCAGGGAGAGTCGTACAAAATGATTCTCCCAGCAGCTTTCACCACCCGCTGGAGAGCCTGCTGGTCAGCCTTAGTGCAGCTGGACAACCAGCAGATAATGGTTAGTTTATTGTTGTATTCACGTCTTTTTTTACTGCTGCTGTAAGTTTTGGTTTCCCAAGTCATGTCTGGTTTCATTTTGTAGTATGTTTATTCCCGTTTTTTTGTTTCTCATTTTTTAACATTGCTAAAGTATTTTTGTTTAGAGTGTTCTGAAGGGACTTGTTTTCCTATTTTTTGTTTTTCTAATTAAACCATTTTTGTGATAGCACACCAGCCTCGCTTCCCTGCATTTGGGTTCTCAATCATACCGAGTTATTAATTGTATTGTTTTACTTACTGGATTGTGACCTCAGTCCAACGCGGAAGAGCTAGCATGTCATAGACATGGCACACTTTTACTTCTAGACCATAAGTGTCAAACACTGGTCCTTGAGTGCTGCAGTCCTACATGATTTAGAGCATTGATCCTCACAATTTTTTACACAAGAGCCACATTAGCAGAGCAAAGTCAAGGGAGGAGCCACTTTAGTGACAATACATCAAATCATCGGACCCCGACAATTAGCTGGAACACCAACGGGAGCATGCTGAGTTTTCATTTTTGACAGTTAGATCCATTTTGAAAACAACGTTAATGAAATGAAAGATTTTTAATTCGGATATTTGCATGTTTGTCGCATAATGTTTGTTATATATTTTTCCATCCATCCATTTTCTATTGCTTATCCGGGGTCGTGTCGCGGATGAAGCAGCTTTAGCAGGGGAGCCCAGACTTTCCTGTCCCCAGCCACTTCAACCAGCTCCTCCGGCGAAATCCCAAGCCGTTCCTAGGCCAGCCGAGAGACATTGTCTCTCCAGCGTGTCCTGGGTCATCCCCGGGGTCTCCCGCCGGTGGGACATGCCCGGCACACTTCTCCAGGGAGGCGTCCAGGAGGTATCCGAACCAGATGCCCGAGCCTTCTCAAATGGCTCTTCTCAATGTGGAGGAGCTGCGGCTTGAGTCCCTTCCGGATGACTGAGCTTCTCACCCTATCTCTAAGGGAGAGCCCGGACATACTGCGGAGGAAACTCATTTTGGCCGGGATCTTGTTATTTCGGTCATGACCCACAGCTTGTGACCATACGTGAGGGTAGGAACATAAATTGACCGGTAAATTGAGAACTTCGCCCTTTCGATCTCCGCTCCATCCTGTCCTCACTCGTGAACAAGACCCCAAGATACTTGAACCTCTCCATTTGGGGCAGGATCTCATCCCTGAGCCGGAGAGGGCATTTTTCCGACTGAGAACCATGGTCTCGGAATTGGATCTTCATCCCAACCGCTTGACACTCAGCTGTGAACTGCTCCAGTGAAAGTTAGAGATTGCGGCTTAAAGAAGCCAACAGCACCACATTATCTGCAAAATGCAGAGATGCAATGCTGAGGCCACCAAACCTGCGCCTAGAAATTCTGTCCATAATTGTTATGAAGAGAATCGTAATAAAGGCCAACCTTGGTGGAGTCCATCCCTCACTGGAAACAAATTAGACTTTACTGCTGGCAATGCGGACCAAACTCTGACACCAGTTATACAAGGAACGAACAGCCCGTATCAGAGGGCTCGGTACCCCGTACTCCCAAAGAAACCCCCACAGACTTTCCAAGGGACACGGTCGAACGCCTTCTCTAAGTCCACAAAGCACACTGCTCCTCCTGAATCCTGAATCTAGCACCCCTGAATAGACCTTACCAGGGAGACTGAGGAGTGTGATCCCTCTATAGTTGGAACACGCCCTACGGTCCTATTTCTTCAAAAGGTGGACCACCACCCCGGTTTGTCAATCCAGAGACACTGTCCCCGATGTCCACGCGATGTTGTAGAGGCGTGTCAACCACGACATCCAGAGCCTTTAGGAACTCCGGGCGGATCTCATCCAAACCTGGGGCCGTGTCACTGAGGAGTTTTCCAATCACCTCATTAACTTTGACCCCAGAGGTAGGAGAGCCCGCCTCAGTCCCCAAACTCTGCTTCCTCAAAGGAAGGTAGAATTGTGGAGGTCTCTGAAGTATTCTCCCCACAAATTCAAGACATTACGAGTTGAGGTCAGCAGCGCCCCATTTCTACAATATATAGTGTTTATAGTGCACTGCGCTTCCCCCTCCTGAAATGCTGGATGGTGGACCAGAATTTTCATGAAGCCATCCATAAGTCCTTTTCCATGGCCTCGCCCAACCCCAGTGACTGCCGAAGCTGTATTCCGCTTGGCCAGCCGGTACACGTCAGCTGCCTCTGGAGGCCCAAAGGCTAAAAAGGTCCGATAGGACTCCTCCTTCAGCTTGACGGCATCCCAGTGGACACCGGCAGGTTCGGAGATTGCTGCCACGACAGGCACCGACCACCTTCCCGCCACAGCTCCGGTCGGCCGCCTCAACAATGGCAGAACATGGTCCACTCGGATTCAATGGGTGTTGAAACTTTTTCTGACAGGGGATTCTACCAATCATTCCCAGCAAACCCTCACAATATGTTTGGGTCTGCCAGGTCGAACCGGCATCTTCCTCCACAATTGAAGCCAAGGCACCACCAGGCAGCTCACCAATAGTGATTAATAGTCGCGTCGGATGGCGACCTGAAAATTATCACAAGTAAAAGAGATTCCATACACTGCACACAGACTCGTGACACAGCACACTCATTTAGAGAGCTCAGTATTGTTAATTCGGTAATGTTGCCAATTCAACATATCATCATTGCTCTCTCTTTTGTGTGTGTGCGTTAATATGTGTGGGGCCTCTCCCAACCCGGCGGAGGCAGGAGGCGCATCCGCCCCCAGCACCCCCCAACGGGACCCCGGCGGGCAAATGGAGACAACACAGTGGGACGATAGGACTCGCCCCCCGGATAGCGGGGCCCGCCCGCAGTGCCAAGAGGCTCACTGGAGCGGGGCAGGCCACAACACCCCCAACCGCCCGCCCGGGGAGGAGGAAGGGTGACGAGGGAGAAGGAACCGGGAGGCGGAGGAGGACGGGCGGGGGGAGGCGAGGAGGGAAAAGCGGCAAGTGGGAGGAAGGGGGATGGGAGAGGGAACCACGAGGCACCCCGCAGGTGAACGGCTCAATTCCGAGCAATGCCGCCCGCAAGCAGCTACACAATCCAACAGTTTTGATCCCTCACAGGGGGTCGCCCTTTTGCCACTTTCACAAAAGAAGAACTATTTTTGAACAAGTTTTTAACTCAGGAAATGTATGTGTATGGATAAATATATACAGAACAGTCTGAGAATTGAGATTCAGTGTTTTTGATCACAACAGTAAAATAAATATTTACAAAACTTTTTTTTTAACAACTCAGAACAGGAATCTTCTTAAGTGTATGAATAAATATTTACTGAACAGTCTGAAAAGTGATAATCACTGTTTTTGATCATAATAGTACAGAAACTATTTACAGAACAAGTTTTGTATAAACTCAGAAAAATTATGCTACAGAACATGCAGTTGGAAATAATGAACAAAGTGCATGAACAAGCATTGCCATATGCAACACAGATTTTCAAAAAAAAATGTCATTGAGAGATTGGTGCAACACGATCCTTGTCAAGCGTGCAGGCTGCGTAGTCTTTGTACGTTAACATTCCAAAACAAGTTCACCACATAACTTTGACAAACATACAAACATGGTTGGGAGGGTTACTTTTAAAATGTGTTACGTTACAGTTACAAGTTACCTGCTAAAAAATGTAGTTAGTAACGTAATCCAAGTACCATAATATTAAGAAATGTAACAATTACTTTGGATTACTTTTGGATTACTGCAATACAAAGTATGCTCATGAAGTCAAAATAAAATCATCACCACAATTTATATTTCTATAAAATGTGCCCCTGCTATTTGCAGGTGATAGGGACCTGGGCAGCCTATCAATAGCAAAAATCCTTGTATAATTGGCAATCATTTAAATGCATGTACAGTATACATATGTTGATTGATTGATTGATTTATTGAAGGCCATATGCGGATAGATAGATAGATAGATAGATAGACAGATAGATAGATAGATAGATAGATAGATATCCAATTAATAGGGAGAAAAGGGACTAATTATGCTTTTAAAACTACATTTCTCATGGTTGCTCATTTCACCCACACGCACGCATGCACTAATACTGCTATGATGATGACCATGCGTGACATTAACTGCAAAATGAACTTTTATCCCAGTGACGAGTTTAGCCATATTGTGAATGGTGAATTGGTGGGAGGGATATTTGTTCAGAAGATGTAAATCACATTATGTTGTAGCGGCAGCTTGCAAGAAGTTCAGCGTAGCATGCCGCAGGATCGACTTTCAACTGAAATTTTTTCTTTGTTAAAGATAAATCAGTAATTCAGCAAGACACATATGTTCCAAACCGTAAATACCGGTCGCCACTTACTTCCTCCTTTCGTCTGTGAACCCTTTTAAACAAGCCGCATGCATGACACGACATCAACAAGTCTCTCTCTCTTGCTTGCTCGCTCACTCGCCCTCTCTCTTTCCCGCCCACTCTCTCTCGCTCTCTTTGTTGCTCGCTCGGTCTCATCGTAGGAATTGTAATCCCTCGAAATAAATAAAATAAAATAAAATAAAAAATTATGGAGCCACAACAATGACAATAAGATTTGGTATTGAAAAAATTCATTCAAAAAGTCATTGTGGAAAAATCTGCATTGACATTGAAACAATTATTAGCATTGTAAAACAAGTATTGGCATTGTAAAAGGTTGTATTGAAAAATAAAATACAGACATTACAAAAACTATTTTCTTTAAGCATCTTCTTCTTTTCCTTTCCCTTCAGGGGTCGCCACAGCGAATCAGTTGCCTCCATCTAACCCTGTCCTCTGCATCCTCTGCTCTCACACTCATATCCTCTTTAACTACATCCATAAATCTCTTCTTTGCTTTAAAAATCCAATGATTTCCGCCACCCTGACTAACTGGTGGAAGGCACTAGAAATTACAAAAGCCCAAGTGGAGCCCTGTGGGCTTTCTCCCAGAAAGGAATTACACATCTCCACCATCTCTTCTCAGATAATATGTTTATATCATATACATCCTTGCTCCAAAAATACAAAATAAAAAATTGAAATTTTTTACATTATTTGCAAGTTAAAAGTATGATAAAGAAACAAATTCCAACACTTCAGGGTACGCTCCAACCGCCTGTTTTAGCTAAAGATATTACCAAGCTTTCTCCGACAACAACAAAAAAACTCTCAAAAATATATAAGTTACTTTCATATACTGATAAAACGTCTTTACCCATCTCAAAATGGGAAACAGACTTGTCTATAGCTCCGGAATCTGACTTTTGGATTCAAGTTTGTGAAAACGTTTTTAAAATGACAAAACACACAAATTTACAACTTATCCAATATAAAATTATTCACAGAACATACATTACTCAATATATGATGAAGAAAATGGGACTCTCAGACTCCGAAATTTGTCTCCAGTGTTTACAAAACACTACAGACACTTATTTTCATGCTTTATGGTTATGTACTCCGGTTATGTGTTTCTGGACTAAAGTCTTAGAAAAACTTTCCGCTGTCTTGGACTGTAGGATACCGTTCTCTCCAAACTTGTGTTTGCTAGGTGACTTAACAACAACTGACTTACCACATAAACAATTTCAATCTATACTTGTAGCCCTTACTATCGCAAAAAAACCAATTCTTGTTAACTGGAAAAATAAACAAACTCTGAATATCGACCAATGGTCTAACCTCCTCATAAATCACATTTTAATGGAAAAAATATCTGCCTCAAATAAAAACCAAATGTCAAAATTTAAAGAAACATGGTCTACGTATATAGAATTTTTTAACCTAAACCTGGTTACTTAATTCTGCCTGTTAGCGAGAGCCACAGCAGCGTGATAACTTGCATTGATGTTTCTGTATTTGGCAATTTGTAACTAATGGTTGTGTTTTTATAGTCAGGAACCCGGCTGCTGCCAGCGGGATCGAGCGGATTCGCCTCCGATGGGCACTAGGGGTTGATATTCGGATTCACGGCATGCCAGTGGGTTAATTCTGTGGGTGCTGACACCCCTGGCTGGGCGTGGGCGGGTCTGCCCCTCTGTTGGCTGCTGGGTGGCGGCTGCGTCTTGGCCGTTCCCTGGGTCTCTTGGGGGGTGCTGCGTTGTGGGGCTTTCCCTGGTGTCTGGGGCGGCGCCGTTCCGGCGCGGTCCGTCGCTCTGGGCCCGGCGACGCGGTTCGGGGCCTGTGGGCCGCCGGGGTGCCCGGTGGTTCCCTCTCCCCTCCCCCTTCCTCCCCCTTGCTGCCTCTCCCTCCTCGCCTCCCTGTCCCTTCTCCCTCGTCACCCTTCCTCCTCCACCCCCCCTCTCTCTGCGGCCCTGCCGCTGCCCCCTGCCCTTCTTGTCGTCTCCTTCCCCCCTCCCTTCCCCCTCCCCGGTACGCCTTCCTTCCCCTTCCCCCCTTGGGCCGGGGGCTCCATCCATGGCCCGGGTCTCGGTGCTCCAGGGGCCGGCGGGGGTGGCTGGGGTTTCATGTCGTGTCCGCCCCGCTCCGGTGGGCGTCCTGGCACCTCGGGCTGGACCCAGTATCCGGGGGGCGAGCCCTATCGCCCCGCCGGGCTGGTCCCATATGCCCGCCGGGGTCCCGGTGGGGTGGGTGGGCGGGTTGCGCCTCCTGCCCCCGCCCGGTTGGGGAGGGCCCCGCTGGTCGCTCCTCTTAACTCACTACACTAGGTTTGCACAATACACTTTTATAGACATATAGGGCACATAACACACATTGGGGGGTGGGGTAGGGTGGAAACACCGTCTTCACCCTACAACTCCCCTCCAATTTTAATGCACCACACAACTGGGGGGGGGGGACTTGTGGGGGTGCCATCGGTTGGGGACCGCGGTATAGAGCAGTGCTGCGGTCCCCTGTCCGTGTCCCCCCTCCCCCCTATCTATTTTTTTTAATGCACCACATACACTCAGTAACATGCTTGGGGGGCGTGGGAATAGCATTTCCCTCGGCTCCGGTTCACCTGCTTCTAATTTTAATGCACCCCACACACACACACTTGTATATACACTGGGTGGGGTCACATTCATGGTTTAGGGGTAGAGTTCGCCAGTCGGCGAGCTGGCGGACTCAGTAACAGGGGTTAACTTTCACAAAGAACGCTGGGGTGACGACCGGGGCCTTCCCCCGCTGGGCCTGGGGTTCGGGGGTGTCGGCCGTCCTCCGGTGCCCCCATCTCCCCTTCTGCCCCCGGTGTTCCGTCCCTCCACGCGCCGGGGGGTGGGGTGGGCGCGGCTGCCCTCTCCGCTCCACTGTCCGGCCCCTCGTCGGCGCCGGTGCCTGGGTGCGGGTGGTCCCCGGGGGCTGGGGGTTGGGGGGCTGCCGGTTGGTCGGGGTGGGGTCGGGGGGGTCGTCTTTGTTGGGGGAGGGGGGTGATGGGGGTTGCGGGGTGGGGGTGGGGGGGTGTCTGGGGGATTGGGGACTTGGGGGCGGCTGGGGCTGGGTTGGGGTGGATGGCGGCGGGGGGGGGGGGGGGGTCGTGGGGGGTGCGGGGGTTGGGGGCTGGTGGGATGCCTGGCGGGCCTGCAGTGCCCCGTCCTGCTGCGTTGTGTCGGGGGCGCGGGCCGTGTTGGGGTGGGGGGCGCTCCTGCTCCTGGGTTTGCTCTCCGGCCGGTGGCCCTGGCGGGGCCCGGGGGTCGTCCTTTGGCGCTGCCGCGGCCTGGGGGGCCCTGAGGTGTTGCGCTTGCTCTGTCCTGGCAGGGGTCGACGGCTCCCCTTTTTGGTGGAGATTTTCATGCATGCCAGATCCACCACACCAGCATCTACCGAAACTCAGACACAATCTGCTTCCTCCTTAGGTCATTGAATCGGTGGAGGCTGGTGTCTGTGGATCTCACTCGGCTTCGTCTGTCCTTCCTTCCTTCCCTCAGTCTCTCCTTCGTTCTCTTGAGGTCTCCCTGATTTTTTATTTTTATTTTTTGGATTTGTTGGAATTTAGATGTTTCTTGGGTTGGGGAAGAATTCTGGTGGGTGGCCCGGTGGGTGGTGTCTGGTCGGTGCTGGATTTCACCTTCCTTGGTTTTCTTTGGCCCCCTCGGGTCCCCTCGGGTCCCCTCGGGTCTCCTGACGGCGGTGTTCGGTTTAGGTGAACGGTATGGGATTTTTTCTAATAGGTTTTTGGTGAGCTAACAAATACACGCACGCACACACGCACGCACGCACATACACTTACTCACCCACATACAAAAAAAAATAATATATATATATATATATATATATATATATATATATATATATAAAAAATAAAAAAAATAAAGAGCAATGATGATGACATTTCCGAATGAACAATACTGAGCTCTTTAAAAAAAAAAAAAAAAAAAAAAAAACTCTTCTTTGGTCTTCCTCTAGACCTCCTGCATGGCATTTGGAAACTCAGCATTCTTCTGCCAATATACTCACTATCTCTCCTCTGGACATGTCCAAACCATGTCAGTCTGGCCTCTCTGACTTTATCTCCAAAGCCTCTAAACATATGCTGTCCCTCTGATTTACTCATTCCTGATTCTATCCATCCTGGTCACTCCCAAAGAGAACCTCAGCATCTTCATCTCTGCCACCTCCAGCTCTGCCTCCTGTCTTTTCCTCAGTGGCACTGTCTCCAGACCAAACTACATCGCTGGTCTTACCACAGTTTTATAAACCTTTCCTTTCATTTGAGCTGAAACTCTTCTATCACGCATCACACCTGACACTTTTCTCCAACCATTCCAGCCTGCCTGCACATGCTTCTTCCCTTTTTTTCCCCACACTCTTTATTGCTCTGGACTGTTGACCCTAAATACTTAAACTCCTCCACCTTCTTGGTCTCTTCTCCCTGTAACTTCACTCTACCACTTGGGTCCCTCCCATTCACACACAGATACTCTGTCTTGCTACGGATATCCTTTATTCCCCTCCTTTCCAGGGCAAACCTCCACGCCTCTAGCTTCTCCTCCACCTGTTCCCTGCTCTCAATAGAGATCACAATGTCATCAGCAAACATCATAGTTCATGGAGGTTACTCTCTAACCTCGTCTGTCATCCTGTCCATTACCATAGCGAACAAGAAGGGGCTCAGAGCTGATCCCTGATGTAGTCCGACCTCCACTTTGAACTCCTCCTTCACACCTACAGCACACCTCACCACTGTCTTGCAGTCCTCTTACATGTCTTGTACCACTTGAACATACTTCTCTGTTACTCCAGACTTCCTCATACAAAACCACAGTTCCTCTCTGGGCACCCTGTCATAAGCTTTCTCCAGATCTACAAAGACACAAAGCAGCTCCTTCTGACCTCTGTACTTCTCTATCAACATCCTCAAAGCAAATACTGCATCTGTGGTACTCTTTTGGCATGAAACCATACTGCTGCTCACAAATGTTCACCTCTGCCCTCCCGTAGCTTCATTGTGTGGCTCATCAGCTTTATTCCTCTGTAGTTGCCACAACTCTGCACGTCTCCCCTTTTCTTAAAAATGGGCACCAGCACACTTCTCCTCCATTCCTCAGGCATCTTCTCACGATCTAAGATCCTGTTGAACAACCCAGTCAGAAATTCTACTGCTACCTCTCCTAGACATTTCTATACACAATTCCGCTACCTCTCCTAGACACTTCCATACACAATTCCAATATAGCCTGGAAATCAAGACAACTTAAAAAAACTGAAAAAAATACAACATACATGGACTTCAAACTGCAAAGTATTTATAAAACTGAACGGGACCCCCGAGGAAGCTAGAGTGATATGCATACAAAACATCACTGAACTGGAGAAATACTTGTGAATGTCACCGGATTATACTGCATCATCATGGTAAGGGAATGATCAAGAGTGGACTGGACATGGAGGTAACAAACAAAACACAATCAACACAAATATGACCTCACGAATGGCTCAAACTCACTGTTCATCTGGGGACAGGAACCAAATCACACAGGTGATAAGTAACTATGAACAATTGGAACTGAAAACTTTTGAGTACATCGAACACAACACATTGGATATGGAACAGGATATCGACCCGAACAAGAATTTTTTTCTCTACCATCAACAACAATTGCTGTTACTACACAGATACAGTACAATCAAGATATTAAATCTATGGGAACAATATCAATTATTCATTTTAACAGTAGGAGCTTTTATGCAAATGTCAAGAATATTAAGAACTATTTGAATACTTTTACACAACCTTTCAATGTTAATGCAATTTCAGAAACATGGTTGAATATTGAAAAAGGAATAGACTTTGAATTGGAGGGTTATGAACTTGCATATAAAAACGAGGAAAACAAAGGTGGGGGAGGAGTAGCTATATACGTTGATAAAGTATTGGACTTTAAGGTTGTTGAAAGAATGACATCTGTGGTGGATAATGTTCTTGAATGTCTCTCAATTGAGATCTGTAACAAGAATGCACAAAATATTATTGTTAGCTGTATATATAGAACACCGGACTCTAGCACTGGGATGTTCAGTGATTGGATGGAAAGGATGTTTCAAACATAGGTAGCAAAATAGTTTTTATATGTGCAGATTGGAACATTGACCTGTTAAATGCTAATAATCATAAACCTACAAATGACTTTATAGATACAATGTACAGTATGAGCTTTTTTTCCCAGAATCACCAGACCCAGTAGAATTACACCCATCTCTGCTACAACATTTTCACAAATGACATTGACAATAAGACTATCAGTGGATTATTGATTAATGATATTAGTGATCATCTCCTAGTATTTACAATTCACAACACAACACTTGGGGTAAAAATAGAGAAAAAAACAGAATACAGAAAAGTAAAGATAGAGGAATCCATAAACTCACTAAGAAATGAACTGTTGGAACAAAATTGGGAAACAATATATAACAATAATAATGTTGACCATGCATACAATGAATTCTTAAAAATATTTACCCTGTTATATGACAAGCACTGTCCAATTAAGAAATACAACAAGAAACAAAAATATGATATTTGTCCATGGATGTCAACAGGATTTAAAAACAAATGCATGTAAAAAGGATACACTTTATAAATATTTCATTAGACAGAGAACTACAGAGGCAGAATATAAGTATAAACAATATGAAATTAAGTTAACTAATATTATAAGAGCCAGTAAGAAAGATTATTATAAAAGGATATTAGAGGATAATAAACATAACATCAAAGGAATATGGAAGATACCCAATGATATTATAGGAAATAGCAATAAGAACAATAGTTTGCCTAAGTAATTTATTGATAAGGATTTAGAGAAGTATAACATGGATGAAGTATCTAATAGATTTAATGAATTATTTGTAAACGTGGGACCTAAATTAGCGAAACAAATACCCAATACTGGAAATTATGAAGAAGATTTACCAGAGATAAATCATTATTCTTTACTTCTCAAAGAAATAGTTGACATAGTCATTAAAAATAAAAATAAAAGATCTATTGATTGTAATGATATTGATATGTCACAAGTGAAAAAGTTCATTAAGGCCATTTCTAAACCATTAACATACATATGTAATCTGTCTTTTCAGACTGGTGGGTTTCCAGATCAAATGAAGGTAGCCAAGGTCATATCATTATATAAAACCGGGAATAAGCATCACTCTACTAACTATAGTAAACTAGTTTCTTTATTACCACAATTTTCAAAAATACTGGAAAAACTATTCAACAACAGATTAGACTCATTCTTGGAAAAACACATCCTTGCAGAAAATCAGTATGGATTTAGGTCTAATAGATCAACAACACTGGCAATAATAGAAGCAATAGAGCTAATCACAAATGCTATAGATTACAAGAAATATGCTGCAAGGGTTTTCATAGACTTGAAGAAGGCATTTGATACAATCAACCATAACATATTTATTAGTAAACTAGAAAGATATGGTATCAGGGGAATAGTGCTTCAGTGGGTAAAAAGTTATTTAAGTGGGAGACAGCAGTTTGTTAAGTTGGGTGATTATTCCTCATCATGGATATTGTTTGTGGTGTCCCCCAGGGATCAGTATTAGGCCCTAAACTCTTTATTTTGTATATAAATGATATGTACATGGTTTCCAAGATACAGCATTCTGTGTTA
This sequence comes from Leptonotus elevatus, assembly GCF_054856555.1. Taxonomy (NCBI): domain Eukaryota; kingdom Metazoa; phylum Chordata; class Actinopteri; order Syngnathiformes; family Syngnathidae; genus Leptonotus; species Leptonotus elevatus. Next base: position 1,201,064 of record NC_141245.1, read on the forward strand.
TTTGCTGATGACACCAATATTTTTCATTCAGGGGATAACATTACAGGAGGAAACAACAAAATAAATGAACAAATTAAAAACATGGTTTCACAGCAATAAATTATCATTAAATTTAGGGAAGACAAAAATAATCCATCCATCCATCCATTTTCTTAACCGCTTTTTCCTCACAAGGGCCGGGGGGGGGGGGGGGGGCGGAGCCTATCCCAGCTGTCTTCGGGCAGTAGGCGGGGTACACCCTGAACTGGTTGCCAGCCAATCGCAGGGCGACAAAAATAATGTTATTTGGAAATTGTAGAATGAATAGACAGGTGAAGATTAAAATAGAGGTGGTAGAAATTGAGAGAGTTCATGAAATCGAGTTTTTGGGGGTAATTATTGATGATAAAATTAGCTGTAAACCACATATCAAACATATACAGAGTAAAATTTCAAGAAACATTTCAATAATTATTAAAGCAAAGAGGGTATTAGATTAGTAAATCACTCCACACGCTATACTGTTCGCTAGTCTCTTCTTATTTGCAGTACTGTGCTGAAGTTTGGGGCAATAACTATAAAACCTCACTACATTCATAAATATTCTACAGAAAAGAGCATAACGGATTATTCACAAAGCTGGTTATCAGGATCACACAACCTAGCTAACCTCTTTCTCTGGATCCACTTCTGCACCTCCTCATTCCACCACCAAGTCTCTTTATCTCCTTTCCTTCCAGATGACACACCAAGGACTGTCCTACTTATCTCCCTGATCACATTTACTGTAGTTGTCCAGCCATCTGGAAGCACCTCCTGACCATCAAGAGCCTGTCTCAACTCCTTCCTGGAAGTCATAGAACACTCTTCCTTTTTCAGCTTCCACCATTTTGTGCTCTGCTCTGCCTTTGCCGTCACCAGAGTCATCCTACACACTACCATCCTATGCTGTCTGGCTACACTCTCACCTACCACTACTTTGCAGTCGCTGATCTTCTTCAGATTACACCATCTACACAAGATGTAGTCTATCAGTGTCCTCCTACCTCCACTCTTGTAGGTCACCCTACATTCCTACCTCTTCTGGAAGAAAGTATTCACGACAGCCATTCATTTAATTCTTTTTACAAAATCAACCACCATCTGTCCTTCTGCGTTCCTCTCCTGGATACAAAACTTGCCCATAACCTCCTCATCACCTCTGTTTCCTGCACTAACATGTCCATTGATGTTTGCACCAATGACAACTCTCTCAATTCTAGGGATGCTCTGCATCATTTCATCAAGGTCCAACCAAAAGTTCTCTTTCTCCTCCAGCTCACATCCTACCTATGGCGCATACCCACTAACAAACAACATTGATCACCACACCTTTGATTCCTAGCTTCAGGCTCATCACTCACTTTATCTGACACTCTTTTTACCTCCAGGACGTTCCTAACAAACTCCTCCTTCACGATAACTCCTACTCCATTTATTTTCCTATCTACACCATGATAGAATAACTTGAACCCTGCTCCTAAACTTCTAGCTTTGCTCCTTTTCCACCTGGTCTCCTAAACACACAGTATGTCACTTTCCTCCTCTGCATCATGTCAACCAGCTCTCTGCCTTTTCCTGTCATAGTTCCAACATTCAAAGTCCCTACTCTCAATCCTAGACTCTTGGTGTTCCTCTTCTCTTTCTTCCTACGAACACACCTTCCTCCTCTCCTTCTTAGACCAACAGTAGTCCAGTTTCCACCGGCACCTGTAAGTCAACAGCACATTTTTTTCTATTATGATGTTATTTTTAATGCCAATCAGCTGATTTTTTTTTCTTTCTCGAGTGTCACAGGTTTTTAGTTTCAACTCTCTGGTTTTCAGTTTCACTTCTCTTTTTTTCAGTTTCAACTTATTGGCAGTGTTTTAACGTAGGGTTGGGGGGGGGGTGGGGGGGGGGCTTTAAGCGTGAGAACGCCTTCTAGCTTTTCAGGAGAGGAGAGAGGAGAGCGCGCCCTCTGTTGGCTAAAGGCAATACCTGAATTCCCTGTAGCAGATAGTCAGAGACTCATAGATACAAGTTCACCAGGAACTCCTAAACCACCTGTAAATCTGTGTTTTTTTTTCTACATATAACCTGTTGTAGCTCCATAAATAATCCCCATTTTTAATAAATGTAACTGTAATTTGATTACATTTTTTTCTTGTAACTGTAACAGAATACAGTTGCATTTTTTTTGTAATCAGATTACATAACGGCGGTACATGTATTCCGTTACTCCCCAAGCCTGCATACAAAACTAAATACAAGTGCGCTGAAGAAAATTTGTGTGTAAGAATAAATATTTACAGAACAGTCTAAAAATTGATATTCACTGGTTTTGATCACAATAGTTAAGAACCTATTTACGAAATAAGTAAGTTTTTTTTAATAAACTCAGGAAAACACTGAATATACCACATGTAGTAGGAAATACTGTAATGAACTGTAATGTGTGTGTGGTCTTGCTTTTTTCACATAGAGGGCCAACATTTTGGGATTTCACTGAGTTGTGGGGCCCACCCGTCCATGTGGGGCCATTTTGCTGGGCCCCTCAAATTTAGACCTCTTTTTGAGGGTCAAGATTTGGTTTTAGAGTTGAGATTTGAATTGGGTTATGGTTGAGGTTAGGGTAAGGAATAGGGTGGACAATCATTTTTGATGGTTGCGGTTAGGGGAAGGGGCTAGGAAATGCATTATGTCAATTAAATGGCCCCGCAAAGATAGTAAAACAAACATGTGTGTGTGTGCGTGTGTGTGTAAATAATTACTGTTGAATCAGAAATTTTGTTTCATAAACCATTATTGCTATACTTACATATAATTATGGATATACTGCATTAACTATTCATTCATAAATAAATAGCGAACATTAACGTTGATATTCAATATTATGATGCACATAAACATACCCGCATAGTTACTTTAAATGCTTTGCGACAGTTGCCACTTTTTTATTCACAAATTCCACCTCTGGCCTAAAGTATAACTGCAGCCTCTGTGTCAAGCTCATGCATGGTATGGTGCGCATGTGATTACTCGTGCGCTCGAATAAACTCTTCATTTTTTCAGTTTTCTTGGAGTCTGAGCTGAAGTTTGCGCGGTGCTCCAAGACGGCATCTTCTTTGTTTGTTTTTCCCGGTTTCCATCCCAATTTTGTCATACACTAGCTAACAAAACACAAAATGTCCGCGAGGATGAGCGTGATGTCATTCTCCACCACTCCATCCCACCACCTGTGGAGTGTTCGCCCCAAAATGCTCTGAACTGAAGGGGAGATACAAGCTGTCACAGTTAAAAAGTCTATTTTTACTCATCTGGGTATTGGTGGAGCATACATGATGCAGAAAAATCTTTAACGTTAATATTTAGTATATATATAAGTCTGCAATGCATCTTCAATGTTTGGCTGTCCTTTTGTAAATGTTGCACTAAATCCTCCCTCAGCCTAATCAATGAACTCTGACAAGCCACACACACACACACACACACACGCACACGCCCCCCCCCCCCCCCACGCACATGCACACACACACACGTGTTTTTGGTGGGAAGGTGTCAGCTTTCTGGAAATCCCTCACAAAGGGGGCAGAGGTGTGTGCCAGGGAACAGATGGTGGTGGTTAAGCAGGAGGGCGGCATATCACAAGTTCTGCAAACACAGCAAGAAAATAGCCTTGGCGGGGCGAGAACAAGTAAAATCCTAATGCAGGATTTTTAAAATCTTTTTTTAAATGTTATTCTTCAAAGGTGCATACACAGCAAAATTGGAGAATGTTGATGGCAAGTAGCATTTTTGGGATAGTAACGACAATAACAGCATTGTAATAATAACTAGAAAAATTTCCGCGGAAATTTTGAATGGGCCTGCTGACTCTTGCAAGGTGGAAAGACGCAATACTTGTAGCAATAGTAGTAGTAGTATAGTAGTAGGACTTTTAGTAGTAGCAAGTACTTGTAGTAGTAGTAGTAAGTAGTAGTAGTATTCATAGTAGTAGTAGTAGTATTAGTAGTACTTGTAGTTGTAGTAATTTTAGTAGTAGTCAAATGGCCAAGATGAGTTGAGCTCAACAGTGAGAGAGATGATTGGCTGAGGCAGTTGCTATACAAAAGTGAGAGAACAGGCAGTATAGCTAAAAAAGCACTATTTAAATAGCAGTCCATTCCATTTCATTTAAAAATAATAAAAATGTGTGTGTATTGTGTGTGGTTTTTTTAAACGTATTTTTAAAAAAAAATGTAAAGGAGCTGAACAGTTAAAAATTAAAATGATTGGAATCGGTCAAGAAATGTGGAAGTTAACCATAATCAACTAAAAGTATCTTACTGTCCCTTTAAGAAACATGCACATTCACGCACACACATTTGATTTTAACTTGTTGGACACATTTGACTTGGAGACATCACGCACACACATTCAACTGAAATGTATGAGATACGCACACCTTGAACAAAAGCCTCTCACGACTTAACGGTTGAAGATGCAGATTCCAGAAATGGCTCGTTAGAACGGCAAGGGTTTGGGGAACGCGAGCATGTTCTCAGTTTTTTAATCGGATGGAAAATGATCAAATGAGAGCAGGTTGAAAACTTATGATTTATCGAAAATGAAGAGCGAAAGGCGGCGAAATTAACATGGAAAAGATAAGCTCCCAAGTCCGACTTCTCCTCGCTTAATGTGAAAATAAAGGTACTAAATGACACCTTAGCCAAATAAAAGTAGGTTTGTCAGAAAATAGAGCCTTGTGACTACAAAATGTGCGAATTTGATGTCTAGTGAGCAAAGATTGTGGCCATGTTGACGAGTTGAAGTGAAACTTTTGGAAATAGATTTTTTGGTTCCCGTCACTCAGAGGCTAATTGCTCCACTCTAAACGACGCAATACACACCAATGTTAAAAGGCTATTTGTCTCCCCTTTGCTCACTGTCTTTGAACCCGCACAGGGGAGAGAGCTTTCATTTCTTAATTTTTTTTTCGACACTGAGCTAAAGATGAGAAAAATTGCAACAAAATGAGCTAAAATTCATATCGGTCGGTTAACGTATGCGCGCGCAGCGTGTCTTGGAAAAAGGTGCTTGATTGGAGTTGATCTCTTTGGGTTTCCCATTCATTCCTATGGGACTTTTTTTGGGACTTTTTTGGGAATAGCGTCGCCATGGTAACTCGGAATTCCTAGAAAAATTATAGCGCAGCGAGTCAGATCGAGCCGCATCGTTTGATACCTCATTTGTCCCGGTGCGATCTACGGTACGGGCCGCATATTTGCGGAAAAATCTGTGGAATAATAAAAAAGAAAAAAAAAAGAAACCCATTTTTCTAGGATAATAAATATATAGTTCATGTATAAAATAACAAGGTGAAGGTATCCTGCCTTATGTTATATTGCACTTGAAATGCACTTGAAGTTGTGTTCCTAAAATCCAAATGGCCATATTGGAATGTTTTTTTTTTTTTTAAAAAGCTAGTGCTTTATAAAATAACTATAAATGAAGGCAAAGTTCTATTTATTTATTTTTGATAATAAAAAATACATCTAAGTGCAATTTAAGGCACATTCCCGTCGTTTTAAAAGGGAGAGAGGATTACAAAGTAGCATAGGTCCACAATAAGAAAAGCAAGCAAGCCAAGCAACAGCTGTCAAACTACTGTTGCTAGCCAGGCACTCGATGCTAAAGCTAACAGTTAGCTACTAGCTACGAACGCCGCAGACTTATACCGTATTTTGCAATGACGGCGTAATTAACGGTTTCTTCGCATCCTAAATTTTATTTGAGGCAGATATTTTTTCCATTAAGATTTGATTTATGAGGAGGTTAGACCATTGGTCGATATTCAGAGTTTGTTTATTTTTCCAGTTAACAAGAATTGGTTTTTTTGCGATAGTAAGGGCTACAAGTGTAGATTGAAATTGTTTGTGTGGTAAGTCAGTTGTTGTTAAGTCACCTAGCAAACACAAGTTTGGAGAGAACGGTATCCTACAGTCCAAGAAAGCGGAAAGTTTTTATAAGACTTTAGTCCAGAAATACATAATCGTAGTACATAACCATAAAGCATGAAAATAAGTGTCTGTAGTGTTTTGTAAACACTGGAGACAAATATCGGAGTCTGAGAGACCCATTTTCTTCATCATATATTGAGTAATGTATGTTCTATGAATAATTTTATATTGGATAAGTTGTAAATTTGTGTGTTTTGTCATTTTAAAAACGTTTTCACAAACTTGAATCCAAAAGTCAGATTCCGGAGCTATAGACAAGTCTGTTTCCCATTTCGAGATGGGTAAAGACGTTTTATCAGTATATGAAAGTAACTTATATATTTTTGAGAGTTTTTTTGTTGTTGTCGGAGAAAGCTTGGTAATATCTTTAGCTAAAACAGGCGGTTGGAGCGTACCCTGAAGTGTTGGAATTTGTTTCTTTATCATACTTTTAACTTGCAAATAATGTAAAAAATTTAAATTTTTTATTTTGTATTTTTGGAGCAAGGATGTATATGATATAAACATATTATCTGAGAAGAGATGGTGGAGATGTGTAATTCCTTTCTGCTCCCACACACCCAAATAAAACGATTGGTTGTTAATTTGAAAGTCGGGGTTATGCCATAGGGGAGAAAGCCCACAGGGCTCCACTTGGGCTTTTGTAATTTCTAGTGCCTTCCACCAGGCAGTCAGGGTGGCGGAAATCATTGGATTTTTAAAACAGTTATGTCGCTTAATAGATGTTGTAATAAAGAGTAAATCTAGAAGTCTGAGGTTATTACAATCCTTCTGTTCTAGTTCCAGCCAACAGTCAGTATCTCTGTTGGGTTGTGCCCATAAAATTTGGTGCCTCGAGACCTACTTTGGATTTATTTTTCTGAAGAGTAGATAGACTAATCTTTGCTTTTTTTTTATTCCAGTAAAATTTTGTAACGGCTGAGTCCAACAACTGGAACCAGTTAGCCGTAGGTTTAAATGGAATCATTGAGAAAAAATAGTTTATTTTGGGTAAAACTTTCATTTTAATAGTGGCTATTCGTCCTATTAGAGAAATAGGAAGATTATTCCAGGACTCCAAGTCACTATAAATGCTATCCAGAAGTGGAGTAAAGTTTAAATGAATTAAATCAGTTAATTTAGGTGAGATTTTTATGCCTAAGTATTTTAAATTACCTATAGGAAATGAGTAGTGTGGGTCCTGGCTTGCAGGGTTCCATGAATTTTCTGTAATAGGTAGAAGTGTTGATTTTGTCCAGTTAATAGAATAATCTGATAACTGTGAGAATTTAGTTATTAAGTTAAATACTTCCCCTAACGAAATAGCAGGCTTTTCTAAATAAAGTAAAATATCATCGGCATATAGATTAATTTTATGTTCTGTTACCCCAGAGTGAATTCCTTGAATCCTTCTTTCCTGGCGTATGGCTAATGGAAGCGGTTTAAATAAATATTGCAAATAATAAAGGCGACAGTGGGCATCCCTGTCTTGTGCCTCTCTGTAGAGTAAAACTCTGAGATATAATCCCATTAGTAGTAACTGTAGCTTTAGGAGAATCATATAATACTGACACCCAGTGAATAAATGACTTCCCAAAGCCAAATTTATTTAAAACAGCAAAGAGGAAGGACCAGTTAACTTTGTCAAAAGCTTTTTCTGCATCCAATGATATAATAACTGCCTTTTTATCATGCCGCTGTGACATGCTAATAAGGTTAAAGAGCCTCCTAATATTATTAGTAGAGTGACGCTCTTTAATAAAGCCTGTTTGGTCGCTATGAATGATTGTCGGGATTACTGTTTCTTATCTAGATGTGAAAGCCTTAGTGATAACTTAATGGAAGGGTGGGGTCTTTTTCTGGCTTTAATAAAAGTTTAATTGCTGCTGTATTCATGTGTGGGCGTATGTGACCATTAGTTTTAATTTCTGTTACTACTCTTAAGAATAGTGGAGCAAGCATTAGCCAGAAGTGCTTAAAAAATATAGCTGGATAACCATCCGGGCCAGGTGCTTTGCCATTTGGCATACTATCTAGAGCACTGTACAACTCGTTTATAGTAAGTGGTGCAGCTAACATATCTTTATATTCAGTAGTTAACTGAGGTATATTTAAGCTACTGAGGAATGACTCAATATGCTCTGGGTTAGGCTTATTAGTTTCTGAGTATAGGTTGTGATAATAGTTATAAAAAATTTGATTAATTTCTTCTGGTGATTGTGTACATTTACCAGTTGTCCCTTTAATAGCCGTTATAAGCGATTTTTCCCGATTGCGTTGAAGTTGGTTTGCAAGAAATTTACCTGATTTGTTATTATATTCAAAGTTGTTGTATCTCAATTGTTGTATTATAAACTTTTTAGTTAGCATATCGTCTAACTGTATTTTTGTATTTTGTAAGTCAGTCCATATTTGGTTATTTGGGTTTATTGCGTACTCATCCGTCAGTTGTTTAATTTTATCTTCCAAGTCTTTTTCTAATTTTTGATCCTGTTTCTTTTTATAAGAAGAATATGATATAATTTTACCTCTAATTACTGCTTTCCCAGCTTCCCAGAGAAGAGATGGAGATAGGTCTGGAGAGTCATTTCTTTCCAAAAAGTCTGCCCATTCTTTTCTTATAATTTTGTCAAATTCTGCGTCGTTTAGCAGTGAGATGTTAAAACGCCATGTCGGTGGTGGTTTAAAGGTATAATCAACTTGTAGGGAAAGGGAGACTGGTGCATGGTCGCTAATAATAATAGGATGTATTTTTGTAACAGTTTAATCAGCAATAGTTATTTGTAAGAAAAAATCAATTCTTGAAAAAGACCGGTGCACAGCGGAAAAGAAGGTAAATTCCTTCTTATTTGGGTTTTTAAGTCTCCAGCTGTCGACGAGGCCAAAGTCATCCATATATTCCCCTATTACTTTTGTAGATTGTAATCGCCTTATAGATGTTGTTTTATTAGAACGATCTATTAATGGATTTAAGACTGTGTTAAAGTCTCCTCCAATAATAATAGTAGAGTTCGCTGCTAATTCAAACAGCTTAGAGAAAAATTCATGGAAAAAGGCCGGATCATCATTATTAGGGGCATATAAATGACCAAATGTATATATTTTATTAAATATAGTCACCTGAATAATAATGTATCGGCCCTCTGGGTCTGTTATTGTATTATTTAGAGTAAAGAGTAAATTCTTATGTATGAGTATACAGACTCCTCTTTGTCTACTGTTATAAGGGGCAGAGTACGCTTGGCTAAAATTCTTATCAATAAGTAATTTTTCTTCAGATTTTTGTAGGTGGGTTTCTTGTAGGAGGCAAATATCTGCTTTTAATTTTAAGAGATGGTCTAAAGTTTTTATTCTTTTTGCCTGTGAGCGAGCGCCACAAACATTCCAGGAAACCAGAACTAATTTATGCATACAAACAATATTAACTCAGTCCTGTGTATATATCTGTATAGGCCATTTGCCACCACTGGCATGTTATAGGATAGAATCAAAGTGGTTAGGTGATTTATGTAATTTGTGTAAAATATGAGGTAACGTGTAAGTAAATATAACAGTGAAAAAACGGGGATGGAGGTGAAAGTGAAGGAAATCAACAGGGGATTAAACATAACAATACACCAGTAACCTAAGCGAGATTTTTTTTGTTTAAATATACTTTAGATATAGTTGTGCATTAATATTATATTTATAATATAGCCTAAACATAATGAGTATTCATATTTTTGGTTTTATAACCACATATACAGTATATGTATACATCTAATAATCAAACTAAGTTTAGTTCCACCAATGCCAATTAGAACAGCCAGGGAGTGGAATTGGGGTTCCGGAATAGTTGGCCATCGATATATAACTTATCAACGGCTATCATAGTCCGTTTACCCTCCTGCCTATTTTGTTTCATTATAGGAAACAGTACCTTTCGCCGCTCATTGATCTCTCTCGGGAATTGATCATTCATTCCAAATGAGGTCCCTTTAAGCTCCCGTCCTTTACTTTTTACAAATTCTTTCTGTTTAAAATGCTCAAACTTGGCGATAATAGGACGGGGTTTGTTGCCCCTACGGGCTCCAAGCCGATGTACCCGGTGAAAAGAAATGTTATTTACCGTCTCCTAAGGAATTTTTAACGACGTCGTCATAATTTTTTTTATCTCAACCTCTGGGTTGTCGCTAATAATAATAGGATGTATTTTTGTAACAGTTTTATCAGCAATAGAGTTATTTGTAAGAAAAAAATCTATTCTTGAAAAGGACCGGTGCACAGCGGAAAATAAGGTAAATTCCTTCTTATTTGGGTTTTTAAGTCTCCAGCTGTCGACGAGGCCAAAGTCATCCATATATTCCCCTATTACTTTTGTAGATTGTAATCACCTTATACATGTTGTTTTATTAGAATGATCTATTAATGGATTTAAGACTGTGTTAAAGTCTTCTCCAATAATAATAGTAGAGTTCGCTGCTAATTCAAACAGCTTAGAGAAAAATTCATGTAAAAAGGCCGGATCATCATTATTAGGGGCATATAAATTACCAAATGTATATATTTTATTAAATATAGTCACCTGAATAATAATGTATTGGCCCTCTGGGTCTGTTATTGTATTATTTAGAGTAAAGAGTAAATTCTTATGTATGAGTATACAGACTCCTCTTTGTCTACTGTTATAAGGGGCAGAGTACGCTGGTTTTATAACCTCATATACAGTATATGTATACACCTAATAATCAAACTAAGTTTAGTTCCACCAATGCCAATTAGAACAGTCAGGGAGTGGAATTGGGGTTCCGGAATAGTTGGCCATCGATATATAACTTATCAACGGCTATCGTAGTCCGTTTACCCTCCTGCCTATTTTGTTTCATTATAGGAAACAGTACCTTTCGCCGCTCATTGATCTCTCATTCCAAATGAGGTCCCTTTAAGCTCCCGTCCTTTACTTTTTACAAATTCTTTCTGTTTAAAATGCTCAAACTTGGCAATAATAGGACGGGGTTTGTTGCCCCTACGGGCTCCAAGCCGATGTACCCGGTCAAAAGAGATGTTATTTACCGTCTCCTGAGGAATTTTTTAACAACGTCGTCATAATTTTTTTTATCGCAACCTCTGGGTTGTCAGAGGTATTCTTGGATATGCCTGAGAATATTAAATTCTCCCGCATACTACGGGATTGGACATCTAGAACAGTTTATTTTAGCGTTTTATTCTCCTTTTTAATAGTTTCCAGCTCGGCTGAAACAGCCGCAAGTGAAGAGTGTAACTCGGCATTATCCCGTTGGAGGTCACTTACCTGTTGGCTGACGAATTCCAGGCTTACCTTTAATTCTTTGACGTCCTCGCGGATGAGGCCGAGGACGTCAAGTTTTTTATTTATGGGAAGTCGCTCAGAGGAGGAGGAAGTCGCTCACGAGATGCTGTGACTATCGCGAGACCTACAGCGAGACCAGGAAACCCTAACATGGCGGCGCCCTGCTGCTAAGATAGAACTAGCTCTATTATACTAAACTAATCCAAATTTAACCATCATATATCTTGGCTTTTCTCTTCTCTCTTTCATCCGACAGATTTGGAATACCACCCAACGTGGAGGACCTTGAACGTTTCATCGACGGATATTTTTACAGCTGCGCGATGGAGGATCCTTCCGTCGAGAAACCGTCAAAGAAACCTTCTTCGAAGAAGAGGAAAAATGACTGAGCGACGGACACGGACGACCTAACCACTACGGACGTTTCGGTCAGTGTGCTGGAGTCCATAAATAAAAAACTTGACGTCCTCGGCCTCATCCTCGAGGACGTCAAAGAATTAAAGGTAAGCCTGGAATTCGTCAGTCAACAGGTAAGTGACCTTCAACGGGAAAATGCCGAGTTACACTCTTCACTCGCGGCTGTTTCAGCCGAGCTGGAAACTATTAAAAAGGAGAATAAAACGCTAAAATAAACTGTTCTAGATGTCCAATCCCGTAGTATGCGGGATAATTTAATATTCTCAGGCATATCCGAGAATACCTCTGACAACCCAGAAGTTGCGATAAAAAAAATTATGACGACGTCGTTAAAAATTCCTCAGGAGACGGTAAATAACATCTCTTTTGACCGGGTACATCGGCTTGGAGCCCGTAGGGGCAACAAACCCCGTCCTATTATTGCCAAGTTTGAGCATTTTAAACAGAAATAATTTGTAAAAAGTAAAGGACGGGAGCTTAAAGGGACCTCATTTGGAATGAATGATCAATTCCCGAGAAAGATCAATGAGCGGCGAAAGGTACTGTTTCCTATAATGAAACAAAATAGGCAGGGAGGGTAAACGGACTACGATAGCCGTTGATAAGTTATATATCGATGGCCAACTTTTCCGGAACTCCAATTCCTCTCCCTGGCTGTTCTAATTGGCATTGGTGGAACTAAACTTAGTTTGATTATTAGATGTATACATATACTGTATATGTGGTTATAAAACCAAAAATATAAATACTCATTATGTTTAGGCTATATTATAAATATAATATTAATACACAACTATATCTAAACAAAAAAATCTCGCTTAGGTTACTGGTGTATTGTTATGTTTAATCCCCTGTTAATTTCCTTCACTTTCACCTCCCTACTCGTTTTTTCACTGTTATATTTACTTACACGTTACCTCATATTTTACACAAATTACATAAATCACCTAACCACTTTGATTCTATCCTATAACATGCCAGTGGTGGCAAATGGCCTATACAGATATATACACAGGACTGAGTTAATATTGTTTGTATGCATAAATTAGTTCTGGTTTCCTGGAATGTTTGTGGCGCTCGCTCACAGGCAAAAAGAATAAAAACTTTAGACCATCTCTTAAAATTAAAAGCACATATTTGCCTCCTACAAGAAACCCACCTACAAAAATCTGAAGAAAAATTACTTATTGATAAGAATTTTAGCCAAGCGTACTCTGCCCCTTATAACAGTAGACAAAGAGGAGTCTGTATACTCATACATAAGAATTTATTCTTTACTCTAAATAATACAATAACAGACCCAGAGGGCCGATACATTATTATTCAGGTGACTATATTTAATAAAATATATACATTTGGTAATTTATATGCCCCTAATAATGATGATCCGGCCTTTTTCCATGAATTTTTCTCTAAGCTGTTTGAATTAAAGAAGAAAATGGGACTCTCAGACTCCGATATTTGTCTCCAGTGTTTACAAAACACTACAGACACTTATTTTCATGCTTTATGGTTATGTACTTCTGGACTAAAGTCTTAGAAAAACTTTCCGCTGTCTTGGACTGTAGGATACCGTTCTCTCCAAACTTGTGTTTGCTAGGTGACTTAATAACAACTGACTTACCACATAAACAATTTCAATCTATACTTGTAGCCCTTACTATCGCAAAAAAAACAATTCTTGTTAACTGGAAAAATAAACAAACTCTGAATATCGACCAATGGTCTAACCTCCTCATAAATCACATTTTAATGGAAAAAATATCTGCCTCAAATAAAAACCAAATGTCAAAAGAAACATGGTCTACGTATATAGAATTTTTTAACCTAAAGCTGGTTACTTAATTCTGCCTGTTAGCGAGAGCCACAGCAGTGTGATAACTTGCATTGATGTTTCTGTATTTGGCAATTTGTAACTAATGGTTGTGTGTTTTTTTTTGTTTTGTTTTTAATAGTCAGGAACCCGGCTGCTGCCAGCGGGATCGAGCGGATTCGCCTCCGATGGGCACTAGGGGTTGATATTCGGATTCACAGCATGCCAGTGGGTTAATTCTGTGGGTGCTGTCCCCCCCTGGCTGGGCGTGGGCGGGTCTGCCCCTCTGTTGGCTGCTAGGTGGCGGCTGCGTCTTGGCCGTTCCCTGGGTCTCTTGGGGGGTGCTGCGTTGCGGGGCTCTCCCTGGTGTCTGGGGCGGCGCCGCTCCGGCGCGGTCCGTCGCTCTGGGCCCGGCAGCGCGGTTCGGGGCCTGTGGGCCGCCGGGGTGCCCCGTGGTTCCCTCTCTCCTCCTCCTTCCTCCCCCTTGCTGCCTCTCCCTCCTTGCCTCTCCCCGCCCGTCCTCCGCCTCCCTCTCCCTTCTCCCTCGTCACCCTTCCTCCTCCTCTCCCCCTCTCTCTGCGGCCCTGCCGCTGCCCCCTGCCCTTCTTGTCGTCTCCTTCCCCCCTCCCTTCCCCCTCCCCGTTACGCCTTCCTTCCCCTCCACTGGGCCGGGGGCTCCATCCATGGCCCGGGTCTCGGTGCTCCGGGGGCCGGCGGGGGTGGCTGGGGTTTGGTGTTGTGCCCGCTCCGGTGGGCGTCCTGGCGCCTCGGGCGGGCCCCAGTATCCGGGGGGTGAGCCCTATCGCCCCGCCGGGCTGGTCCCATATGCCCGCCGGTCCCGGTGGGGTGGGTGGGGGCTTGGTGGGCGGGTGCGCCTCCTGCCCCCGCCCGGTTGGGGGGGGGGGGCCCGCTGGTGTTTCCTCTTAACTCACTACACCAGGTTTGCACAATACACTTTTATAGACATATAGGGCACATAACACACTTTGGGGGGGGTGGGGTAGGGTGGAAACACCGTCTTCACCCTACAACTCCCCTCCAATTCTAATGCACCACACAACTGGGGGGGGGGGGGTGCCATCGGTTGGGGACCGCGGTATAGAGCAGTGCTGCGGTCCCCTGTCCGTGTCCCCGCCCCCCCCCCCCTATTTTTTATTTTTTTTAATGCACCACATACACTCAGTGACATGCTTGGGAGGCGGGTGGATCGGAGCGTGGGAATATCATTTCCCTCGGCTCCGGTTCACCTGCTCCTAATTTTAATTTTAATTTTAATTTTAATGGGCGCGGCTGCCCTCTCCGCTCCGCTGTCCGACCCCTCTTCGGCGCCGGTGCCTGGGTGCGGCTGGGGCTGGGTTGGGGTGGATGGCGGGGGTGGATTGGGGGCGGGGGGATCGTGGGGGGTGCGGGGGTTGTGGGCTGGTGGGCTGCCTGGCGGGCCTGCAGTGCCCCGTCCTGCTGCGTTGGGTCGGGGGCGCGGGCCGTGTTGGGGTGGGGGGCGCTCCTGCTCCTGGGTTTGCTCTCCGGCCGGTGGCCCTGGCGGGGCCCGGGGGTCGTCCTTTGGCACTGCCGCGGCCTGGGGGGCCCTGAGGTGTTGCGCTTGCTCTGTCCTGGCAGGGGTCGACGGTTCCCCTCTTTGGTGGAGATTTTCATGCATGCCAGATCCACCACACCAGCATCTATCGAAACTCAGACACAATCTGCTTCCTCATCAGGTTATTGAATCGGTGGAGGCTGGTGTCTGTGGATCTCACTCGGCTGTCCTTCCTTCCTTTCCTTTTCTCGGTCTCTCCTTCGGTCTCTTGAGGTCTCCCTGATTTTTATTTTTATTTTTTGGATTTGTTGGAGTTTGGATTTTTCTGGGGTTGGGGAAGAATTCTGGTGGGTGGCCCGGTGGGTGGTGTCTGGTCGGTGCTGGATTTCACTTTCCTTTGTTTTCTTTGGTCCCCTCGGGTCTCCTGACGGCGGTGTTCGGTTTAGGTGAACGGTATGGGATTTTTTCTAATAGTTTTTTGGTGAGCTAACAAATACACGCACGCACGCACGCACGCACGCACGCACGCACATACACATACTCACCCACATACAATTTTTTTTTTATATATATATTTAAAAAAAAAAAGAGCAATGATGATGACATTACCGAATGAACAATACTGAGCTCTTTTAAAGAAAAAGAAGAAAAAAACCAACGTTTTTTATTTATGGACTCCAGCACATTGACCGAAACGTCCGTAGTGGTTAGGTCGTCCGTGTCCGTCGCTGAGTAATTTTTCCTCTTCTTCGAAGGTTTCTTCGACGGTAGGATCCTCCATCGCGCAGCTGTAAAAATATACGTCGATGAAATGTTCAAGGTCCTCCACGCTGGGTGGTATTCCAAATCTGCCGGATGAAAGAGATAATCTATTTGTTTTGGTGGAAGTCTCTTCAAGTCAAAGTGCTCAACTCAAGTGAAGTCACAAGTCATTGTTGGTCAAGTCCAAGTCGAGTTGCAAGTCTTTTAACATTTATTCAAGTCGAGTCTAAAGTCGTCAAATTTATGACTCGAGTCTGACTCGAGTCCAACTCACATGACTCGAGTCCAAACCTCTGCATCATACATTATGGTACAATATTGTAATGTAATGCCACCACTCTCTGCCACAACCCCGCCGAGGAGCACAGCACCATTTGCGCATTTGAACTACTTCTCTGTCCGGCGATGAACCGCACAGCCTGGATCCACGGCCAGTACATTTCAGAGGCTTTCCTGGAGGATATTCATGAAAAGCAGCTCTCAGTCGTCTTCTTTATGGGCGTAGTATCAAAACATACAATAGGTGTGTCCAAATTCACAAAGCTGGGATCCCGAAGGCCAACTCGTTGGTCGCATGACGTCACTTCCGGCGCGACTCGACCGCGCGCTGTATCCAAAATCACGCGCCCTCGAATCCAGCCCTCACGTTTGGCCTTCGTATCCATGGAGGTGGGGCCCGAACAAAGGCTGAACGAGAGCAAACTTCGCAGCGCCCACAATCCGGCACTCTTCTACGCAGGTGTTACGTGTTTACAATTGTGCTACGAAGCAAACTCCTGAGTCCTGACAGAAGCGGTGCGTTGACTTTAAATATTTCACGTAATTTCATCGGCATACATTTGTCTGCTTTCAGTTAGAATTATGGACCCCGAAATTATTTAACTTTTATATTTCTTTATTTTATCTATACTTTTTGAGGAAGAGAGGAGAGCCAAACTGCCTCATCGGCGTGTTCTTTTGAGAACAAATGAAGTAAGTTCTACCTATATAAGGTCTATCAGCTTCTTCATTCTATTATCAATATTGACAGGTTTAATAGGGATATAATTTTTTTGTTACTGACCTGCTAATATTATAGCAAATAACATAAATCATAACTTCAGACGTAATTGTTAGTTCTTCATTAACAAGCAACCAATATTTAATGATAGCCTACAGAAATAATTGTATACTTTTAAAAATAAAATCTACCAGGTATGTGACCAAATACTGAAGTTCTCATAATGGCAAAAACACTTAATCATACTACTACATTAGGGATTCCTAATGAACATGCCAGTAAAACCATAACATTAATGCAAGCATGGTAAAGAACAAAAATAAAACACACACTAACCTGTGTTCATGTTTTATTAAAAAAAAAAAGTACTTAAAAATAGCCGAGAAACCCATACTGCAGGGTGAACCTGAGTGTGCCAGTGCTGGACCATTTCTTCAATGGAGAAGATTTGCAACTAGACTTTCGCCAGAGCACGGGCTCATTTAAAGTGCTGCTCAACCTCCTGCACCAGGATCAACGGCATGGATGGGGTGTGGAGATTAAAGTCCTGGTCTTCCTCTTCTGGCTGGCGAGTGGGGCATCATACCGGGTGGTGTCACGAGCCTTTGGGATGCCAAAGTCCATGGTCCACTACATCATCCACCTGGTCACTGGGGAAGTGGTGGCTCTTCGCCACCAAGTCATCCACTTTCCCAGCACTGCAGAGGAACTTCAGGCAGTGACCCGTGGGTTTGCAGGGCTGGCAATTTACCGGGTCTTCACAAAAGCTGCCGGGGCAATTGATGGCTGCCATGTCCGGATCAAGACTCCAAGCGGCCCTGATGGTCAGCACTACAAAAACAAAAAGCTGTTTCCCAGCATCATTCCGCAGGCCATGTGTGACCATCAGGACCGCTTTCTGGACATCTAAGTGGGCTGGCCTGGGTCAGTCCATGACTCCAGGGTGTTCCGGCACAGCCCCCTCTACCAGAGAGGGCTGTTTCCTCTTTCGGGCACTTCATCTTGGCAGATGGAGGGTACCCATGCCTTCAGCGACCACTCCCCCTCATCACACCTTACAAGTGGCTGGTGCAGGGTGTGGTGGCCCAGCGCTTCAATTTCCATCATTCCAGGGCACGCTCCATCATTGAGCGTGCTTTTGGAATTATGAAGACGAGGTTCCGGGCCATCTTCTTGCATGCCCTAGAGGTGCACCACACCTTCGCACCACAGGTAAGTTAAAGACATGTGAATGACAGTGATGAACTTCTACTGTAGTATAAAATTTAACATTTCCCTCAGGATACAATGTACATGTCAGTACAATGAATATGTCCAATGTTAAATTTTTCTCAGGTCATGGCCTCCGTCCTGCACAACATATGCTTTGGGGCAGGAGACCTCAATGCCCCAGAAGACGTGCCGGAGGAGGATGAGGGGGAGGGACAATATAAACCTAATGCATTATTATTATTATTAATATTATTATTATTATTAAATATTATTATTATTATGTGCCCTAGGTGTCTATTTACAAAGCAAAACTAGTGGAGTGAGTTAAGAGGAGCGATCAGCCGGTATATATATACCGGTAGGTATAGGAGGCGCAATACCGCCACCCGCCCGGAGCCCCGAGAGGGCCGGGACGGGACGGGGGGAGGAGACGACAAGAAGAGGAAGGAGTGGCGGCAGGTCAGCAGGAAGAGGGGGGAGGAGGAGGAAAAGTGACGAGGGAGAAGGAACCGGGAGGCAGAGGAGGACGGGCGGGGGGAGGCGAGGAGGCAGAGGCGGCAAGGGGCAGGAAGGGGGAGGGGAGAGGGAACCACGGGGCACCCCAGAGGCCCACCCACCCCGGATTGCGTCGCCGGGCACGGAGCGACGGACCGTGCCGGGGCGGCGCCGCCCCAGACACAAGGGAGAGCACCCCAACGCAGCACCCCCAAGAGGCCCAGGAATCGGCCGAGACGCAGCCGCCACCCAGCAGCCAAAGGAGGGGCAGAGCAACCCACACCCGGCCAGGGGGAACAGCACCTAGAAAGTTAACCAACAAGCATGCAGTGATTCCGAATATTAACCTTTGGTGCCCATTGGAAGTGAATCTTGAAGAATTTGTGTCATTTGATGTGGTCTACTCGATCGGTCAGAGTTTGTTTATTTTTCCAGTTAACAAGAATTGTTTTTTTGGCGATAGCAAGGGCTACGAGTGTAGATTGAAATTGTTTACGTGGTAAGTCAGTTGTTGTCAGGTCACCTAGAAAACAAAAGCTTGGAGATAAAGGTATCCTACAGTCCAAGATAGTGGAAAGTTTTTCTAAGACATTAGTCCAGGAATACATAATCGGAGTGCATAACCATAAAGCATGAAAATAAGTGTCTGCAGTGTTTTGTGAACACTGGAGACAAATGCCGGAGTCTGAAAGTCCCATTTTCTTCATCATGTATTGAGTAATATGTGTTCTATGAATAATTCTATATTGGATAAAAATGTTTTAATTGATGTTCCCTATGCGTCATTATTACGTGATGTTTCAAGATCGGATACGATAACTTTTACTTACATTTGTAGGTTGAGTCTCTTTCGGATGCCTGCATGATGCGCGCTTGCAGAAATGCTGTAGTTTCCCAGCCTCTAATTACCGCTTTCCAGCTTCCCAGAGAAGAGATGGAGATAAGTTTGGAAATGACGAGTATCTTAACCAAGTCGCCATTTACGAGCATTATCTTGGAGTTGTTTTTGCCAATGTCGCAATTTAAATAACATACTCCTGATCAAATAAATTTACTTACATTTGTAGGTTGTGTCTCTTTCGGATGCCTGCATGATGCGCGCTTGCAGAAATGCTTTAGTTATGTCGAACTCTTTTTGTGTTTGGTTTTATACTCACCTCCAACTCACCTGATCACATGTATCAATCTTGTAAACAGGCTTCTTGCTGATTAGGTGATCATTAGGTTCAGCTGTGTAGGGGAACCATCTACAACTTTGGTGGCGTAGAAGAAGAGCTAATCCGTGAAGGTTCCGAAAGTTGATCGATCGCAACTTTTGTTCACAGCCCGTCTCCATGGCAACAAGTGTCAGATTTGAGAAGGCTGGATTTTAAGGTCGCTTGAATTTGGACAATGCCGGGCGGTCGAGTTGCGTCGAAAGTAATGTCAGTGCGGTCGCCATATTTGCTTGGTTGGAGGACGCAGCATATTGATTAGTACACAGCTGTTCAAATTTGCTAGGGTTTATGCGGTCCGCGGAGGCTACATGAGGAAGAGCCTTCGAGGGCTTTGGAGGACAGGGCCTGCGAATTAGCCTTCGGAGGACCCAGCCTGTGAATTTGGACACACCTAACTTCTCTTCAGCTTCAAAATCAATTTAATCTGACTCGGCGGTCGCCATCTTGACTCGTCATATGCGCCAATGCCTTTCATGTGTCCTTTAGGGACAGTCGGGAAACTGTTTCCTCAGACCGTTACACCCAATACGTATGCCTTCCACTTTTTTAGCCTCACATGAACTCAACTCAATTACTCCTCCAACATTGTATGTAAGCATATTTATTTTGTTTTCATTGCATTGTACTGTGTAAAAAGTTTATTGTACTGTGAGGAAAAGTGGTTCAGATAATGGATGATGGTTGGATGATGTAATTAGGGCCCGAGCGGCGACCGCTGCGAGGTCCCTATTGTTTTTGAAGTAATTCTTCTTATTAGGGCCTGAGCAGCAGCGGTGCCGCTGCCAGGCCCTGTTGTTTCTGTAGGAATTCTTCTTCTTATTATTATTATTTTTCTTCTCCCCAAACAATCGCAATTTTTGAGACACTACGCGTGAACGAAAACACACCAAACTTTATACACAGATCAGACCTGGCGAAAATTTTTATATTTTAAAGTCACCATACATGATAACAGAAAAATGGGTCTGTAGCGCCCCCTTCATAGGTTTAACGGATCCCTGTCCAGCTACGATTGTCCTACGGCTACGAAAATTGGGTGGCACCTGTAGCATATCCAGATGAACAAAAAATACGTCGATAGCTGTACCCCTAAAATTAACAGGAAGTGAGGTATGAGTATTTGAATGTCCAATTTTGGCCCATTTTTGCACGTTTACAGGGGTCATACTTTTTCCCCCTTCTCCTATACAGTTAGCCTGATTGACTTCAAACTTGGGCTGTACCATCTCAACACCTGGGACAACATCAGGGGGAAAAAATCTAAAGTTTTCGACGTACTATATGGCGGGGGCATTCAATTTTGAGTTTCAAAATTCCTACTTATGGAAGCATTCCAGTTTGTACGAATCACCTAGAGGCACGAAAAAACGCACCAAAAACTATTTTGGTGTAATTTGCTAAACCTAACAAGAAATCCTCCAGAGGGGGGGCATCACATTTTTCATTTCAAAATTATTTTGTAATTAAGCATTCCCGGTTGTTGATTCAGCTAAAGCTACAAAAATTTATAGGAATATGTAACAGTCGACGACGCACAAAAAAGTATTTTGGTGTCATATGCTAAACATAACAGGAAGTCCGCCATTTTGATTTACTTTGGAATTTGTTGCCTTTTTTGTGAGCTGTTTCATAGGGGTCATATTTTAACGAACTCCTCCTGCAGAATTTATTTGAACGTCCTCAAACTTGGTGTGTTTCATCTTAAAGTGTTGAAGATGAAAAGTTATTGAAACCTTTTTATTTTGTTGCACGATGTTGCCGTGGCATGCACTATCTGCAAAGGAAAAACAAATATTTCTTAAAGAAGCATTCTTGGTTATACGAAGCACCTAGAGGCACAATGTGGAATTTGGAGGCATATGTAACTGCCCATGATGTGTAAAAAAGTCTTTGGGTGCTATGTGCTGAACCCAACAGGAAGTCCTCCAGGGGCGGGGAATCTTATTTTGAGTTCCAAAATTCCTCTTTAACGATGCTTTTCCGGTTGTACGTTTCACCTAGCGCCATGACAATTTGGAGGCATATATAACAGCCCACGGCGTACAAAAAAGGCTCTTGGAGCCATATGCTAAACCAAACAGGAAGTTCGCCATTTTGATTTACTTTAGGATTTGTAGCCATTTAATTTTTTTTTATAGGGGGTCATTTTTTAACAAACTCCTACTACAAAATGTATCCAATGGTCTTCAAACTTGGTGTGTTTCATCTGAAGATGCTTAAGATGAAAAGTTATCAAAAACTTTTTATTTTGCCGCACGGCGTTGCTGTAGCGATGCATTGTTCGCAAAGAAAAATTTTGCTTTTTTTTCAGCCTAATCATGGGCGAAAACACATGAAACTTTACACACACATCAGACCTGTCATGAACATGAATATTTTAGAGATTTCGTGTCCATTTTGTAATAAATGGCTCAATAGCGCCCTCTAGACGTTTCCATGAAGCATTTCTGATTGTATGATTCAGTTACATTAGTGAAAATTGGGAGGCATACTTATCAGCCTAAGACCTACAAAAAAGTATTCTGTAGCCGTATGCTAAACCTAACAGGAAGTCCGGCATTTCGATTTTTGGGGGGGAATTGCGCATCATTTTTGGCCTTTTAACTCTTTGACTGCCAAGCATTTTCAGAAAAGAGGATATATGGGTGCCAGCTGATTTAAGCATTTTGACTGATCTTTAAAGGTCCACAGAAAATTTTGTGTTTGGACTATGGAATCACAGATACTTACCAAATAAAAGATTGAACTCTCATCTTCCATCAGAATTTTTTTTTTGTTTCTACCTCATTCCGTTTTTCAGTAATCAACAATAGAAAATAGGTTAGTTTCCACCAAATGTTCTGTTTTGGACCAAAATACGGAGAAATCAAGCTTTTTGTGAAACGATATTATTTCATGCACTCTAGTGAATTTGACACCTTTTTTTTTCAACCCCTCAGAACCCATTGTTCGTAAGTTGAGAACTACCTGTAGAATTCAATTCAACTATCGTTGAGTACATGTCAAGCCTTATCGAGCTAAGGAGAGGAAAGTTTTATTTATTTTTTATTCAATGTCAGTCCCATTGAAAATAAATGGGGAAAAGTTGATGTTTAACGGTAAATTGTGCGAATACTGTACGTAATGTGGAATCAGACGATTAATACCTCGGGAGGCGTGAATGTTTTAAGCAAGTTGAAATTTGAACGGTGTAAATCGGAAGTATTATGTGGGAGTTGTTACATGGAAAAGGTGTGGAGAATAGAAAAGTACCTACAATAATAAAGGTTAGAAACAACACATTCCCACAATATTTAGAATCAGTTACATTAAAATTATACAGCTGCACATATTAACATTTGCAACAACAAAACATGTCTATAGAGTCTTTTATTATTTCTATATGTTTGTGCTGACATTCTAAGCACAAACCACAATCAGCCGTTTTTAGGACTCCCAATTTATTACTGGGGCAAATTTCCTTCCACTGTGTAGGAAATAACATGAGGACTAAAATGAGAACTACAAATGGTGCTGACGCTGTTCGTTTTGGTGATAAAACTGTTTCTAGAATGGTCGGAGAAGTCACTAAATACAGTAACAATATCTCAAAGTTGGCAATGTTGAAGACACGATATGGTTTGTTGTCTATGTATTGTATATACTTGTGTTTTACTTTGTTTTACTCTACTGTCTACTACCAAGTTGGCACTGAAAATGAGAATCTGTTCAGTTGCCTTACCAGGATAATTAAAGGTTAAATACAGTTTTAAAAATGCCTTCTTTCTATAGTCAAGGGGGATTGTACTTCACCTTGGGAACTTTTCAGGGAACAAAATTTAGACAGTTGCTCTGTAACCCTGTGCCCTACATAACCCCAAACAGCCGCCACCTATCATTCTATTCTATTTTGTTGTCACCCAGTGATGTGAAAGAAGTGAAATTCCCTTATGTACAATTTATGGAAATAATAAGTCACTGTGTTGGGAAAATGTGCACATACCAGTTATTCAAACACAATCACTTATCATATTGGTGGGGTTTTACCCTCCATATGGTGTAGTCAGCGCTATATAAAAAGCAGTCCAGTCCATCAATCAATTTTCTTAACCGCTTATTCCTCACAAGGTTTCCTGTCAGTGGTAAAAA
>NC_141245.1:1229927-1327427 GCF_054856555.1 Leptonotus elevatus
GAATTTGACACCTTTTTTTTCCATGAATGATGCCACAAACACCTAACAGTGCTTTACTTCTGTAAAACACTACCACCAACAATGAAAAAGTGTTTTTTGCTAGCAAAATATGTTTATTTACATTCAACAGTGTAACAATTTGACAACAATTTGGCAAACTATTTACAAATGTGTGCAACTGTGGTACTATTTACAATTGTGTGGATGTTTCAACTACACAGTTTTTCTTTTTGTGAGATATATTGTGTAAAACTCCCCTGCGTGCAAGGGGACGCAGCAGGATTTGCACCACAGATTAGTTTCACTGCGATTGCCCCTTCGCGTGCACTTTCTTGCCGGCCCTTTTTTCCGGGGAGTAGCAGGTATATACTGCAGTGTGTGTTTGGCCATGTTGTCATCAAGTCTACTCTCAGGATCGCGTCAACGCTTCCAACTTCGGCGTCAACCTCGGAGTCACCATCATCCTCATCAATGTGCTCTTTAGCATTGGTCGATGCTTTTCGTCAAAAAAATGCTCAAGCGTGAGCTGCTTGCAACCGGTCACCATTTTCGCTTCCTCAGCCATTCTCCCCTCAACACTCTAGCTCCGCCTCACGTCTTCTACTGACTCCTACCCGATCTTGTCCAAAGAGAGTCATCGCTGCCATCTAGTGCCCAAAAATAGTCATTATACTAACTCGATCTGCTTGATACTTTCAGCACTTCTTGCCAAGGCTTTCCTCCACCCGTTCCCCACCCCCCAAAAAAAACATAGTGAACGTCTTTTAACGTCTTTGGCGGCACTCATTTGGATTTTACTAAACGTTATTAAACGTTTTTGGCGGTCAAAGAGTTAATTAATCACAAAAAATTATCGCATTGAACATGAATTAACACTAGCACCATTTGAATTCTAAAACAACTAGATCTCCCAGAGCAGTGATTTTGACGGCTTGCGCTCTTGCACTCACGTAATCGCCTAATATGGTTATTACTCGCCATTTTGAGTAGCTAATAAAGCCCCTCTCTTGCTTTCCTGTGGAAAACGGGTGTATTGATTTCGATCATCAGGCCTGTACTGACAAAAACGTCATGACTCCATCACATCTTGGAGCCTATTCTTTACTAGTATAAACTTATACTCTACCTTGAGATGCGTTGTATTTCCAGTGGAGCGGTACACGGCTCCTCTTAGCGGGGATGGGCTGGTCTTTTTCAGACTTGCTGTCTAAAACTGCCGAGCGATCCAGCGACCGACCACTCATCGTGATTCATCATACTCTCTATCGGCTTCTCAGAATGTAGCTGTGTAAAGTCTCCTCTGTAGAATAGTTTTTTCTTCATTCAACATGGTGATCAAGCTTTTATCCAAAGCCAAATGCCTCCGCGTTGAATGGTAGCTATTACAGAAGCCCTGCAGCGCAACCCCGCGGGTCCCGGCAACACGAAAGATGTAAAAGTTAAAAGACCAGGAACATCGTTGATCTATGTAAACAGAGTAACAACAAATCCAATTTTGCGAACAGTCAAAATTACGGCTCTGGGAGATCTAGTGTTAATGCAGATTAATCGCGCTATTAATTTTGACCATAGATTAACCTTTAGCGTGACAGGTAGCACAGGTTGTGTTTGAGCATTAAACAAAATTACATGCATTAAAGTAATGCTTCTAATAAATGTTTGTATATCACATTTAGAATATTAGTTCATATTACAATATTGGGGTAATTTTTTTCCATTTTAAATTATGCAAGTGATGAACTGATTAGAAAAAGAGGATGATGAGTGTGTGCAGTGGATAAAAAAATGTTGAAGACGTCCTCATAACATTAAATGTTAAAATAATTAACACATAACCGGTGCTCTTCAAATTTGGCAGAGAAAAAATGTTGATAAATGCCTTTTTTATTACGCGATTAATCGTGATTAATCAAAATTCTGAAATGTGATTAATCTAATAAAAAATGTTTACCTCTGACAGCTGCACTGCATATATATATATATATATATATATTAGTGTTGTCAAAGTTAAAGCGTTAAGTGATTAATTAATCACAAAAAATTATCGCATTAATCATGAATTAACGCAGATTAATCGCACTATTAATTTTGAACATTAGCCTTTAGCGTGACACTGGATGGTTTAAGGTAGCACAGGTTGTGTTTAAGCAATAAACATAATTTCATGCATTAAAGTAAATTATTTAATGAATGTTTGCGTATCACATTTAGAATATTTGTTCATGTCAAAATATCGGAGTCATTTTTTTCCATTTTAAATTATGCAAGTAATTAACTGATTAGAAAAAGAGGATGAGCGTGTGCAGTGGATCAAAAAAATGTTCATCCAAACAATTTCTTTAGTGATTTATCAGTATTTCACATCTACTTTGGGGGAATTTTTGTCACTCTGCCTTGGAAAAGGTATTGACTTTTCACCAAACATGAATGTTTTACTTGTGGCCAAACAGTTCAATTTTGGACTCATCTGTCTACAGAAGGGACTTCCAAAAAGCTTCAGTGTTGTCCAGGTACTCGCTGGCAAAGTTGAGATGGGCAGCTTTGATCTTTTTTGTGAGCAGAGACTTTTACCTAGCAAGCCTTCCATGAAAGCCTTGTCGGTTGACTTTTCTTCTGATTGTTGAAGCATGCACGTGTGTCCCAGATGCAACAAAAGAGGTCTGCAAATCCCTTGATGTGATGTTCGAGTTGGCTTTTTATCTGAATTATCTTTTTTTTTTGTGGATCTTGCTGATATTTTAGAAGGTCGTCCACTTCTAGGCAGGATTGTAGTAATTTTCAGCGTTCTCTAGTTGCAGAAGATCTACTTCACAGTGGAATGATTAAGCTAAATTTTTTTTGACGATTATAGCTTTCCCAAGACATATGTGTTGTCACTACCTACTTCTTGAGGCCCCCTGAGTTTTCTCTCCCTCTCAGCATGACTGACCTGTATGGGTTCACCTGGGTAAGACTAAAGTGACGTGGTTTTGTCTCTGTTTCAGTCAGTGATGCACAATTTCTTTGCTAAACCTCTCATTTCATTAGTCCATTTCAGTGGTTAGTTTAGCTATCCATGTGTCCTAGCTGATCCTACTTGACAGCTTGTTTTAAGCAATGCAGCTCAGGGTTCACTTACTTTTGCACCTACATGAATTGACCAAAAACTTTTTTAAATTAAGTTTTGACTACACAATTGAAAAAAAAGAAAAAAGAACATGAACAATTGATAAACCTACACCTGTTATTTCATATCAACTGTAATGGTTCAGATTGAACAACAAAAGTGAGAGTGATAGGACCCCGAAACAGGCTGAAGCCTGAAAGAGCACAGAGCAGCATGAGTAAGTGACGTACGGTCTAACTGAGGAGAGGGGAAGACTTTAACTGTATCAAAGCTTTGTACATAAGAAATCATTATAAATTGTGGTAAGGGTATTAAGAGATGGACAAATTAACAATGTTGTCTCTGTATCTTAATTTAATCTACCCTCACCACAACAGAATTTGGATTATGTTTACCTGAAATGTAAGCAGTTCAGCTAATGGAATATAAACCCACTGATTGGTTGGACATTGGTTGGTCTTCCTTCTCACCAGACCTAATCCTCAAATGTCATTTCGTCCAAATTTAATTTGGCAAGGGTGATGGGCAATCCTGACTGGGACATATTCCAAGAACTGGGAAAGCATGTACAGTTAGGTTCATTTATTAAATGGTGAATTTATATTACTGTGTATGTGCAGGGGCTTTTAGTAACCTAGTCTTGGTAAAAATCAATTAAGCTCTTTATGAGAAATCAAATGTGTATTGGGTGTTTTTATAATTTCCACAAATAGTGCCCCTTGAATTGTGTTCAATTTATCCTACATTGTTGCCCTTTTCTCATATTTTGGTGATGAAGAGGTAAACAAACTCATCAGTCACTTCCGACCTCTTCTGCTCTCAGCTGGAGTGGATGTGGATTTGTTACCTGATCAATGGACACTTTTCAAGGCTAAACTGTACAAGGCTGGATTCAGTCAAGGTACTTGTAATTATAAAATTTAATAATAACATTTGATTAATCTTGAATTGTGGTAGATTTTTTTTTTCTATTCTTTTTTTTTGCTAGCGCATAATGCATGCTGTGTCTGACCATGCTACAGGAACCTTTGAGAATACTTGTCCTGCTGTGAACAAAATGCTGCACCATTGGTGTCCTGACATCCCTGATCTTATTGATGCTCTCCTCACCATCCCTGCAACTACAGCTGACTGTGAGAGAGGGTTTAGTGCTATGAAGCAGGTAAAGAGTGACTGGTGCTCAAGCCTGAAAGGTGAGACCCATTCTGACTTACTTCTTCCTAAAAACCAGTTGTGCTCACCTGAAATCAAAGAGTTTGACCCAACCAAAGCCATTGAGATCTGGCATGGTGACAGTTTGCGCTTATGCAGGCCTGAGTTTATGTGCAAACAAAAAACCAAAGGGACTGAGGGAGGCTCAGATTCAGATGAGGGCTCTGAAGACGTTAGCTCACAGAGCTCTGAAGACTTGTGATTAAATTGTTTGTGTACATTTTGTTTGGGTTGTGTTTTGTGCATTTTGCCAACATGTTGTCATGCCAACAATGTTAATAAAGTAATTACATGGCATTCATAAGCTCTTATTTTCACTGTGGAAAAAAATTTGTCTCACGGAAATTGTGTTTGGTTTGTGATCAAAAAAGTTAATTTTCAAGTCAAGTTCAGCGAGTAAGCTACTGAGTTTTTTATTTTTATTTTTATTTTTTTTAATTTTTTTTAGAGCGCCCGTGTGCCTTTACATAGATTGCTCCCTGGGCGGTTGCCCATATTACCCATAGCAAAAATTGTCCCTGCTTTAAATAAAAAATTATAATTTCATCCAGATTTAACAGAATCCTACAACCATAAATGTCTATATGCAAATGCACATACATAAAATATTAAACTCAAACAAATATTGTAGATTTGTGTTGTTGTCAATCATGGCAAAGTGAAGTGACATCATCTATACTAATTCGGTTGGTTCCGGCTCCTTAGCCAATCCATTTTGTTTAGCTTCTAGTCTATTTATTTTGTAACCTCCCTGGCGTGTTTTGTGTTTGTGTTTATATTGTATTCAATGTCTATATTAAAATTTTCTACATGTGTAACTTGTGGATACTGTTTGTTGTTTAAATAAAGTTCATTGTTAAAAAAAACCTCCTTAGCTAATCATAAGCCCTGTGCCCCAATACTTAATACTCACACTTCCACCCCCTTGTGCAAGTGTGTAGGGTATCCCAGTTCTCCGAAGTTAAGCCTCACCCCCTTTGCACCCTTGTTTCAGCTGAAGTGTATTACCCGCTTCCTGTGCCCCCCAAAAAAGTATTTTCATGTATCAGTATCAAAGTATTATTCGTTTCATTTGTATATGTGTAATTCTAATCGAAGTTTAATGTCATCTACATATTTTGCCCTTGTGCATTTGCCGTACTTAGCGAACCTGTGCGCATGCGCCGCAGGTCGTGAAAGGGCCGCAAATAAATGCTTCACAAATCTAGCCGTGAATCCATAACTGCCGTCGACTGTGGTTTTTACTTTTGTTCAACTTTACTGCAGTTTCGATATCATTTTAAACAGTAAAATTGCCAAAACAAACGCTGCCTCAATGTTTGATGACGCAACCACAGTGGCGCAAGTCGACAATGTCACACACGCCGTCCCAATTCTACAATTTTCTCACGCTTGTAACTTGCACCCTCCAACACTTCGTGCACCTCTATTAAGTGCACACTTCATTGAAGAGCATAGGTTGTAGTGTGGGTATTGAGACAGGGCCTAAGACGCTTCCTCTGGTTTGTGGCCTCATTGGGCTGAAAAGGGAGAAAATTGTGGTTTTATGTATTCCTGCAAAGCGGAGCTTGGAAACTTAAGCGAGGAAATGCGCAGAAGTGGGCATTCCGTCATTTTCCTGTGACTATTATACAAACGACATCTCATCACATTTTGAAATCAAAATAATCCTCACAAATCAAATTACAACAATCCAAAGTCTGACGCTTTTCAATGAGCAGATAGATTTCGCTCACCTAATTGACGGCCATCTTGACCTGTGACGTCATCTCGGAATTGTCAGTAAGGTATATTCCTTGTGCACAAAAGAGCCCTCCCCCCTGTGCACGCCACTGATGGCTACGGATGGAAAGCGACGTTTAAGAGTTTGGGTTATTATCCGTATCCGTGCTCCAGCGCTCCTCTCTCACTGCAGGCTGCTTCTTTTTTTTATCGCTCTCTTTTCTCCATGACGTGAGCACTAAGCCCCCCCCCCCCCCCCACACACACCACAGAGCACAATCAGAGTGCTTCTCATTCTGCTTGGCAGCTTAAGCTTCGCAACACAATGTTTAAGTCTCCCCTTAAATTTCTTCACCTCACTTGTATTTTGGTTCATATGTTTGTCAAAGTTACTTAGTGAATTTGTTGTGTTACGTAACGTATTAGTACGTAGGCTGTGCTTTGAACAAGCACTCTGTTCATGGCAAATTAAACACATGCAGCTCTCTCTCTCTCTCTCTCTCTCTCTCTCTCTCTCTCTCTCTCTCTCTCTCTCTGAATCACAATTCTAAGACTGTTCAGTAAATATTCATACACAAACATTTTCTGAGTTTATAAAAAACTAACTTCGAAAAATAGTTTAGTTAGTTTTGTGATCAAAAGCACTGATTTGAATCTCAATTACGCTGTTTTGACAATTGTTTTCAAATAAACAAAAATTATAGCAACTTTTGATCAATCCATATCAATTTCACACTTTATTTGACCGTTTTAAGTGTGAATTTGAAAAAAATACTACCAATGTAAGCCCCACTTATTTCCGATCAAACCACGCCCATTTCTGATTTAAGCCACAACTGCTTCCGGTTTATGTCACGCCCCCTTGAATACAGATACAGATCATTTAGATGGTTGAACAGATACAGATAGTGGTGTACTCGCTCATCCCTAGTTGGCATATATATAATAAATTTATAGCAAAATTATGCTGAATATGCATGCGCAACATCTAAAAAATAAGGGTAAGGGTGAACGTTCATGCCCAGAAGGGACTTTCATGTATGCATTTGCGCTGGATAGCTGGGGGAGTTTGCGAGCTTGTGCCAGGTGCCTCTGGAGGTCGAAGACGTTAAAGATGTATACCTCGTTGCACTGAAAAAGTGATTTGTTGGACTAAATGTCACACCGCGGTGAGGTTGGCTTGTCATTTCATGTTTTATTTTGAAAATTCTGATTCCTTTCGTTTCAGGTCACTTGCCCTTCCTCATGTGGTGTCAGTGTCAATCTGATTCCTGATTGTGTCCACCTGTTTCCCATTACCCACATGTGTTAAATGGTCTGCGTCTCCCCTGTCTTGTGCCTAAGTGTTTTCGTCAGAGCCACTCAAGCCAGTCACAGTCCTCAGCCTTGTTGTACTGTCTCTTGTGTGAACTTTGGTTTGTAACTTTGCATAGCCACAGTATAGTTTTAGTTAAGGAGTGATATTGTTTTGTTTCTAGTTTAGACATCCTCCCTTTTGAAGCGCTTTTAGTTTAACATTTAATAGCCTTTGTTTTTTCCCTCTAGACGAGGAGTTTTTATTGTTTAATAAATATCTGCCTTGGCCTCAAACTCCTATCTCTGTGTCTGAGTCCTAAATCTGCCACGTCGAGTCAGTACACTTAGGTCAGTATGGACCCAACAGAGAGGGAGCAAATGGCCGCAGCGCTGCGAGCTCAGGAAGCCCGTCTCTCCTAGCAAGAGGGATTTCAGATTTCAATGGTCCAGCTCACAGCACAGGTACAGGACTTTCTGGGTCACCTGGGTCTCACCACTAGCCCTCCTGCCATGCCAGAGACTCAAGCAGCCATGCCGATTCCGCCCGTGCCGTATGCCGGGTCGGGGATCAAGCTAGCCTCCCCTGAGCGATTCTCTGGGGAGCCAGGACAATGCAAGGCATTTTTGACTGACTGTGACATTCATTTTGAGTACTCCCCCTAGGCCTTTCCCACAGATCGATCCCGGGTGGCTTTCATGATTTCCCACCTGACTGGGAGAGCCTGGGCCACGGCAGAGTGGGCACGCAGTTCCCCACTCTGCGGCTCCGTCACGGACTTCCGAGCCGCCCTTCAGAGGGTCTTTGATCCAGCCTGTTCAGACCGGGAAAAGGCCCGGCAGCTAAGCAGACTGAAACAAGGAAAATACTCCGTGAGCGACTACGCCATCCGCTTCCGCACTCTCGCGGCAGAGAGTGGCTGGAACTCCACTGCGCTCTATGACGTCTTCCTCAAGGGCCTGGCGACGTCCATCCAAGAGGTGCTCATCTCAGTTGATCTGCCACCGGACTTGGACTCCCTCATCACCCTTGCCATCCGGACGGATCATCGGCTGCAGGAGGTTACGCAGAGCCGTGGTCACAGGGCAAGGACGACGGAGGGATCCCCGCTCTCCCAAGCATCAGGTGTCAGCTCCTCCCTGTTCCTTCTCAGTTCAGTGCCAACACGTTCCCTAGGGACCAGAAGAGGAACCCATGCAACTGGGCAGAGCGCGGCTTTCGCAGGAGGAGAGACGGCGCAGACAGCTGGAAGGTCGGTGCTTTTACTGCGGTAACCAAGATCACCTCGTGGCCGCCTGCTCAGCCAAAAGGACCAAAGCGGTGAGTCAAGTTACGACTCCCCACGAAAACTCACACCAGTAAAAATCATTCACTGCACCACTTCCACAGACCTCCATGCCCTGATAGACTCTGCGGCAGATGAGAGTCTGATAGACTGGGGACTTGTGAGACATTTTAGTGCCAAGACTAAGCCGCTAATTAAGCCCATTAAGGCTAGGGCACTAAATGGTAGTGAGTTATTCACCATTACACACATAACAGAACCCATCCAGCTCCAAGTTGGCAAACATAAGGAGCACCTAGTTTTTCATGTGTTTCAGTCTCCTTCACAGACTCTGGTCCTGGGACACCCATGGTTGTGTGAACACAACCCCCATGTGAACTAGTTGACTGGTGAAGTTCTGGGATGGGGAAAGAATTGTGTGAGCCATGGGGTTGGTTTACCAGTTCAGGAAGCGGACATTATGACTGTTAATCATATTTCTGTTAATTCGCTCACAGACTCTGAATACCCAAATCTGAGCATCGTGCCTCCTTGCTACCATCCAAAGACTAGGCCGTCCACAATTGAAGCATATGTTAGGCCAGGGGGCGCACTTTGACTCATGAATGAACCTGCTTGATACATCATGCACTCGGAATCGACAGAGGGAGATGAGATCACAGCAAGAGTGTTTTTTTCCCCTGCTTTTTAAAATTTTGCAACAGGCTCTTTTTCTTTAGTATGTCTCCTTAAATTATGTTTAAGATGTGACAACCACCGGTCAACCTCAGCACCGGGAAGATCCGGATTGGCCTCCATGGCCTGTGCCACAGACTTGGGAACGCCCTTCAAAATGGCTGCTCGGAACACTTGCGAATGCTAGGTGGAGGCCGTAGGGGCGTGTCCTGTTTTCAGAGTATAATCAGTGAGGGCCCGATCAACAAAAGCCGCGGCCTCCTCATCTGCTTTGGGAGCGAATATTAGATCTGGAATGACACACTCAGGGAGAAAAAACAAAGGTTAAATAATTTTCTCGCCTAAGAGCCTAATTATCAGGGGGAAAAAATTAATAATAATAAAAAAACTAAATTTTACATTAAAATATTCAACTATAAATCAGACATAATTATATAAAAAGAACACGGATATCACCTGCTATTAACATTTGTCCCGTAACCGCTCTCTGCACTGCTTGAAGCAAATTGCCACCCCCAGATTGCATAGGCGGAAATGTCTGCATCAACACACACTCACATTAGTGGGAGAGAAAGGTTTGTAAAGCATAGCAGAGTTATCAGTGGGCGGGTCAACTTTGGCTAACATGGGTGCCTGCAAGATTTGGGAACTGGACCTTTGGAAGATTCCTCTGCTTCGGGTGGGCACCTGAAAGATTCTGGACATGACACTTTAACTCTGCCACTTAATTCTGTAACAGCAATGTACAACCTGTTTTTCATTTCCTCATTCGAAAGGCCTGTAGTTGCGTGCTCCGCAGTGCCATTTCCATAATTTTCCCATTATTCTCCCTCCCCCTCCCCCTGGAGACAACCCACCAGTTCAGCCCCCCTTCCCCCTTTATTTTTTTATATATATATTTTTTTTTAAACAGTCAACTCTAGAGCCGCCGCTCCTCCAACACAAGCCTTTTTCCATTTCTCTCACCTTTTTCCTAGACTGTTTCAATGCACTACCCATTGCCATCATTCTAGCATTAGCCATCATCTTATCTACTCGTC
The DNA here is from genome assembly GCF_054856555.1 of Leptonotus elevatus. Classification (NCBI taxonomy): domain Eukaryota; kingdom Metazoa; phylum Chordata; class Actinopteri; order Syngnathiformes; family Syngnathidae; genus Leptonotus; species Leptonotus elevatus. The sequence continues at coordinate 1,240,262 of NC_141245.1, forward strand.
TACAGTTTACTCTGACTTTTCTACCTCTTGGAGACAACCTATTTGTCCTTTCTACTTCTTTGTCCAACAACTTTCTTTTCTTCACACATGCTTGTTCCACCTTTTTCATCAATGACACCAAACAAACGGCGGTTGACAATGAAGGGAACCATCAACAAGTTTTCATCCAGTTATTCAACAATTCTTTCTCTCCTTCTCTATCTTTTTCAGGCACCATGCCCACACATAGTTCACACGCATTTTTTACCTGTTCACTCAACATGTTCTGACCATGGTTTGGAAGAACACGTAGGTCAAACCATTCAGTTTCGTGGTCAAATTCTCCTTCCATTTCTATATTATTTACTTACTTCCTTATTTATTATTATTATTTATTATTTTATTTTATTAATGCAGTGACGTCTTACTGTGGTACCACAGTTACACATAGGCTTTTTATTTATTCAAAAACATTGCTTATTTCCAAACAAAAGTGTCCAAGCCTTAATTTCTCAGAAAAACAAGGATTTATTATTTCTAGGATTCCATAATGCAACGAAACTACCTTGTGTTTTACTCAGAATTTATCAAAACAACTTGAACTTCTTATTCTCTTATTTCTCTTCACTCAGTTGTGCTCAATTCATCGTAACGTTACTCCGTATACAAGGACTTCAGTTTATAGGATTCTAAAATAGAACGAAACCACCTTGTATATTAAATGTCTTAGTAAAATCCAAAAACAAGGACTTCTTGTTTCTAGGATTCCGTAAAGGAATGAAACAACCTTGTATTTTAAACTTTACTAATATCTGTTCACTTAGATCTCATATACAATTTAGTCACAAATTAGATGACGTGAAAACAGGTCTCAGAGTACTCAACAGACAGAAAATCAACTAGGAGGATAAATGTCCTCTTACCTGTAATTACTTGGCGCCTGATGTTCTGTCTGCTGACCAACCTCAGCCCGAAATCACGATCTGTTAGAAGAACATCTTTGTCTTCCGCGTGTTCGTTGTTTTTCGGGTAGAGAGAATGTTGATTTTCTGAATACAGACTGGAGATCAATGAACAGTTCCTTCGAAGGTTTTATTTTACAGAATATTCCGGTCACTTATGAATGACAGACAAATGGCTGCTTCTCATCACAAGTGCCCCGATTGCTGACACTTCCAACCTTCTTATACTATTTTGAAGGGCGGTACTACCACCCATTTACACAATTATGCAAAAAAACAGCTGGAAGACCAGGTACCACTAATGAGGTCCATTGGCAACTTGATTGGAGTATAAAAAGAGCTTCTCGGAGTGGCAGTGTCTCTCAGAAGCAAAAATGAGTAGAGAACTACCAATTCCTCCAATGTTGCGCAGAAAGATAGTGGAGAAATATCAGAAAGGTGTTTACCAGCGAAAGATTGAAGTAATCATCATCTACAGTGCATAACATCGTCCAAAGATTCAGAGAATCTAGAACAATCTCTGTGTGTAAGGGTCAAGGCCGAAAAATCCTACTGGATGCCCATGATCTTCGGGCCCTTAAACGGCACTGCACCGCAAACAGGAATGCTTACTGTAAGGGAAATCACAGAAAAGGCTCAGCAATACTTCCAGAAAACATTGTAGGTGAACACAATCCACCGTGACAGCCGCCGTTGCCAGATGAAACTCTACAGTACAAAGAAGAAGCCATTTCTAAAGCAGACCAAGAAGCGCAGGCGTTTCTCTGGGCCAGGGGTAATTTAAAATGGTGTGGCATGTGGAAACCTGTTTTGTGGTCAGACGAATCACGATTTGATGTCGAAAACTGGGGCGCTATATCATACTGACTAAAGAGGACGAGGACGAGGACAACCCAAGTTGTTATCAGCACTCAGTTTATAAGCCTGCATCTCTGATCGTCTAGGGTTGCATGAGTGCGTGTGGCATGGGCAGCTTCCACATCAGAAGGTTTTCATTTTTCTAATTGGTGCACTACAGTGTTCCGTCGTGTATCAGTGGGTTAACATCCTTCATTTTTCTTTAAAATTACACGGTTTTACAAAAAATCCACAAAATCAGCAAGTTTTTAAAAAAGCAACTGCATAATTAAAAAAATAATAGGGACCTCGTAGCCGTTTCTGCTCGGGCTCTAATTAGCGGAAGAACACTGAAGTTAACATGTCTTGTCGGGCCAGAATTTTGATGTCTGCTCACAGTCAGGCATTTTTCAAAACGAATTGTATTATACTACATCTTGTTTTGTTTTTTTACAAACATATAGCTAAGTTCAATGTAATACATCTTGCCAAAGTTATATGTAAGCCACCATGCATATCAATCATCTCGTAAACAATGAATATATGATGCTGTCTTAAAGTCTTCTAAACAAAACTAAAGTCGTAACCATATCAGCAATCAACTGTCTGCTCAAATGGCTTTCTAATATTTTGGTAAAGCCAATACTGCCGTTGTTCAATTTAATTCACGAACTGCATTTTTCACATTTATCAATCCATCAAAAGTTGTCAAGACATTGTCATCGGTGTCTCAATTCAATTTCAGGAGTGGCATTATAATCTAAGCATAACTAGCCAGTAGCCACCCAACTCGCGCAGTAATTGCGCAGCCCCAAAATCAACCCGTGGGTGTTATTTCATTTTAAAATAGCATCATCAAAAACAGCAAAAGCTCACAACGGGTCACAATACCATCCATGGGTTTAAGAGATGATTTAGTGTTTTGTTTCAAATTTTAGGGCCGACAAGATTGCTTCTTTTCTCGTTGGGTTGCCATAATAACCATTTTACAGTTAAAGCATAACCTAAATATTACACCTTTGTTGCGCAAAAGTGTAATATAACTTTATTCTCATTATTCTCTATTTATTTGTAAATTAAAGTATTTTATCCTTTTTCTCACAGTTCAATTCATTTTCTTTGATGCCATTAAAAAAATGTCATCCATGCAAGTCAAAATCTGACTTTCAAACGTACCAAATCAATTTATAATTGCTTGAGAGGGTATTGTGGGGCATTCACAATATCCTTGTGGTAACCATATATATATATATATATATATATATATATATATATATATATATATATATATATATATATATATATATCATGTGTGTATGTATCTTTTCCTTCCAGTGCAAATTTAAACCAGAATATACAATTTGGGTGTACAGTACTGTTAAAATACTGTTATTCATTACTTACATTTTCATCAAGGACATCTTTACTTCAGAATCCAAATTATTTAATGTGTTTCTTTTAGTAAATTTGGTGCTTTCAATCAGCACTCCTGGCTTTAGCAAGTCCTTAATCACTAGTCTAATTCATCTCTACCTCCGCATTTTACTTCAATAAATAGTCTTTTTTTTTTTTCTTTTTTTTTTTCTTTCTAAGAGCTCAGTATTGTTCATTCGGAAATGTCATCATCATTGCTCTTTTATTTATTATTATTTTATTTTTTTTTATTTTTTTTGTGTGTGTGTGTGTGGGTGAGTATGTGTATGTGCATGCGTGCGTGCGTGTATTTGTTAGCTCACCAGAAAACCTATTAGAGAAAATCTCATACCGTTCACCTAAACCGAACACCAGGAGACCCGAGGGGACCAAAGAAAACCAAGGAAGGTGAAATCCAGCACCGACCAGACATCCCCCACCAGAACTCCTCCCCAGCCCAAGAAACATCCAAACCCCAACAAATCCAAAAAACATAAAATCAGGGAGGCCTCAAGAGACCAAAGGAGAGACCGAGAAAAAAAAGGAAGGACAGACGAAGCCGCGTGAGATCCGCAGACACCAGCCTCCACCGATTCAATAACCTGAGGAGGAAACAGATTGTGTCTGAGTTTCGGTAGATGCTGGTGTGGTGGATCTGGCATGCATGAAAATCTCCACCAAAGAGGGGAGCCGTCGACCCCCGCCGGAACAGAGCAAGCGCAACACCTCAGGGCCCCCCAGGCCACGGCAGCGCCAAAGGACGACCCCCGGGCCCCGCCAGGGCCACCGGCCGGAGAGCAAACCCAGGAGCAGGAGCGCCCCCCGCCCCAACACGGCCCGCGCCCCCGACCCAACGCAGCAGGACGGGGCACTGCAGGCCCGCCAGGCACCCCACCGGCCCCCAACCCCCGCACCCCCCACGACCCCCCGCCCCCCATCCACCCCCGCCACCCACCCCAACCCAGCCCCAGCCGCCCCCACGTCCCCAATCCCCCAGACACCCCCCACCCCCAGCACCCCCCCACCCCGCAACCCCCCCCCCAACAAAGCTGCCCCCCCCCCGACCCCACCCCGACCAACCGGCAGCCCCCCAACCCCCAGCCCCCGGGGACCACCCGCACCCAGGCACCGGCGCCGAAGAGGGGCCGGACAGCGGAGCGGAGAGGGCAGCCGCGCCCACCCCACCCCCCGCCGTGTGGAAGGACGGAACACCGGGGGCAGAAGGGGGAGATGGGGGCACCGGAGGGCGGCCGACACCCCCGAACCCCAGGCCCAGCGGGGGAAGGCCCCGGTCGTCACCCCAGCGTTCTTTGTGAAAATTAACCCCTGTTACTGAGTCCGCCAGCTCGCCGACTGGCGAACTCTACTCCTAAACCGTGAATGTGACCCCACCCAGTGTATATACAAGCATGTTACTGAGTGTATGTGGTGCATTAAAAAAATAGATAGGGCGGGGGGGGGGCGGGGACACGGACAGGGGGCCGCAGCACTGCTCTATACTGCGGCCCCCAACCGATGGCACCCCCACAAGACCCCCCCCTCCCACAAGTTCTGTGGTGTATTAAAATTGGAGGGGAGTTGTAGGGTGAAGACGGTGTTTCCACCCTACCCCACCCCCCCAAAGTGTGTTATGTGCCCTATATGTCTATAAAAGTGTATTGTGCAAACCTAGTGTAGTGAGTTAAGAGGAGTGACCAGCGGGGCCCTCCCCAACCGGGCGGGGGCAGGAGGCGCACCGGCCCACCAAGCCCCCACCCACCCCACCAGGACCCCGGCGGGCATATGGGACCCGTCCGGCGGGGCGATAGGGCTCGCCCCCCGGATACTGGGTCCCGCCCGAGGCGCCAGGACGCCCACTGGAGCGGGGCGAGCACGACATCAAACCCCAGCCACCCCCGCCGGCCCCCGTAGCACCGAGACCCGGGCCATGGATGGAGCCCCCGGCCCAGGGGAGGGGAAGGAAGGCGTACCGGGGAGGGGGAAGGGAGGGGGGAAGGAGACGACAAGAGGGAGAGAGGAGGAGGAAGGGTGACGAGGGAGAAGGGACAGGGAGGCGGAGGACGGGCGGGGAGAGGCAAGGAGGGAGAGGCAGCAAGGGGGAGGAAGGGGGAGGGGAGAGGGAACCACCGGGCACCCCTGCGGCCCACAGGCCCCGAACTGCGTCGCCGGGCCCAGAGCGACGGACCGCGCCGGAACGGCGCCGGAACGGCGCCGCCCCCAACACCAGGGAAAGCCCCGCAACGCAGCACCCCCCAAGAGACCCAGGGAACGGCCAAGACGCAGCCGCCACCCAGCAGCCAACAGAGGGGCAGACCCGCCCACGCCCAGCCAGGGGGGACAGCACCCACAGAATTAACCCACTGGCATGCCGTGAATCCGAATATCAACCCCTGGTGCCCATCGGAGGTGAATCCGCTCGATCCCGCTGGCAGCAGCCGGGTTCCTGACTATAGAAACACAACCATTAGTTACAAATTGCCTAATACAGAAACATCAATGCAAGTTATAACGCTGCTGTGGCTCTCGCTAACAGGCAGAATTAAGATCCAAGTTTAGGTTAAAAAATTCTATATACGTAGACCATGTTTCTTTAAATTTTGACATTTGGTTTTTATTTGAGGCAGATATTTTTCCATTAAAATATGATTTATGAGGAGGTTAGACCATTGGTCGATATTCAAAGTTTGTTTATTTTTCCAGTTAACAAGAATTGTTTTTTTTGCGATAGTAAGGGCTACAAGTATAGATTGAAATTGTTTATGTGGTAAGTCAATTGTTGTTAAGTCACCTAGCAAACACAAGTTTGGACAGAACGGTATCCTACAGTCCAAGACAGCGGAAAGTTTTTCTAAGACTTTAGTCCAGAAACACATAACCGGAGTACATAACCATAAAGCATGAAAATAAGTGTCTGTAGTGTTTTGTAAACACTGGAGACAAATGTCGGAGTCTGAGAGTCCCATTTTCTTCATCATATATTGAGTAATGTATGTTCTGTGAATAATTTTATATTGGATAAGTTGTAAATTTGTGTGTTTTGTCATTTTAAAAACGTTTTCACAAACTTGAATCCAAAAGACAGATTCCGGAGCTATAGACAAGTCTGTTTCCCATTTTGAGATGGGTAAAGACGTTTTATCAGTATATGAACGTAACTTATATATTTTTGAGAGTTTTTTTGTTGTTGTCGGAGAAAGCTTGGTAATATCTTTAGCTAAAACAGGCGGTTGGAGCGTACCCTGGAGTGTTGGAATTTGTTTCTTTATCATACTTTTAACTTGCAAATAATGTAAAAAGTTTCCGTTTTTTATTTTATATTTTTGGAGCAAGGATGTATATGATATAAACATATTATCTGAGAAGAGATGGTGGAGATGTGTAATTCCTTTCTGCTCCCACACATTCAAATAAAACGATTGGTTGTTAATTTGAAAGTCGGGGTTATGCCATAGGGGAGAAAGCCCGCTGGGCTCCACTTGGGCTTTTGTCATTTCTAGTGCCTTCCACCAGGCAGTCAGGGTGGCGGAAATCATTGGATTTTTAAAGCAGTTATGTCGCTTAATCGATGTTGTAATAAAGAGTACATCTAGGAGTCTGAGGTTATTACAATCCTTCTGTTCTAGTTCCAGCCAACAGTTAGTATCTCTATTGGGTTGTGCCCATAAAATAATATATTGTAGCTGGTTGGCTATATAATAGTGCATAAAATTTGGTGCCTCTAGACCTCCTTTGGATTTATTTTTCTGAAGAGTAGATAGACTAATCTTTGCTTCTTTTTTTTTTCCAGTAAAATTTTGTAACGGCTGAGTCCAACAACTGGAACCAGTTAGCCGTAGGTTTAAATGGAATCATTGAGAAAAAATAGTTTATTTTGGGTAAAACTTTCATTTTAATAGTGGCTTTTCGTCCTATTAGAGAAATAGGAAGATTATTCCAGCGCTCCAAGTCACTATAAATGCTATCCAGAAGTGGAGTGAAATTTAAATGAACTAAATCAGTTAATTTAGGTGAGATTTTTATGCCTAAGTATTTTAAATTACCTATAGGAAATGAGTAGTATGGGTCCTGGCTTGCAGGGTTCCATGAATTTTCTGTAATAGGTAGAAGTGTTGATTTTGTCCAGTTAATAGAATAGTCTGATAACTGTGAGAATTTAGTTATTAAGTTAAATACTTCCCCTAACGAAATAGCAGGCTTTTCTAAATAAAGTAAAATATCATCGGCATATAGATTAATTTTATGTTCTGTTACCCCAGAGTGAATTCCTTGAATCATTCTTTCCTGGCGTATGGCTAATGCAAGCGGTTCAATAAATATTGCAAATAATAAAGGCGACAGTGGGCATCCCTGTCTTGTGCCTCTCTGTAGAGTAAAACTCTTAGATATAATCCCATTAGTAGTAACAGTAGCTTTAGGAGAATCATATAATACTGACACCCAGTGAATAAATGACTTCCCAAAGCCAAATTTATTTAAAACAGCAAAGAGGAAGGACCAGTTAACTTTATCAAAAGCTTTTTCTGCATCCAATGATATAATAACTGCCTTTTTATCATGCCGCTGTGACATACTAATAAGGTTAAAGAGCCTTCTAATATTATTAGTAGAGTGACGCTCTTTAATAAAGCCTGTTTGGTCGCTATGAATGATTGTCGGGTCGCTCACGAGGGAGGAAGTCGCTCACGAGATGCTGTGACTATCGCGAGACCTACAGCGAGACCAGAAACCCTAACATGGCGGCGCCCTGCTGCTAAGATAGAACTAGCTCTATTATACTAAACTAATCCAAATTTAACCATCATATATCTTGCATTTTCTCTTCTCTCTTTTTCATCCGGCAGATCTGAAATACCACCCAACGTGGAGGACCTTGAACGTTTCATCGACGGATATTTTTACAGCTGCGCGATGGAGGATCCTGCCGTCGAGAAACCATCAAAGAAACCCTCTTCGAAGAAGAGGAAAAACGATTCAGCGACGGACACGGACGACCTAACCACCACCACTACGGACGTTTCGGTCAGTGTGCTGGAGTCCATAAATAAAAAACTTGACATCCTCGGCCTCATCCTCGAGGACGTCAAATAATTAAAAGTAAGTATGGAATTTATCAGTCAGCAGGTAAGTGTCCTTAAACAGGAAAATGCCGAGTTACATTCTACACTCACGACTGTTTCAGCCGAGCTGGAAACTATGAAAAAAGAAAATAAAACGCTAAAAGAAACAGTTTTAGATGTACAATCCCGTAGTATGCGGGAGAATTTAATATTCTCAGGTATATCTGAGAATACCTCTGATAACCCAGAGGTTGAGATAAAAAAAATTATGACGAATTCATTAAAAATTCCTCAGGAGACGGTAAATAACATCTCTTTTGACCGGGTACATCGGCTTGGAGCCCGTAGAGGCAACAAACCCCGTCCTATTATTGCAAAGTTTGAGCATTTTAAACAGAAATTATTTGTTAAAAGTAAAGGACGGGAGCTTAAAGGGACCTCATTTGGAATGAATGATCAATTCCCGAGAGAGATCAATGAGCGGCGAAAGGTACTGTTTCCTATAATGAAACAAAATAGGCAGGAGGGTAAACGGACTACGATAGCCGTTGATAAGTTATATATCGATGGCCAACTATTCCGGAACCCCAATTCCACTCCCTGGCTGTTCTAATTAGCATTGGTGGAACTAAACTTAGTTTGATTACTAGGTGTATACATATACTGTATATGTGGTTATAAAACCAAAAACATGAATACTTATTATGTTTAGGCTATATTATAAATATAATATTAATACACAACTATATCTAAAGTATATTTATAAAAAATAAAATAAAAAAAAATCTCGCTGGGGTTACTGGTGTATTGTTATGTTTAATCCCCTGTTAATTTCCCTCACTTTCACCGCCCTACTCGTTTTTGCACTGTTTTATTTACTGACACGTTACCTTACACGTTACCTTACACGTTACCTTACACGTTACCTTACACGTTACCTTACACGTTACCTTACACATTACCTTACATGTTGCCTTATACGTTACCTCATATTTTATACAAACTATATAAATCACCTAACCACTTTGATTCTATCCTATAACATGCCAGTGGTGGCAAATGGCCTATACAGATATATACATAGGACTGTGTTTATATTATTTGTATGCATAAATTAGTTCTGGTTTCCTGGAATGTTTGTGGCGCTCGCTCACAGGCAAAAAGAATAAAAACTTTAGACCATCTCTTAAAATTAAAAGCAGATATTTGCCTCCTACAAGAAACCCACCTACAAAAATCTGAAGAAAAATTACTTATTGATAAAAATTTTAGCCAAGCGTACTCTGCCCCTTATAACAGTAGACAAAGGGGAGTCTGTATACTTATACATAAGAATTTACTCTTTACTCTAAATAATACAATAACAGACCCAGAGGGCCGATACATTATTATTCAGGTGACTATATTTAATAAAATATATACATTCGGTAATTTATATGCCCCTAATAATGATGATCCGGCTTTTTTCCATGAATTTTTCTCTAAACTGTTTGAATTAGCAGCGAACTCTACTATTATTATTGGAGGAGACTTTAACACAACCTTAAATCCATTAATAGATCGTTCTAATAAAACAACATGTATAAGGCGATCACAATCCACAAAAGTAATAGGGGAATATATGGATGACTTTGGCCTCGTCGACAGCTGGAGACTTAAAAACCCAAATAAGAAGGAATTTACCTTCTTTTCCGCTGTGCACCGGTCCTTTTCAAGAATTGATTTTTTTCTTACAAATAATTCTATTGCTGATAAAACCGTTACAAAAATACATCCTATTATTATTAGCGACCATGCACCAGTCTCCCTTTCCCTACAAGTTGATTATACCTTTAAACCACCACCTACATGGCGTTTTAACATCTCACTACTAAACGACGCAGAATTTGACAAAATTATAAGAAAAGAATGGGCAGACTTTTTGGAAATAAATGACTCTCCAGACCTATCTCCAGCTCTTCTCTGGGAAGCCGGGAAAGCAGTAATTAGAGGTAAAATTATATCATATTCATCTTATAAAAAGAAACAGGATCAAAAATTAGAAAAAGACTTGGAAGATAAAATTAAACAACTGACGGATGAGTACGCAATAAACCCAAATAACCAAATATGGACTGACTTACAAAATACAAAAATACAGTTAGACGATATGTTAACTAAAAAGACAGAGTTTATAATACAACAATTGAGATACAACAACTTTGAATATAATAACAAATCAGGTAAATTTCTTGCAAACCAACTTCAACGTAATCGGGAAAAATCGCTTATAACGGCTATTAAAGGTACAACTGGTGAATGTACACAATCACCAGAAGAAATTAATCAAATTTTTTATAATTATTATCACAACTTATACTCAGAAACTAATAAACCTAACCCAGAGCATATTGAGGCATTCCTCAGTAGCTTAAGTATACCTCAGGTAACTACTGAATATAAAGATATGTTAGATGCACCACTTACTATAAACGAGTTGTACAGTGCTCTAGATAGTATGCCAAATGGCAAAGCACCCGGCCCGGATGGTTATCCGGCTATATTTCTAAAGCACTTCTGGTCAATGCTTGCTCCACTATTCTTAAGAGTAGTAACAGAAATTAAAACTAATGGTCACATACGCCCACACATGAATACAGCAGCAATTAAACTTTTATTAAAGCCAGAAAAAGACCCCACCCTTCCATCAAGTTACCGTCCGATTTCACTAATTAACACTGATATTAAAATTATCACTAAGGCTTTTACATCTAGATTAGAAACAGTAATCCCGACAATCATTCATAGCGACCAAACAGGCTTTATTAAAGAGCGTCACTCTACTAATAATATTAGAAGGCTCTTTAACCTTATTAGTATGTCACAGCGGCATGATAAAAAGGCAGTTATTATATCATTGGATGCAGAAAAAGCTTTTGATAAAGTTAACTGGTCCTTCCTCTTTGCTGTTTTAAATAAATTTGGCTTTGGGAAGTCATTTATTCACTGGGTGTCAGTATTATATGATTCTCCTAAAGCTACTGTTACTACTAATGGGATTATATCTAAGAGTTTTACTCTACAGAGAGGCACAAGACAGGGATGCCCACTGTCGCCTTTATTATTTGCAATATTTATTGAACCGCTTGCATTAGCCATACGCCAGGAAAGAATGATTCAAGGAATTCACTCTGGGGTAACAGAACATAAAATTAATCTATATGCCGATGATATTTTACTTTATTTAGAAAAGCCTGCTATTTCATTAAGGGAAGTATTTAACTTAATAACTAAATTCTCACAGTTATCAGACTATTCTATTAACTGGACAAAATCAACACTTCTACCTATTACAGAAAATTCATGGAACCCTGCAAGCCAGGACCCATACTACTCATTTCCTATAGGTAATTTAAAATACTTAGGCATAAAAATCTCACCTAAATTAACTGATTTAGTTAATTTAAATTTCACTCCACTTCTGGATAGCATTTATAGTGACTTGGAGCGCTGGAATAATCTTCCTATTTCTCTAATAGGACGAATAGCCACTATTAAAATGAAAGTTTTACCCAAAATAAACTATTTTTTCTCAATGATTCCATTTAAACCTACGGCTAACTGGTTCCAGTTGTTGGACTCAGCCGTTACAAAATTTTACTGGAAAAAAAAAAAAGCAAAGATTAGTCTATCTACTCTTCAGAAAAATAAATCCAAAGGAGGTCTAGAGGCACCAAATTTTATGCACTATTATATAGCCAACCAGCTACAATATATTATTTTATGGGCACAACCCAATAGAGATACTAACTGTTGGCTGGAACTAGAACAGAAGGATTGTAATAACCTCAGACTCCTAGATTTACTCTTTATTACAACATCGATTAAGCGCCATAACTGCTTTAAAAATCCAATGATTTCCGCCACCCTGACTGCCTGGTGGAAGGCACTAGAAATGACAAAAGCCAAAGTGGAGCCCAGCGGGCTTTCTCCCCTATGGCATAACCCCGACTTTCAAATTAACAACCAATCGTTTTATTTGAATGTGTGGGAGCAGAAAGGAATTACACATCTCCACCATCTCTTCTCAGATAATATGTTTATATCATATACATCCTTGCTCCAAAAATATAAAATAAAAAACGGAAACTTTTTACATTATTTGCAAGTTAAAAGTATGATAAAGAAACAAATTCCAACACTCCAGGGTACGCTCCAACCGCCTGTTTTAGCTAAAGATATTACCAAGCTTTCTCCGACAACAACAAAAAAACTCTCAAAAATATATAAGTTACTTTCATATACTGATAAAACGTCTTTACCCATCTCAAAATGGGAAACAGACTTGTCTATAGCTCCGGAATCTGTCTTTTGGATTCAAGTTTGTGAAAATGTTTTTAAAATGACAAAACACACAAATTTACAACTTATCCAATATAAAAATATTCACAGAACATACATTACTCAATATATGATGAAGAAAATGGGACTCTCAGACTCCGACATTTGTCTCCAGTGTTTACAAAACACTACAGACACTTATTTTCATGCTTTATGGTTATGTACTCCGGTTATGTGTTTCTGGACTAAAGTCTTAGAAAAACTTTCCGCTGTCTTGGACTGTAGGATACCGTTCTCTCCAAACTTGTGTTTGCTAGGTGACTTAACAACAATTGACTTACCACATAAACAATTTCAATCTATACTTGTAGCCCTTACTATCGCAAAAAAAACAATTCTTGTTAACTGGAAAAATAAACAAACTTTGAATATCGACCAATGGTCTAACCTCCTCATAAATCATATTTTAATGGAAAAAATATCTGCCTCAAATAAAAACCAAATGTCAAAATTTAAAGAAACATGGTCTACGTATATAGAATTTTTTAACCTAAACTTGGATTTTAATTCTGCCTGTTAGCGAGAGCCACAGCAGCGTTATAACTGGCATTGATGTTTCTGTATTAGGCAATTTGTAACTAATGGTTGTGTTTCCATAGTCAGGAACCCGGCTGCTGCCAGCGGGATCGAGCGGATTCACCTCCGATGGGCACCAGGGGTTGATATTCGGATTCACGGCATGCCAGTGGGTTAATTCTGTGGGTGCTGTCCCCCCTGGCGGGGAGTGGGCGGGTCTGCCCCTCTGTTGGCTGCTGGGTGGCGGCTGCGTCTTGGCCGTTCCCTGGGTCTCTTGGGGGGTGCTGCGTTGCGGGGCTTTCCCTGGTGTCGGGGGCGGCGCCGTTCCGGCGCGGTCCGTCGCTCTGGGCCCGGCGACGCGGTTCGGGGCCTGTGGGCCGCCGGGGTGCCCGGTGGTTCCCTCTCCCCTCCCCCTTCCTCCCCCTTGCTGCCTCTCCCTCCTCGCCTCTCCCCGCCCGTCCTCCGCCTCCCTGTCCCCTCTCCCTCGTCGCCCTTCCTCCTCCTCTCCCCCTCTCCTTGCGTCCCTGCCGCTGCCCCCTGCCCTTCTTGTCGTCCCCTTCCCTCCTCCCTTCCCCTTCCCCGGTACGCCTTCCTGCCCCTCCCCTGGGCCGGGGGCTCCATCCATGGCCCGGGTCTCGGTGCTATGGGGGCCGGCGGGGGTGGCTGGGGTTTGGTGTCGTGCCCGCCCCGCTCCGGTGGGCGTCCTGACACCTCGGGCGGGACCCAGTATCCGGGGGGCGAGCCCTATCGCCCCGCCGGACGGGTCCCATATGCCCGCCGGGGTCCTGGTGGGGTGGGTGGGGGCTTGGTGGGCCGGTGCGCCTCCTGCCCCCGCCCGGTTGGGGGGGGCCCCGCTGGTCACACCTCTTAACTCACTACACTAGGTTTGCACAATACACTTTTATAGACATATAGGGCACATAACACACTTTGGGGGGTGGGGTAGGGTGGAAACACCGTCTTCACCCTACAACTCCCCTCCAATTTTAATACACCACACAACTTGTGGGTGGGGGGGGCTTGTGGGGGTGCCATCGGTTGGGGGCCGCAGTATAGAGCAGTGCTGCGGTCCCCTGTCCGTGTCGCCACCCGCCCCCCCCCCCGCCCTATCTATTTTTTTTAATGCACCACATACACTCAGCAACATGCTTGGGTGGCGGGTGGATCGGAGCGTGGGAATATCATTTCCATCGGCTCCGGTTCACCTGCTCCTAATTTTAATGCACCACACACACACACTTGTATATACACTGGGTGGGGTCACATTCACGGTTTAGGGGTAGAGTTCGCCAGTCCGCGAGCTGGCGGACTCAGTAACAGGGGTTAATTTTCACAAAGAACGCTGGGGTGACGACCGGGGCCTTCCCCCGCTGGGCCTGGGGTTCGGGGGTGTCGGCCGCCCTCCGGTGCCCCCATCTCCCACTTCTGCCCCTGGTGTTCCGTCCTTCCACACGGCGGGGGGTGGGGTGGGCGCGGCTGCCCTCTCCGCTCCGCTGTCCGGCCCCTCTTCGGCGCCGGTGCCTGGGTGCGGGTGGTCCCCGGGGGCTGGGGGTCGGGGGTTGGGGGGCTGCCGGTTGGTTGGGGTGGGGTCGGGGGGGGCGGCTTTGTTGGGGGGGGGCGGTAGTGGGGGTTGCGGGGTGGGGGGGTGCTGGGGGTGGGGGGTGTCTGGGGGATTGGGGGCATGGGGGCGGCTGGGGCTGGGTTGGGGTGGGTGGCGGGGGTGGATGGGGGGCGGGGGGTTGTGGGGGGGGGCGGGGGTTGGGGGCCGGTGGGGTGCCTGGTGGGCCTGCAGTGCCCCGTCCTGCTGCGTTGGGCCGGGGGCGCGGGCCGTGTTGGGGCGGGGGGCGCTCCTGCTCCTGGGTTTGCTCTCCGGCCGGTGGCCCTGGTGGGGCCCGGGGGTCGTCCTTTGGCGCTGCCGCGGCCTGGGGGGCCCTGAGGTGTTGCGCTTGCTCTGTTCCGGCGGGGGTCGACGGCTCCCCTCTTTGGTGGAGATTTTCATGCATGCCAGATCCACCACACCAGCACCTACCGAAACTCAGACACAATCTGTTTCCTCCTCAGGTTATTGAATCGGTGGAGGCTGGTGTCTCGGATCTCACGCGGCTTCGTCTGTCCTTCCTTCCTTTTCTCGGTCTCTCCGTTGGTCTCTTGAGGCCTCCCTGATTTTATGTTTTTTTGGATTTGTTGGGGTCTGGATGTTTCTTGGGCTGGGGAGGAGTTCTGGTGGGGGGTGTCTGGTCGGTGCTAGATTTCACCTTCCTTGGTTTTCTTCGGTCCCCTCGGGTCTCCTGGTGTTCGATTTAGGTGAACGGTATGAGATTTTTTTTCTAATAGGTTTTCTGGTGAGCTAACAAATACACACACGCACGCACGCACGCACGCACGCACATACACATTCTCACCCACACACACAAAAAAAAAAAAATGTATGTATGTATGTATGTATATATGTATATATGTATGTATATATGTGTATATATATATATATATATATATTTAAAAAAAAAAAAAAGAGCAATGATGATGACATTTCCGAATGAACAATACTGAGCTCTTAAAAAAAAAAAAAAAAAAAATAAAATAAAAATGAATGATTGTCGGGATTACTGTTTCTTATCTAGATGTGAAAGCCTTAGTGATAACTTAATGGAAGGGTGGGGTCTTTTTCTGGCTTTAATAAAAGTTTAATTGCTGCTGTATTCATGTGTGGGCGTATGTGACCATTAGTTTTAATTTCTGTTACGACTCTTAAGAATAGTGGAGCAAGCATTAGCCAGAA
Organism: Leptonotus elevatus; assembly: GCF_054856555.1. Lineage (NCBI taxonomy): Eukaryota > Metazoa > Chordata > Actinopteri > Syngnathiformes > Syngnathidae > Leptonotus > Leptonotus elevatus. Next base: position 1,256,185 of record NC_141245.1, read on the forward strand.
GTGCTTTAAAAATATAGCCGGATAACCATCCGGGCCGGGTGCTTTGCCATTTGGCATACTATCTAGAGCACTGTACAACTCGTTTATAGTAAGTGGTGCATCTAACATATCTTTATATTCAGTAGTTACCTGAGGTATATTTAAGCTACTGAGGAATGCCTCAATATGCTCTGGGTTAGGTTTATTAGTTTCTGAGTATAGGTTGTGATAATAATTATAAAAAATTTGATTAATTTCTTCTGGTGATTGTGTACATTCACCAGTTGTCCCTTTAATAGCCGTTATAAGCGATTTTTCCCGATTACGTTGAAGTTGGTTTGCAAGAAATTTACCTGATTTGTTATTATATTCAAAGTTGTTGTATCTCAATTGTTGTATTATAAACTCTGTCTTTTTAGTTAACATATCGTCTAACTGTATTTTTGTATTTTGTAAGTCAGTCCATATTTGGTTATTTGGGTTTATTGCGTACTCATCCGTCAGTTGTTTAATTTTATCTTCCAAGTCTTTTTCTAATTTTTGATCCTGTTTCTTTTTATAAGATGAATATGATATAATTTTACCTCTAATTACTGCTTTCCCAGCTTCCCAGAGAAGAGCTTGAGATAGGTCTGGAGAGTCATTTATTTCCAAAAAGTCTGCCCATTCTTTTCTTATAATTTTGTCAAATTCTGCGTCGTTTAGTAGTGAGATGTTAAAACGCCATGTAGGTGGTGGTTTAAAGGTATAATCAACTTGTAGGGAAAGGGAGACTGGTGCATGGTCGCTAATAATAATAGGATGTATTTTTGTAACGGTTTTATCAGCAATAGAATTATTTGTAAGAAAAAAATCAATTCTTGAAAAGGACCGGTGCACAGCGGAAAAGAAGGTAAATTCCTTCTTATTTGGGTTTTTAAGTCTCCAGCTGTCGACGAGGCCAAAGTCATCCATATATTCCCCTATTACTTTTGTAGATTGTGATCACCTTATACATGTTGTTTTATTAGAACGATCTATTAATGGATTTAAGGTTGTGTTAAAGTCTCCTCCAATAATAATAGTCGAGTTCGCTGCTAATTCAAACAGCTTAGAGAAAAATTCATGGAAAAAAGCCGGATCATCATTATTAGGGGCATATAAATTACCGAATATATATATTTTATTAAATATAGTCACCTGAATAATAATGTATCGGCCCTCTGGGTCTGTTATTGTATTATTTAGAGTAAAGAGTAAATTCTTATGTATGAGTATACAGACTCCCCTTTGTCTACTGTTATAAGGGGCAGAGTACGCTTGGCTAAAATTTTTATCAATAAGTAATTTTTCTTCAGATTTTTGTAGGTGGGTTTCTTGTAGGAGGCAAATATCTGCTTTTAATTTTAAGAGATGGTCTAAAGTTTTTATTCTTTTTGCCTGTGAGCGAGCGCCACAAACATTCCAGGAAACCAGAACTAATTTATGCATACAAATAATATAAACTCAGTCCTATGTATATATCTGTATAGGCCATTTGCCACCACTGGCATGTTATAGGATAGAATCAAAGTGGTTAGGTGATTTGTATAGTTTGTATAAAATATGAGGTAACGTATAAGGTAACGTGTAAGGTAATGTGTAAGGTAACGTGTAAGGTAACGTGTAAGTAAATAAAACAGTGCAAAAACGAGTAGGGAGGTGAAAGTGAAGGAAATTAACAGGGGATTAAACATAACAATACACCAGTAACCCAAGCGAGATTTTTTTTTTATTTAAATATACTTTAGATATAGTTGTGTATTAATATTATATTTATAATATAGCCTAAACATAATAAGTATTCATATTTTTGGTTTTATAACCACATATACAGTATATGTATACATCTAATAATCAAACTAAGTTTAGTTCCACCAATGCTAATTAGAACAGCCAGGGAGTGGAATTGGGGTTCCGGAATAGTTGGCCATCGATATATAACTTATCAACGGCTATCGTAGTCCGTTTACCCTCCTGCCTATTTTGTTTCATTATATGTCAAACATTCCCATACCTTCTTTATCACACCAACATGTCTCAGCTTTCTTTCCCACATTCTTTTCTTTTCTGTTTCAAACTACACTCTCAGTATGTCTAGCATAATTTATAGACTTATCTAAACTTTGAGTAGTCAAATTCCACTCTTTCAGGTCTCTTACTTCAATTTTGTGTTGTTCCAATTAGAACCTGCATGAGTCACTGTCAAGTTTATACATGCAAATATCACAGTAATAAAACTTTTAAAACATTTAACTCTTTTTTTTTTTTCAAATTTAGTCAATAAACCTTTAAATCACTACCTGACAAAGTAATAGTAAATAGTCCATAGTCTTTTGAATACTTTATCGTCTTTCTCTGTTAGGAAGTCATTGCAATTCCACATAAAAGCGTCTATCATTTGAGTAAAAAGGCCTTCCCCATTTGCCCAATGGTGCCTCTAAAAATACTTTACAATAGTCATAGCCGAAAATCATCATTACTTACTCAAAGCAAAGTTTCAGATTTCTCTAAACTTGTATTTAACAAACCAGATTTGCATTATCTAATAATATACATTAATGTAATAATATATATGTCATTATGTATTTTACATTTTTATCATAAGCCTTTCATAGGAGGTAGACTATTTTGCACGTGACGTCACCGCCCTCATGGGCACACCCCCTCCGGGACACTGGACGGCAAAAGAACCACTTGCCTGTATTGTAACCATTGAATCTTGTACAACGTAAAGTCCTTCATCTAATCATAAATCAAAAATGGTTATATCTTGCTGTGCGGTTGGTTGTACAGATAGACAAGGGAGTAAACCAAATATTGCTTTTTTATCGCATACCTACTAATGAAGACAAAATACATCGATGGATAGCAGTAATCAACAGAAAGGACTGGCAGCTCACAAAGAATTCACGGATTTGTAGCAATCATTTTTTGCGAGGTTAGTAGATAAATGTTCATACAATTTACTAGTAAACGTAAAGTCTTATAAAAGAGGTGTCGAATTACGTGTTTCAAATCACATTAAGGAGCCAGATAGTTAGCGTCCACTCCAATTGCACGTACACACATCTTAGTTTTCAAATGTACCTTCTTCAAAACTATTAAGTGCATTTGACTGTTTCATAATGGGGGATTTCGTCTTTGTGCTCTGAGTTTTTCTGTCTGGAGCCGGCCGGAGTCATATTCATGAAATGACTGCATAGCTTGCCACTACGATTTTTTTCCCATGCTGGTCAACATGACATCATCACAGCGTTTCAATACAGAACGGAATGTGTCAAAATAAGTCAGTTATCATGATTAACAAGTTTTACCTTTGCATTACAAGGTATATTGTCCCCCGGTGTAAGCGGAGCATCTTGTCCCAGAGACCGGCAGCGACAAGCGTTTAAATCAGCTCCGGTGTAAGGAGGAGAGCCGGTTAGACACCGGCATTGACTACATAATGATATAGGTCGTACGCTGTGAATTTTAGCAAAACCGGCGATTTGATTAACTTGGTCAAAACAGTAGGCAACAGAAGGTCAGGGGCTGTTTTCAAACTAGCGATCTCCAACTTAAGTAAATATCGCGCTCTATGAGTCCCGACTAAATGTGCCACTTCGACTGACAGGCAAACTTCGGTTAAATTAGTAGATTCCATGGCTCGATGGGCAATAATAACTTTTAATTTGTAAAATAACAGTCGCTAGGTCACTAAGTCGCTCCGGGTCACGTCCACTTCCATTCAACAATCATTTCTTTTCGCCGTCCGTCATAGGGCAGTCACGGTGCAAATGATCAATTGCTAAATTCCTGTCCACAGAAAGTGGACTAGTGGAGTCACTCACTCAGGGTCAGACTGATAAGGGAGAAACAGAGGCCTCTCATATTACACTTCCTATCAGTCTATCATCAACAACACCACTACTTGTTCTAAAACCCTTTATCGAATTACACTCTGAATTCATCCAGTAATTCTGCACTTTTCTTTTACTTAACTCTAATATCATTCAAATTTCAACATACTGTTTCTTCTTATTCATTTATTTTATCATTCTCATTTCACCTTGTACCCCCCCTGGGAGAGTGACTATTAACTTAAGTATTTATGGTACTGAATTTATGGCACCTTGCACACGCACACACACACCTTCTGTTGACCTTTCTTCTTCTTCATCTTCAACTTATCTGCCTATCTATCCATTTTTAACATTCTCATTAATGACTGATTCACATTCAAACATACAACTAACTACTGGAGCTCCCACATCTACCTAATGTAGTTAAATAGCATAATATTATGCATGAAAATGTCCTTCTTGCTTAACGTTAAAGCACTCCTCTACTGCGTTTCAAATATCACTCATCATTGATTACCACTCAGACGTAGCAGTACATTATCTATACCTGGAGTTATTAACACAATAATAAACAAAAAACTTCTCAAATGCCATTCCTCAGTCTAACACTTAATGCCATCAATATATCAAAAGTTAGAAGTACATTTTCATAACTTTAAGTTGTTTAACTTTACTTACTCCTTATTGAATGAAATTAATACTCGGTGACTTATACATCCAAAAACTACAACAATGGACAAATCTTTGTTCTTACGAAGATCTCATATAGCCCTTAAGAACTACATTCAATTCTTAAATTCAATGTTATAACACCTTCTATCTGAAGTAATTAAAAAATAATAATTCACCTAAACACAATCATCAGAACTCCACATATTTGCCTGGAGTTTATTCACATTTTTTATTGCCAACCAAACCTAGAATAGAAATTGTGTAATTGTGTAATAAATAATTTACATTGGTCAACAATCATTTTCGTACTATCTGTACTGTTGTCATATTAAGTTAAAAAGAAAAAAATCTATTTAAGGAACAAAAGCACAAAGCAATTTTGAATATTTCTTCATCAAAATATCTTCTTTCATCTATGGCCCTTTGTTAATTACTAATTATTAACATATTTTTATCTCCTACTTACTTCATTTTTATTTAACTATTGTCTCTCTTTTCAAACACACCTAAACACGTCTAATAGTTCTCTTCCTGCATGCCTCCAGGACACATTTACAATAACTAATTCCTCTCAACAAGGCAACCCTACCGGGGTCTGTGCAATTCTCACCTCACCCCTCTCTAAAGGAGCGGATGACCCACAATCATCAGGAGTCGATCAACTTTGCTACAAGAATGGCCAATCCGACTGCTCCACGCAAGCATGGCACAAGAACAAACACGGACCGACCACAGATTGGTCGCCACTCACCAGATGGGCATAATCATAAAACACACTCACCCCCTCAGCATTAGCCACCGAACAGGTGCCTCCCTTAGTACATATATTCACCATTCACAGCAATGCAAATTTTGACTTACTTTTAATTAGTACTATCTCATAATAACTCCCTTGAGTACCAATCCATCCAATTAAGCCCCTTAGTTATTCAACTTAACCTTATTCAATCCCACAATGTTTTTATTTTATTTATTTATTTATTTATTTATTTATTTATTTATTTATTTATTTATTTATTTATCTATTTATTTATTCTCACAAATTTACCCTGACAATTAATTAATATGGGATAACTGATATAAACATTTATCTGACAAGTTCATTACAAGGTAAAAAGTTACTTGGACGTAACTTTTTTTATTTGGCTTGGGAAAAAAATGTATTTGATTAATATTAAATAAAAAATTATGCTTTCAACCAAATCATAAATATAACGAGAACAATACAATAAAATTGGTAACACTTTATAATAACATTTGTTAACCATTTATAATACATTATTTAAAGATGAAGTCATGGGAACTCATGTTGAACTAATAAATTGTAAATAAAAGATAAGGAATAAATAATTTACAAATTGTTAGCTAATAACTTGTAAATGCATTAACAAAAGATGAAGTCATAATGAGCTATTGTCTGAACTCATGATGAACTAATAATTTGCAGCTTATGGAGAATTATGAACTCATAACTTGCAAATATTAACTAATGATTAACTTATGATTAAGAAATGTCCATTACTAATCATCATCATCATGCCCTGGAATGGCTGGCAACCAGTTAAGGGTGTACCCTGTCTACTGCCCGAAGCCAGCTGGGATAGGCTCCAGCACCCCGTGACTAAGCGGTTCAGAAAATGGCTGGTTGGCATTGATCAGATTCAGGTCATGATTCAGAAATACCATTACTAATCATTAAAATGCATAAGTAAAAGATAAAATCATGATGGGCAATTATGATTTCATGTTGAAAAATGTGTATCTGTGGTATTTTTTTTCTTTTTTCGGAGAGAGTATTGTTCATTCGGTAATCTTACCGATTCAACATGTTCAACACATTCATTGCTCTCTCTCTCTTTTTTTGTGCGTGTGCGTGTGTGCACATGTGCGTGTGTGTGAGTTTGTACTCATTAGTTCACCTGAAACCTATTAAAAATCCCATACTCTTCACCTGAACCGAATACTTCAGAATCCCGATAGTCGTGAAGTTGTCAGGAGACCCGAGGAGTGATCAAAGAGAAGAGAGAAAAGTGAAATCCAGCACCGACCAGACACCACCTACTACACACAGGGTTACAAACCAGAATCTTTCACCAACCCCAGAAGCATATAAATTCCAACAAATTAGGGAGACCTGAAGAGACCAAAGGAAAGACCACCCCCGCCAGCCCCCAAACCCCGTCCCAAAATCCCGGGGACCCCCATATTCAGGAATTGGTGCAGAAGAGGGGCCAGACAGCTGCGTAGTGGGACGGAAGGGGGAAAGGGAGCACTGGGAGACAGGAGGCGCCCCCGAACCCCAAGCCCGGCGGGGAAAGGCCCCGGTCATCACGCCGGCGTGCCTAGTGAAAACTAACCCTGTTACTGAGTTCACCAGCTCGCAGACTGGCGAACTCTACCCCTACACCATGGATGTGACCCCACGCAGTGTATATACAAGTGTGTGCATGTGGTGCATTAAAATTGGGAGCAGGTGAGGGAAATTATATTCTCCCGCTCCGATCCACCTTCTTCCCACAGATGTGTTGGTGAGTGTATGTGGTGCATAAAAAAAAAAAAAGAGGGGCATGGTGACGAGGTGGGGGAACAGATTAGGGACCGCAGCACTGCTTAATACTGCGGTCTACCCCAAGCGATGGCTCACAACCCCGACTCACCCGCCCCTCCTAGTTGTGGAGTGCATTAAAATTGGAGGGGAGTTGCAGGGCGAAGACGGTGTCCCCCCCCCCCCAAGGAGTGTTTTATGTGCCCTATGTGCGCGCGTGTGTGTTGATTTATTGGTTCTAATTAAATGAATTCTTCTTAGAGAGGAACCTATGAAACCGGTCCATACATCTACATTGTACTAAGTAGTTAAAAGGGCTGCCTGTTCAAAACCCTTTTTGTTTTGAAGTTGATGATACTGTTACTGGAAAGGTAGTACACATTTGTTATCGTCAAAGCCATTTGTCTGAAAAAAAAATCTGTTTTAATTTTAGAATGGCAATGTAAAACATACTGAAGTTAAAGACTTGTTCACATTTAGAGGAAATTTACAAATAGAAATGTTACTTGAAACATTTTGTACGTGTGTGGTCACATTATCAGGTGAAAAATATTAGTACATGTGTTGTTGACATAAAAAGATACTTGTTCATGATATACAAATAGTAGCAGATAACATGGTAAGCATTTGAACATGATGATGTGTTGCCACATTATTTCTTCATTTATTATTTTTCAATGTGAATTCCATGAATTCCATGATGACTTTATCTTTTACTATTAGTAATGGTATTTTTGAATCATGAGTTAATCATTAGTTAACATTTGTAAATTATTGGTTCATAATTGCAATAGTTGCAAATTACTATTCTTCAAAATGAGTTAACATTTGCTCATCATGACTTCATATTTTGTTTATTGATTAATAATGGATATTTCTTAATCATGAGTTAATCATTTGTTCACAAGTTATGAGTTCATAATTCTCCAATAGTTACAAATTATTAGTTCATCATGAGTTCATCTTTTGTTAATGCATTTACAATTTGTAAATTATTTATTCCTAATCTTTTATATTTACAATGTATTAGTTCAACATGAGTTCTCATGACTTCATCTTTAACTAATGTATTATAAATGGTTAACTAACAAATGTTATTATAAAGTGTTACCAATTTTATTGTATTGTTCTCGTTATATTTATGATTATTGGTTACAGCTAAATTGTTTGGTAACACAAACAATTTAGCTGTAACCAATTACAGCATTTTTTTTTTTAATTTAGTCCAACTAATTTTTTCAGTGATAGTCTTGATGCTTATGCTGGGGTGTGGAGCATTCTTGCATCATCGGATGCTGAAGAGAGTGGTGAATGAGCAGACCATTTGCAAGCCTGCCATCTAAGACCTGTGAGGCTATTTCAAGGGTGAAAACTGACCTAGCAGCATACAACGGCGCCATGGCCAGAACGAGAGTGGACATCGTCACAAAAGCTGTACGATCTGGAGAGGAGTGCTAGAAGGCAGACAACAGTGACTAAAAGGGGGGCTGGGAGCGCAGGCTCGCGTGCATTCTCAGCTGATCAGCGCAACTGAAATGAACATCATCGGATACTGAAAAGAAGAACTGATGGAAACGTGTGCAGACACTTTTTATCGGGAAAATCACAACGATGTGCCGCAGTGTATATTATGAATCAAGGACTTGATGATTTATGTTATTTCCTAAATTTATTCTGGGGACGGAGTCGAATAAGTCATGGCTTCATCCTGTCAGCCCTATTCAGATGCTGTGATGTGGTGTGTGTTGTGTTGGAGGCTGTTGTGATATGTCCTAAAGGAAAAATTGTAATCCTTTAACAACTATTTCATTTAATGTTTACAGGTCGAAATGCTAACCCCAAAACACTTATCCAGAAATAACAGTCTGTGTGATGTTTAGACAATAGGTGGCCCAGAAAATTGGTATTATAATGAATTCAATAATTTTCACACCACTTTTGGTGTCACATTAGATTCACCAGAAAAGTCACATTTGACTCAACAGCAGGGTCAGTTTTGACCCAACAGCAAAGACGCCTGGTCACGCCCATAACACAGCCTTGCTGATCCAAAATAACTACTCGCCGGGTCGGTTCAATTTTAGGAATGTGTTGGGTTACTCAAATACCCAATTGGGTCAAATTTAACCCAGCATTTTTAAGAGTATGTGTTGTGTATATATATATATATATATATATATATATATATATATATATATATATATATATATAAGGGACGCACCAAAAAGAAAATTTTGGGCCGAAACGAGAAATGCTGGCCGAAAACCTGAAACGCCGGTGGAAAAAATTAGGCCAATTTTTTACTATCATTGCATGTATTATAATTAATAAAATTTATAATATTATTATAAAATATTTATTTAGCATTGGCATTTTAACAAAGCACAATATAAATTGAAATGCGTCCACACCACGGAGATGTTAATGAATGGTACATTAACCACCAAACGCGGGGTGAGTATTTTCTGGTGGTGGGATTGCACTTTATAGTCAATGTACAGTAGTTAGCACGGGCGGGCACGGATGCATGCGGATCGGGACACGGTGTGGGGCACTTAAAATCGGCACATTCACATATTCACCAACGTTTAAAAATAAATAAATTTCTTCGCACCAGCCAATCGACTTCAGGAATGCACTGCAAAGTCACACATGGGATGAGATAGTGGTGTTTACTTGTTTAAAACTGTTGATAACAATAGTGCTAATATTAGCTAAAGTATTTAGCACAACCACCAGAATGCAAGTGAAAATGTGGAAGCGCTTGAGGGGCTCTAATCAAAGAGCTCACACACCCCTGTGTTTGGTGTTTAACTCAAACAGGCTCGCTTTCATTATTGCTTGCTCTTTCGGCCATATTATTTCGGCTTTAATTTCATTTCGGCCGAATGTTACTTTTTCTGGGTTTTCTGAGTAACCAGACCCCCCTATAAAGCAAAACTGCACCTTTCAGAGTGGCATTTTATTGTGGGCAGTCTAAGGCATACCTGTGCACTAATCATGGTGTCTAATCAACATCTTGATATGGCACACCTGTGAGGTTAGGTGGGATGGATTATCTCAGCAAAGGAGAAGTGCTCACTATCCCAGATTTAGACTGGTTTGTGAACAAAATTTTAGAGAAATGGTTATATTGTGTATGTGGAAAAAGTTCATCTCATAAAAAATGGGAGCAAAAATAAAAGTGTTGCGTTTGTATATATATGTTTTAAATACATATTGAGTTCAAATGAAACACCATTGAGATTATATGCGTATATCATGGCCCAGTTCCTCATACAAAGTTTATCCATTCACAGTATACACTTATCTTTTTTTATACATTCATTACAATAAAAGCTCTCTGTTTAGTTTATACAGTCCAAGAGTCAGTTCATATTTTGAGAATTATCATGCAAATAAATTCTAGATCTTAATACTATAAGAGCAAGGCTATATTTTCAGTTTCAAACACCCACAAATTCTGTTTTGTTCCTTTATATACTGTACAATTGGTGTGATCAGTATAAATATTTTTCCAATATATTTGCAATGCTTTGAATTATTAGAAAGTGAAAAACAGCTACTTATTGCTATTATAGTAAGTATATGATTTTACTGGTCTGGGCCACTTGACATAAAATTTAAATGTATGTAGCTCCTGAACTACAATGATTTTGACAATCCTGGTGTATGTTAATTATTCTATTCATCAACATATAAGATGAAAAATATCTCAAATTACATTTCTTGCACCTGTAGTATTAATATTATGCAAATCCAAATATGACATAAAGGCCTCCTGTGAGATGAGTAATGTGATGTTAAACCCGGGGAGTTTGGTGTCCCAGGCATCCCTCCTCCCGTCATGTATCTCCACCTCAAAAAACTTCTCATCCTCAGAAATACTGCATCTAAATCGGATTTGGTTTTGCACATCTGTCTGTATGTCAGTGTTTAGTGTGGGGTTGGGGCGTGTTTAAGTAGTTTTAAAGTGGGGGCAGAGAGAGGGAGTGCACATACAGCAAATTGGTAAATTATGCTGGCATTAGGATTTTGTAACAGGGCATAATCCACATGCCAAAGCCGATCTGTACTTTCTTCCCTACAATATTCAACTTTTATAAATGAAATCGCCTCATTTTACGCACTGCCATTAATCTGTCGGATTACACGTTGCAAGCAGTTTGAGTGTGGGTGGGGGCGTAGTGAACAGGGTTGTGTTAACTGGTGGTGAATTCAATCTTACTCCTTATCAGTGGATAAAATTAGGTAGAAAATTGTATAGAGTATACAATAACTTGGTTAACGTTACTTAGACCTAAAAATAAGATTGGTGGGGCTTCCAAAAAAAACTGCCAGCCAATCGCAGGGCACACAGAGACGAACAATTATCCACACTCACAATCACACCTATGGACAATTTGGAGTGTTCAATTAACCTGCCATGCATGTCTTTGGAATGTGGGAGGAAACCGGAGTACAAGGAGGAAACCCATGCAAGCACGGGGAGAACATGCAAACTCCACCCATGAAGGCCGAAGCCCGAACTCAATCTCACGTCCTCTGCACTGGGAGGCGGACGTGCTAACCAGTCAGCCACCATGCCGCCTTATCAAAGAATACCTGAATACATTTAATAAATTGAAAATAATTGCCATATCAGAAACATGGCTTGATAATGAAAAAGTGAGTGACATGGGACTGGAAGGATATGAATTGTTTGCAACAAATAGGGAAAATAGAAGGAGAGGGGGCGTCGCAATATATGTAGACAAAGCTCTAAGAAGCAGTAAAATTGAACATTTGACTACCACCATTGACAACAAAATGGAATGTTTAACCATTGAAAAATGCACCAAATGTCATTATAAGTTGTATGTATAGGACACCAGGATCATGTCTTGACATATTTATTGAAAAACTAATGAACATTCTCTGATACACAAATGATAAAAAACAAACACAAATAATGTGTGGTGATTTTAACATAGATTTTTTTAAATCCGAATGTACATCAGAAAACAACAGATTTTACAAATACAATGTATAGTAATAATCTATTCCTAGAATTATGAAACCTGACAGAATAACAATTGATACAGCTACACTAATAGATAACATATTTATAAATACAATTGACCATAAAATAGAAAGTGGATTTCTTATTAATGATATAAGTGATCATCTTCCGGTCTTTGCAATCTTCCAAGACTATTTTGATAAAAAAATAAAACCAACAATAACTTACACATCAGAAAAAAGACTAAGAACACAACGCTCCATGGCGGCCTTTAAGTTGGATTTAGAAAAACATAATTGGTCTGAGGTCTATTCAAATGATGATCCCAATGTCGCATACAGTGCATTTCAGTCTACCATTATTTCTCTACACAATAAACATTGGCCATTAATAAAAGTCACAAGAAAATATAAAGTCTAAATAAGGCATGGATGATGAAGGGGATAGAGCAGGGGTGGCCAAGTTTGGTCCTCAAGAGCCACTATCCAGCCTGTTTTCCATGTCTCCTTCCTTCAGCGCAGCTGAATCTAATGATCAGCTCATCAGCAAACTTTGCAGAAGCCTGATAACGATCCTGATCATGATACAGGTGTGTTAGTGGAGAGAAACGTGGAAAACAGGCTGGATAGTGGCTCTCGAGGACCGAACTTGGCCACCTTTGGGATAGAGAATGCATGTAAAAAGAAAAACATTTTATACAAAAGATATATTAAATGGAGAACTATGGAAGCTGAAATAAAGTACAAGACCTGAGCTAGTTATAAATCGTGTTACATAATATGCATTTTTATCACACATTGGTTTGTTTCCCCTTTAAATCCACAAGATCACATCGTAATTTTTCTTAAATTACATTACAATCGTAAGAATGTTGAACACAAGGTTCCTGAAGCTCATGAACAGCGTGTGACATTGTATTGTTTGTAGCCGGCCAGTCACTCATGTAAGGCCGCTGTTCCAACATAGCCATAACATACGCTTCCAATAAATCACTTTCTCCTCCCTCAGTAACACCAACGCGTATCACAGCATTAATTCCTGATTCAACCGTGCACAGCGTCTGACATTGTTTTGTTTTAGCCGGCCAGTCACTCACGTAAGGCCGCTGTTACAACATAGCCAAATCATACGCTTCCAATAAATCACTTACTCCTCATAATTCCAGATATAATCACGCCAGTCGTCTTCCTCATCACTATTCCAAATGTCACCCTCCCACGAGGGATCATACCTCCCATCCTGTAGTGCAGCTTTGGTTACAAAGGCGCGCACAATCTTCATAGACGGTTGCTGTTTCTTTTTCCTCGCCTTATTTATTTTGGCCACATGTAGAACAGATTGCTCAGCCATGTCCCGGTATTTCCCCAGCTGCACTTGTATTACTTGCACTTGTGCTTGGGCTACCGCTTTATCACCTTTTTCCTTCATCACCTCATCCTCCTTCTCATGTAACTGTCTTTCCAATTGCTTAATTTGTTCCGTTTGTTTTCGCCATGCAGAAGCCGTTAGTCACAACCGTCTCTGCAGAGCGTCTATCGGCTTTTTGCCAGTTACAGAAATTTGCTGTAGAGCCGCGGTTAGCGCTGTAGGACCACCTCCGTCTTTCAGCACTTCAGCCCACGGCTCCATTCGCCCGCCCCCCTTACGCAGCTCCTGAGCTACTGTACACGTGGGCGAACATTCATCCCAACCGGGTATACTTTCACTTTTGTTTTTGTCTTCCGACTTTTTCTCTTTTCATGGTGTCGACCTCGTTTGCCAGCTATGAACTGTTCACTTTTGAGGTGGGAAGCCTTGATCCTGTGCCATGAACCCCCCACCCAATACGATAAGGACTTCCTGAACGATTTTGCAAATTTACTGGCTGAAATTATACCTAATTATGATCAGATTCTTTTAGTGGGTGATTTTAATATACATGTGTGCTGTAGTGACAAGCATCTGGTGAGGGACTTTTTATTTCTTATTGATTTTTTTAATCTGACACAATGGGTGTCTGGCCCTACACATGAACATGGACATACATTGGATCTTGTTCTCTCTCACGGCTTGCATGTGTGCAATTTGCAGACCTGTGAGAATGTGTTCTCGGATCACATGCCCGTTATATTTGAAGTTGGTTTGTCTGGTCTCGCTGTCAAACCCCCCTCAATGCCGTCAGATTTTTAATCCTTCTACTGCTGACAATTTCTCAGCTGCTTTTAGTCAGTGCTGTACCTGCCCTGACTCTTTATCTGTGGATACGGACAAACTTAGTTCCTGGTTCCATTCCACTTGTCGGACTATACTGGACTCAGTGGCTCCTTTCAAATCCGTGCTGGCAAAAGCCAAACCTCAGCCTTGGCTTAATGAGACAACTCGCGCAGCCAGGCAGGAGTGTCGTAGAGCCGAACGCAAGTGGAAGAAGGACAAGTTGGAGGTTTCCTTTCGAAACCTGAAGGATTTTTGGTGCCATTACCAAAATATTGTCAAGCTAGCCCAACAGGAATATTTATCTAACATTATTGTTTCAAATAATCATAACCCTTGGGTACTGTTTAAAACCATTGACTCTGTGCTCAATCCCCCACAGCCTGCTTGCTTAGAAGCATCCCGTGAGACGTGCAATAGCTTTTTGAACTTTTTTATTAATAATGTTGTTACCACTAGAGCATTGATTCCTCCCCCAAACTCTTCTGATCTTATTGCTTGCTATCTGATCTCAATAGTATTTGATATATTTGAGCCAATGTCTCTGGAGTATGTACAAGACCTCGTTGCTCATATTAAGCCATCTGGCTCACCTTATGATGCTGTTCCCCCACTTAAAAAATAATAATAATCATTTCGAGCATCGGCCAATCTGTCCTGGCTATTATTAATAGCAGCCTTTCTTCTGGTACTGTTCCCTTAATTTTTAAACAAGCAGTTGTGCAGCCTTTGCTGAAAAAAAATGGTCTGGACCCTACTGTGCTGGCCAATTTTAGACCCATCTCCAAGCTGCCTTTTATTTCAAAATTTTTAGAAAAAGTTGTTTATGCCCAGTTGAAGTCCTTTTTGGGTGAGCATTGGATGTTTTCAATCCGGTTTTAAAACATTGCACAGCACAGATTCAGCCTTGTTGAAAGTTTTTATGACATTCTTCTTGAGAATGACAAGGGAAATTATGTCACACTTGTTCTGCTGGACCTTACAGCAGTGTTTGATACCGTGGATCATAAAAATCACATTTCTAGATTACAGTATGTTGTAGGTATCTGTGGTTGTGCGCTAGAGTGGTTCAGGTCATACCTTGCTAACAGAACAATGTGTGTAAGTCTCGGTAGCTCAGAGGCCTGTCTTGCTCCCCTTGTGTATGGTATGCCTCTAGGTTAAATTCTAGGGCTTCTTTTTTCATTATATTTACTGCCTCTGGGATCCATCCTTTGAAATCATGTCATTTTTTTTCACTGCTATGACGACACACAAATATATGTCCCTTTAAAAAAGAATGATGGTTACTCCCTAAAAAGTATTCTTGCTTGTGTTGAAGAAATTTGGTTGCTGTAATTTTGTTTTAACTTTAACAAAACAGAAAAGTAAATTGTTTCTAACTTGGGTTTTAAGATGGACAGTGGTTTTAAGTTTGACCAACAAATTGGTGCCGTAGTAAAATCCCTCTTTTTATCACTTGGACAACTTGTTAAAGTTAAGCCTTTTCTTTTAAATGAACACCCAATTTAAATCCATGCTTTTATCACGAGTAGCCTGGATTATTGTAATGCACTGTATTTTGGAGTTAGCCAGTCTTCTATGGCACGTCTTCAGCTGGTTCAAAATGCAGCTGCTCGCCTTTAAAACGGGTGCACGAAAGAGGTACCACTTTACTTTATTTTAGCCTCCCTCCTTTGGCTGCCTGTGCATTTTAGAGTCCATTTTAAGATTATTCTATTTGATTTTAAAACTTTAAATGGCCTAGCACCAATTTACCTCTCTGAGCATCTCCATCCTTATGTGCCTGCCCAGTGCCTCAGGTCGGCTGACCAGCTGCTCCTTGAGGTACCGAGGTCCAAACGAAAGCTCAGATGGGATAGAGCATTTTCAATCTGCGGCCCAAGACGTTGGAATAGTCTGTCTTTTAGCATTAGACTAGCCCCCTTCACTGTCCACTTTTAAAACTTGTCTTAAAACCTATTTTTATTCTATGGCCTTTAACACAACATAAGACTCATCTTTTTTAGTGCTTATTAATTTGTTTTACTCTGTTATGTTTTATGTTTTTATTTAAACTGTCAATCTATTATTATGCTTTTATGTTCACTGTACATGACTTTGTATTCAGATGCTGTTGTTACTAAAGTGCTTTATAGATAAAGTTGAGAATTAAGTTGATTTGCACGATGTTCTTGTTAAAAATGTTATATATAAGCTGTAAGGTTACAACTTACAACACTTCACAGCGATATTATCCTGTGTCAATTATAACAAATACAAAATATGAGACAGCCCCCACCCCCCCCCCCCCCCCCCCCCGCGCCCCCATGTTATTCTTAAGTGGGAAAAGAGTAAAAATCAGTAAACAAAAATTACATTTGCCCAGCAGAAAAAAATGCGGGTCTGAACGGGCTACGACGGCATATTATTGTCATTTCAACATGATTCACTGAGACAAAGTTTGATAAAGACACCATTGTGTTAAATGTGTCTTGCCTTTTAAACTACAGTTACAAATAGGTGTTATAATTTTCTGTATAAAAGTTTAAATGTACGCTGAAGGAAAACATCAATTAAATTGGCAATTTAAATCAACTAAAGTTGCTCTTTATTTCGTCGCCTAAAATGGCTATATTTTCGTCGACTAAAATTCGATTAAAACTAAAATATAATCAGATGACTAAATTATAACTACAACTTCAATACATTTTAGTAAAAAGACTATTATTAAAACTAAATTAAAATTTATTGTCAAAATGAACACTGCTTCATATCATGCCAAATGGCATTATTTTCTGATTTTTTCTCTCTCTCTCATCACATGGCCAAGTAGAATATGGAAACATGTTCCACATAAACACATTTTCCTGTCATACTATGCACGCATTCTCTGTCCATCTCTCACCCCACTTACACTTTGCATCTCTCTTCCTTTTCCCTCTTGGCTCCTCCAACAGACACTAATTCCATTTTATCAAATACAATCCCCCTTGTGTTGTGCTGCACATCATCTGACTTTGAGTAACTGTGGCCTCCCAAGGCTTGAGTGCTTTGAGTGTTTTCCTTCCCGAGCCCCTTTTTAATGTTTTAACATCAGCCTCGTACTGTCAGTACATATTAACACCCACAGGGTTGTGATATTTAGACACTATTCATTTTGTGAGCTGTACTGAGGATGCTTTTGGCACAGTAACCATAAAAAGCACTGCAACAATAAACACACTCATCCTCACCAGTGATACCAACTTTGTGACTTTCTCGCTAAATCCGGTGACTTTCCAAAGCCTCTTAGCGACTTTTATTGTCAAAAGTAACTAGCGTAAAATCTAGTGAATGGAGACTTTGTACATATCAATTTTTTTTTTCATTTGATTAAATTTGATATTCTAAGCATTTAACTCATTTACTCCCAAAAACTTATAAATATGTTCGATTTTAAACGTTTTAAGTGTCCCAAAGACGTATTTATATGTTTTTATGCTAGATCATACAGAAGGCTTTGATGCAGCCTCTCAACTGCAAAGAACGGTTGAAGAAATTGTAGTTATTAAACAAATGGCCAGGAGGTGGCAGCAGAGCAAAATAGATCAACCAGGGGCCATGCTGAAAAAAAAGCTCATTACTCACAATTCTAAATAGATTTGTGAATAATGATGAAACTTATATTCTAATGATAATTGCTGCAAAACGGAAACAGATAGAAACATACTTTTTTTTTCCTGATGAAAGAAGAGACTTTAATCTTTCTTCTGGTAGGTTCCATGTTTTTATAGCAATAGAACACAATATTCTATGGGCCTTGCAAAATCTGTCAAAATCCAGTAAAACAGCCGGGAGTGAAAGAGATTGCTTCTGTGAAAATGGCTGGGAGTGAATGAGTTAACAATACAGGACACTTTCCTTTCTTTTCTTTGGTCCTTCCTCGGTTCTCCTGACGGCGGTGTTCGGTTTAGGTGAACGGTATGGGATTTTTTAATAGGTTTTTGGTGAACTAATGAATACACACACACTCACGCACGCACGCACACACGCACATACACATACTCACCCACATACAAAATACTTAAAAAATAATAATAATAAAATAAAAAGAGAGCAATGATGATACATGTCAAATCGGTAAAACTACCGAATGAACAATACTGAGCTCTTTAAGAAAAATAAATGAATAAATAAAAAATTAAAAAAAATTTTTTTTTAAAACAATACAGGACAAGATTTATTTATATAATGTGGGTCTAGACCAGAGGTCGGCAATCTTTTGTACTCAAAGAGCTATTTGGGAACGTGTGTATCAGAGGTGTGGACTTGAATCATGTGACTTGGACTCGAGTCATAAATTTTACGTCTGATTAAATAATACATTGACACCAATGCAACAGCTTTGGCGGATTTTACTTTGAAGTCTGCCTGCATGGTTGCTTGAACGCCAGCTTGACTACTTCCCTTTGACATTTTGTCTTGCGTTATCAATGTTTTTATTGAAATTACATATTTTCTACCATCATTATCATAATGACACCCAGAAAGTATAATAAATAGCTAATTAAGGACACGAAGAAATTGCCAGTTAATTATAGCATCATTGTATGATTCGGTACAAGTCTCCGGTTGTTGCTTGGCTCACTTGCTTTTCTTATTGATTTCAATATTGTGGACCTATGATACTTTGTAATCCACTCAATGTTTAAACAAAGGGAATGTGCCTTAAATTGTCCTCAAATGTATTTTTCATTATTATAAATAAATAAATAAATAAATTTATAATTAATTTATAAAACACTAGCTTAAAAAAACAAAAAACAAAAATATAGCCATTTGGATTTTATTAACACAACTTCAAGTGCATTACAAGTACAATACTAGAGCTGCGGGCATCTATAAAGGGCCCTCGCAGCAGGGGCCATTTTGGGGTAATTGCACGTTAGGGTATTGGCACATTTGGGTAGTGGCACATTCGAAGCAGAATTTATTTGAAAATGGCATAATAAACCTTTACATATTATGGATGGTTTTTTTTGCCAGGTGTGATGAGTGTGCAAAGCTCAATGAGTTTTGCTCAATGTTAAGACCCTCAAAATCAGCGTCCGTTTTATTTATTTTTGCAATGAGTTGCCCTGATTTTAAAGTACATATATACACATCATCAATATTGCTTTTATTTTCCATACAGGACATAATAAATGAATAAATAATTAAAAGTACATATGTATTGATCGGTCTGATGCCACTAAAAAATTTGAGTGGTCGAAAGTAAAAAAAATATTCATAAATGACTTAGTTATCACACTTACAAAAGTATCAATATTTTGTACAAATATAAAAATACCATGTGTGGAGTGATATTTTGATATATTTTATTGTCACGGTGAATCATCAGACTTCGCGGCACCGTAACGGCCACGCCCGTTGGCGAAAAGTTACAATATTTGATGTTGGGCATGAACATTTAAAGGCTTTTCTGACAAAATTTCAACTGGATCCCTCAAACGGGCTCGGCACAATAGATAAAACACATTTCACACTACATTTCTTGTCACCACTAGGTGGCGCTACATGTATAACCAAATATTATCATATAGATATTTTCCAGCCGTGGCTATTAAGATGCATGAGAAGTTTGGGGTTTTTGGAGCTTGTACAGCGGAGTTATTAAGCATCTCCTCTTTTTTGATGAATTAAATATTAAAGGCAACATTTGAGGCCCCGCCCCCATCATATAGTATTTTAAAAAGTCAAGATTTTTTCCTCAGTTGTTGTCCCAGGTCTTGAGTAAATCGGATGAAAACTGTTGGCAAATGGGCAAAAAGAATGACCACAGTGAATGTGCAAAAATGGGCCAAAATTGGACATTCAAAACTTCATAGCTCCCCAAAAATTAGATCATTTACCAATAATAATAATAATAAAAATAATAATAATAATAATATGAACGGAAAACAATAGGGACCTCTGAGCTGTAGCTGCTCGGGCCCTAATAATAATAATAATACGAATGAAAAACAAGAGGTGTCAAGAAGGGTGTGGTTTAGTGGAGGACCCAGTCGCAGGGAGGAAAAATAGCCAGGCAAGGATGCAGTTGATTGAGCAAAAAAAAGATTGTAATTTCTATAAAACAAAAGCGAGCTTCCAAATTACCAGGGAAACCAAAACATGTGGAAAACAACAAGGCAAAACGGGCAGCATGACATGGGGGGAAAATCCAAGGCAAAAACGGGCAGCATCACAGGGGGAAAAACAATGAACCAACACAGACAGAGGGGAGACAGCAGACTAAATACACAGACACTAACGACACAACAAGACACACCTGGGGCAAGACACAAGTGGCTGAGGGCACTGATTGGATCACACGAGGAAGGGCAGGATCACACTTAAACAAGACCAAGGGAGACACACAAGGAAAACAGAACCCAAAACATGACAGAACCCCTCCCTCGAGGAACGGCTTCCAGACGTCCCTAACACAAAAAAGTCCAAAAACAGGGCGGGCGGAGGGGGGCATGGAGGCGGGAACCTGGCACACCCATCAAGGTCAGTCCGGGGGGCGTCCCGGACACCAGACGAGGGGAGCCCGGCGGCGCCGGTCCGAAGGGCGCCCCGGACGCCACACTGGAGCAAAGGGCGACCACAACGTGCGCCGCCAGACAAGGAGAAGACGGCAGTGGGATGTGCACCTCCTGTCCACACTCAAGGACTTGAAGCCGCCATGGAAGAGGTGAAGAGACTTTGCACGAGAGCGACCGAGGCAAGGAGGTCAGGGGCTGCAGCGGCACAGGCGGGGATGCCCGGGGCGGCAGCGGCGAGCCGGCACGGGGACTTGAGGCTGCCGTGGCAGACGTGGCACAGGGACTTGAGGCTGCCGTGGCACGGGGACTTGAGGCTGCCGTGGCACGGGGTCTTGAGGCTGCCGTGGCACGGGGTCTTGAGGCTGCCGTGGCACGGGGTCTTGAGGCTGCCGCGGCACGGGGTCTTGAGGCTGCCGCGGAGCCGGCACGGGAACCTGGGGCTGCCGCGGGGCCGGCACGGGAACCTGGGGCTGCCGCGGGGCCGGCACGGGAACCTGGGGCTGCCGCGGAGCCGGCACGGGAACCTGGGGCTGCCGCGGAGCCGGCACGGGAACCTGGGGCTGCCGCGGAGCCGGCACGGGAACCTGGCGCTGCCGCGGAGCCGGCACGGGAACCTGGAACTGCGGCGGCAGTCGTGGTTCGGGGACTTGGAACTGCGGCGGCAGACGTGGTTCGAGGACTTGGAACTGCGGCGGCAGACGTGGTTCGGGGACTTGGAACTGCGGCGGCAGACGTGGTTCGGGGACTTGGAACTGCGGCGGCAGACGTGGTTCGGGGACTTGGAACTGCGGAGGCAGACGTGGTTCGGGGACTTGGAACTGCGGCGGCAGACGTGGTTCGGGGACTTGGAACTGCGGCGGCAGACGTGGTTCGGGGAGTTGAAGGTGCGACAGACGTGTTTCGGGGAGTTGGGGCTGGTGACTCCGAGCGCCACCAGCTGAAGCCCAACGACGCCCGACTCCCTCAATCAAGGACGACAGCAGGTCCATTTGGGCGGCCATGGCGTGCTGGAGCTCCTCATGGCGTGACAGGCGCGCCTCCTGATTCCACATCTTGGCTTTCAGCGCTCCCGCTGGGTCCTTCTCAGGTCAGTTCATTCTGTCAAGAAGGGTGTGGTTTGGTGGAGGACCCAGTCGCAGGGAGGAAAAATAGCCAGGCAAGGATGCAGTTGATGGAGCAAAAAAAAGATTTTAATTTCTATAAAACAAAAGCGAGCTTCCAAATTACCAGGGAAACCAAAACATGGGGAAAACAACAAGGCAAAACGGGCAGCATGACATGGGGGGGGGGGGGGGGGGGGAAATCCAAGGCAAAAATGGGCAGCATCACAGGGGGAAAAACAATGAACAGACACAGACAGAGGGGAGACAGCAGACTAAATACACAGACACTAACGACACAACAAGACACACCTGGGGAAAGACACAAGTGGCTGAGGGCACTGATTGGATCACACGAGGAAGGGCAGGATCACACTTAAACAAGACACAAGGAAAACAGAACCCAAAACATGACAAGAGGGACCTCACAGCGGTAGCTGCTCGGGCCCTACTAACGTAAGACAGGATACTTTGTTATTTTATACATGGACCATGTATAAAATAATTCTGTATCTTACCTTATATTTGCACTTATTTTGAGTTTATGTATATATTTTTTAACTCTTTGACCGCCAAAAATGTTTAATAACGTTT
Source organism: Leptonotus elevatus (assembly GCF_054856555.1). Lineage (NCBI taxonomy): Eukaryota > Metazoa > Chordata > Actinopteri > Syngnathiformes > Syngnathidae > Leptonotus > Leptonotus elevatus. The sequence goes on from NC_141245.1 coordinate 1,278,681, forward strand.
AGTAAAATCCAAATGAGTGCCGCCAGAGAGAGGCATGTTAACTAGAGTTTAGCACCTTTTAACTCTTTTACTGCCAAAAACGTTAAATAACGTTTAGTAAAAACCCACGGAGGGGCGCCAAAGACGTTAAAAGACGTTCACTATGTTTTTTTGTTTTGTTTTTTTAAACGGGTGGAGGAAAGCCTTGGCAAGCTGTGCTGAAAGTATCAAGCAGGTCGAGTTAGTATAATGCCTATTTTTGGGCACTAGATGGCAAAGATGACTCTCTTTGGACAAGATCGGGTAGGCGTCAGTAGAAGACGTGAGGCGGAGCTAGAGTGTTGAGGGGAGAATGGCTGAAGAAGCGAAAATGGCGACCGGTTGCAAGCAGCTCACGCTTGAGCATTTTTTTCAGACGAAAAGCATCGACTAATGCTAAAGAGCACCTTGATGATGATGATGGTGACTCCGAGGTTGACGCCGAAGTTGGAAGTGCTGACGCGGCGGCTTCGATCGCGTCGTAAAGCCTCACCGGCTAGCGATGCTAACGGCGGAAAACGAGCACTTCTGCACAGGCGGGCGTTCAATCGGACGATGAAGAGTACCCTGAGTCCAATGCATACTCATCGGAGGAGTGGGTACAGTCTGATCACGGAGAAGACACTGGTTCTGGACTACGATTCCACCATGAATGGAGTGGATAAGATGGATCAGAACATCTCTTACCACCCAGTATAGGAACTGAAGGACATGAGGAAGCCAGACGTAACACCAGGTCACCGTATCATGATCCTGAGAGTAGACTTGATGACAACACGGCCAAACACACACTGCAGTATATACCTGCTACTCCCCGGAAAAAAAGGCCGGCAAGAAAGTGCACGCGAAGGGGCAATCGCAGTGAAACTAATCTGTGGTGCAAATCCTGTTGCGTCCCCTTGCATGCAGGGGAGTTTTATACAATATACCTCACAAAAAGAAAAACTGTGTAGTTGAAACATCCACACAATTGTAAATAGTACCACAGTTGTAAATAGTTTGCCAAATTGTTTTGTCAAATTGTTACACTGTTGAATGTAAATAAACGTATTTTGCTATCAAAAAACACTTTTTCATTGTTGGTGGTAGTGTTTTACAGAAGTAAAGTACTGTTTAGATGTTTGTGGCATCATTCATGGAAAAAAAAGGTGTCAAATTCACTAGAGTGCATGAAATAATATAATTTCACTAAAAGCTTGATTTTCTGTGGACCTTGAAAGATCAGTCAAAAAGCTTGATTTTCTGTAGACCTTGAAAGATCAGTCAAAATGCTTAAATCAGCTGGCACCCACACATCCTCTTTTCTGAAAATGCTTGGCAGTCAAAGAGTTAATTTAATGGGCAAAATAAAATAAATAAAATAAATTAAGACAAAGTTCTATTTATCTGATTTCATTTAGGTGTAACGGTGCGTGGTTTTGAGTCCATAACATACATGCTCTACACAAACAAGATGTGCAGCAGCAAGGGCAGATGGTCGTACACTCGTGAGACTTTTCTGAGGCTTGCTGGAGACACTTGGACTTTGTCTCAAATTTGTATTTCAATGACCATCATTGTTGGGGGCTGGTGGACATTAGCAGAGGGTTGGTTAGATGGCTGTCCTTGGGATATTACAGTTCTTCTCAAATGCTAAAACACAAATGCCACTCCTCTGAACCAAATGATCAGTTGTCTGAACACATTTAACTCATTCAATGCCATTGATGGCTATCGACGTCAAAAATTCATTCAAACTATTTCTATTAGTTTCACATTTTTTTCCACTTTTGTTAACAAGAGTATGAAAACCTAGGAAGAAAATTATTGTACATTTAGAACAGGTATAAAATGTGATTAGTCATGAGTTAAGTCATGCAATTAATTACAATTTAAAAATGTAATCATCTGACGCCTCAAATTTTTAAATAATATTTTCTTTTTTATTTAATTACTTAATTATTTAAACTAAAATCACAAATTGTATATCTGTTCTAAATGTACAATACATTTTTCTAGGTTTTCATACTCTGGTTAACAAAAGTGGAAAAAATGTGAAACTAATAGAAATAGTTCAAATGAATTTTTGACGTTTATAGCCGTCAATGGCAGTGAATGAGTTAATAAATGTAGCCCTCATTTGGCAATACCATAAACACCTTTCAAATGAAGACACAATTCACAAGACACAACGTTGTCATAAATCTAAACACGTTTTGCCTTGCTAAAACACAAGTTGCAAAAGAACTCTGCTCACATTCTCAAATAAAAGCTCATGTGATGCAAAATGCTTGCCACAGTCAGCAATATTTGAACACAATCTACACAACTGCCGTCATTCATTACACACAAAAATTCTAAATTGAAGACACTTGTTGCTAATGATGTGACCGCACCTATGAACTCAAGTTTGGAGTTTGCTGGAGATTCAAAACAAACACAATGGATAGAGGCAGAGAGTCAGAGGAAAAGGAATTTGAGTCAGAGGAGTGAGAGGAGCAGACCTACAAGGAAGAGGAGAAGATCCAGGAGGGAGAGCAATACAACCTTGCACCATCATTACCGACGAGATGTGAGCAACGGTCATTGACCATGTCAGTGTACATGGCATGACAATGGCTGAAGTGATGATTTGGGAAAATGTCAGCTTCCACAGAACAAACCAAATCAGAAAGTGGATCGCCACCAACAGTAACCCGTTTTTAAACATCTGTCTGCCACCCTACTCGCCTTTCCTGAATCCTATAGCGGAGTTCTACTCCTTCATGGAGATGGAAGGTTCAGATGGAAGGACAGACACCAGAGAGAGCCTCCGAAGGGCAATGGAGCTGGCCTGTGATGACATCCCAGTGAAGGCCTTCTTTTGATGGATTTGCCATTCTAGGGCGTTTTTCCCGCGGTGCATGGCAAGGGATGGATGAATGAGGTGATGTGTGAGTGTGGTGTGAAGTAAATATTGTAAAAAAAAAAAAGAAGAAAATTCACACCATGGACATGTTTTCAATGAGTACTGTTGTGTGCAATAGATTCTCTGTTTTTGCATTGAGTTGTGTAACTTGTTGCAGTATCAGTAGTGTGCATACAGTATTTTCTATAGATTTAAACTCTTCATGTGAAAATCACAAATCTAAATGCCCAATCTTCTACAGAGATATATTCTAAGAAGATCCGTTAAAGTTTTTACAAATATGCACTGGCAGTTATGAAACAAAGGCCCTTCTCTCAAATTGAACATTGTGTTTTCAATTGTTTTGCTGTAATGTGTAATGATGTGTATAGTGTTTACATTACATTACATTGAAAGCTTCGAGCTTCTCTTTTGGTGTGAAAGTTTGAGTTTTCAAAAGAGAAGGCGTGGTTGTGTTTATGTAGCTTTAGAAAAGTGTGTTGTGTTTACACATTGGGGAAAATAGAGCTAGCGTTTGTGAAATGTGTTTTCGCGTTTGAGAGAATCTGTAAAACAGACTTTGGAATTTGGGACGCTCAATCTGAAGTCTACATTGTATCGCCGCACAAATAAGTCTATACATACTTTTTTCTTTTTAAAGCTAAGATAAATTCAGGTGTGAAACTCCGGGTCCGTTGATGCGTTGAAACACATGTGTTGATTGTAGATAGTTTCTATAAGAATATGAGTGAAGTAGTAATTAATATTACTACTAATAGTAATAGTATACTAACCCACCATAGCAGCAGTAGGTAAATCCATGTGCAATACAATATAAAAATCAACACTAATATTGTTTCAGGTAAAGTAAATCACATAAGCTTCATTAAGCTATGCGCTATCTGCACATTGATGCACTGATAGAGAACTAATGGAATAAACATTATTATTTTAATAATATCATTACCCCTATTCTGATTTAACAATGCATTATTCAAGGGATTTCTCCACCTCAAACACAATTCTGACAAAATGTTCATCGTCCTGATAAAATTAGTACATATAAAATTGTCACTAGCATGTTTTCACACATCGCCTGAGTTCTCACAATAATCCTGTTACACCAGTGGTATTTTTATTATTATTTTCTAACTACATGCATTTGGCATCAAACATGTTCTTTTTATTAAGATTACAGGTTGTTTGCATTTATTAGTGATTTATTTATCACCGTCACCCATTTTTAAGATTTTTTGTTTTTTGGTTGACGTTCGTTTTACCTCACCTTTGACATGCAAGATATGTACTTATAAAAAAGAATTGGGTACACGTCATCGCAGATGATCTAACTATCCAATACTGATTGAACAAATACACCCTTAACTCAAATCAACTTACGCTAGTGTTGAGACACAACATTCTCATTGTGATGAAGCTTTGACATTTTATAACAGAGCAAATAGGGATTGCATAATCACATTGCACCGAGAGTTGTGGCCGATCCAACATCTCCAACATTTCTTGAGGGGGAAAAAACTCCAACAACCCCACACCCCTCATCTACATTAGGTATAAAATAATTAATTAATCTACAACAAAAACAATAACTCCATGAGAGCCAACTAGCCCAAAGAGGATAGACAATGGATACACCTGGATATTGTCCCTAGGTTTTTCACAGATGTCCTTAAGATTCACCAAAAGGAAGGACTTTCACTCTACGGGAGAACTGCAAACAGCAGTCAGACATCTCGGATTGGGTTTTGAACAATGAGAGGATTTGTTATTCTATTACAGGTATCGTTAAAGACTGACTTAGTAACCCTTTCTTAGGTAGATATTTTTTCTAAAGTAATGTATTCTGTAAGAGAGTTAGACCAATGGATAATGTGAATCAAATGTTTTCCAGTTCGGAACTATTTTATTTTTTATTTTTGCAACAGTCATAGAAACCAGTAGTGGGGTTTTGTATTTAAGAGGATGTGAAGTGTCCCCCTAACAAGCAGAGTGACGGTGAAATTGGCATTATGTGGTCCAAGCAGGCAAAGAGATTTTCAGTGACCATTATCCAAATATTGTGAACTGGTTGACAGACCCTTAAGGCATGCATATTGTCAATATTGCCTTGTGTACATTGTGAGCAATTATGTTTGTGTATGCTCGTCTCATTTTATCCTGGGTGTTATATGTATAGTTTTCTTTTTACTGTATTAGCTGTAGATTTGTGTTGGTAGTGATAGAAAAATCTTTCTATTAATTTGTATCCAAATATCAGGGGTTGAAAGAGAGAGCTAGGACATTTTTATTTTGTCATGACTTCCCGGATGTATCCATTTAAGTATGTATTGTAGTTGATTAGCAAGAAAGTAATAAAGACAATTTGGTACTTCTAAGCCGCCTCATGATTTTTTCATTCTGAAGTGCTTTCAAAACTTAAAAAAAAAAAAAGAAAGAAGAAGATATCCTTAGTTTTTTGTTATTCCAAAAAATAATGATAATGGTAAAATACAGTAGTTGATTTATTCCAATTAATTGAGTAGTGATATATCCTAGAGAAATTATTAATAATGTTAAATGTTTCTTGCAGTGATACAGAAGGGTTCTGTAAATATTATATGTGAATATAAAATATAAAATTCTTAGAAATTATCAAATACATTATTTATTTCCAGAGGGTTTTGTGTATCGTTGCCTGCGGGGTCCAGTATTGATGGAAAAAGTACTTTTTCTTTGTTATGTTGTAATGAGTTTACCAACAATTTGCTCGATTTAAAGGTCCCATCGTATGAAATTGCACTTTAGTGGGGTTTTCTATCAACCAGGTATGAAAAAAGTCCATCCGTGACTTCTTTAGCTTTCTCCTCCTTTCTAAAATGTGTGCTTCAAACGGGCAGATTAAACTTCCGTGATTTAGTGACGTAAAAAAGACACGGAAGTGCACTCGACCCAGCCCCCTCGGGTTAGTGGCACCACCTCTGGTAAAGGTTTGTCACGCCCACTGAAATTCGAGAAGCTGGCTGTGCCTTTCTTTTTCTCTACCTGCTAGCAAATGCTCCATGGAGAGGGTGGAAATATTGATCAGAAAAAAGTGGTTGGTTCCTTTGTCCCAAGTCTTTGAGAAGACAGTGGATTAATTTTATTTTTGAAGGATGTGTACTGTTGGAAATCATTTCTCTGATTTCTGCGTGTTCAAATAAAATTCAAAGTTGAAGTCTCGTGGAGAAGTTTTGCTAGCTTTATTTCAGAATCTGAAAGACATCTCTAGAACCCGGCTCAAATAGCCCTGATCCAAGAAGTGTAACATTCTCAAACAACACTCACCCATATATACCTAACAGTTCCCACCCCTTTATTGATAAGAAGTACATTTTGCCCTTCCAGGCATAGCCCAACCCATGTGGCACATCCTGTCAAAACAAGAGTCTTAAAGTCTACACATCCCCCAGTTTTATCTTTATTTCAGGAGGTGTCTTGATCAACTCAAAGGAGGTAGGCAAACACCCGGCCCCCACCACGTCCTGGCTCCAGGGTTGTTTATGGACCGACCTTTTGTTAAAACACCTCTGGTTTAGATTAAATCAGACACCTCACTATTGACAGGGAAGAGGACCAAGACCACAGATAAACTAACATATGGGGAACAGTTGTATTTATCTAACTAAAATCAAAAACACTTTGAAGAATATATATTGAAACAGAAAAACAATGTTAATAATCCAACATTCCCTCATTTGAACTATGCTATAGTTCAACACCTTAAGACATTGTTTTTAAAGGAAAATACCAAATCAGATTAACATTGAAAGAAGTGTCGTGATGTCACAGCTTTTGTAGATGTTTTCTCTTCTCTCAGCCATCTTGTGATGAAGTTCTTTGTTGAGTGAAAAGAGTGTCGCAATAGTTTTTCTCTTCTTTAAGAATCTGGGGTAGACTACCCAAATTCTTCGATTTGTCACCGGGATTATTCTGCCCGAAAATGTGACTCTTCGTGGAATGATTGCCCAAGAAAAGGCACTTGATTTTGACCTCCGTCCAATAAGGTCAAATGATGTCCTCAAACGGCAGCTCCGGAACATCACATCGGGACATCAGCTGACGTTGTTTTCCCAGTTGGAGGTGATGAGATTGATGATCATCAGTTGATAAGATAGCTGAGCCTGGCACGTCTCCGGAAGCCTTGTAGACCAGATGTGGAATGTCGTCTCCATCCTTCTTTCTGTGCAGCGAACTGCACAAGATTTCCTCTCCGACCCCCTGGGGCCGTTCTCCTGAGTGCAGAAAATTTTCATTTTTAGTTTCTCATAAACTCACATAAATTTTATTTGGAGGAAAAAACCCTGATAGTTTTTGTTAGTTGGGATTAGTAAATGTTATTTGATTAAGATCCGTAGGTACTGCACTGTTGGAACAGGAAAATATCTATTTTTGTGACATTGAAATAGAGCCCAGCCTTTGATTGAGTTGAATGACATTCGCTCATTCATTAATACACAGACAGAGCTTATAAATATTTATTTTTCAATTACCTTTAATATAATTGTAGGTAATTTTCTTACCTCGACATTTACTGTTCTAAAATTTGCATAACTGTGCCTTTCACCATCCTGAAAGGAATCATTTTACTAGCATATCATACATTCTCTTCCCAGAATCTCACGACCTTTCGAATCGTGACATCCTGAAAAAAGCTCACATATATTCATATCATATATACTCTTTTGCAAACACTGGGCTCCAAACATTACATTTTTCTGAGATAAAATATATAATATAATATAATTACCTTCATTGGCGATATTTTCATTATTGTCCTTGCTTGCTTCTGACTTACCTTTTCTTCCGCTCTTGTTTTGTTCCCTGTAGATTTCTCCAAACTCAAACTGTGAATTATCCCATTCAAACACACCCTGTCAAATGGAGTGTAGGCGATACCCCACAACCTTTGTAATTTTGTTTTTAAGTTTGTTTTTCATTTTCTAACCCACAACCTTTTAATTTTGTATTGAATTTTCTAATTCGTCTACATTGGTTAATATCTTAAACATGAACTGTCCTTTTGTTCATACCTCCCTCATTTTGGCAAAGATCTACAGATCTTTACAAACACGCATTGCACATCAAAGGAAGACACATCAAAAAACCCCGTTAGTTCATAAATAAGGACTGCCAGACTACAGCCTCCCGCAAAAGACGTCGTAAAATTCACAACTCTCAAAATCAGATTGTGAGACAACCGAGATAGCCGCAGGACACTCTTCTACAGATTAGTGGGGCTCGTAAAAACACAGCACAAAAAATATCTCTGGGATTTATAAATCACAGTGCTGTGAGAGAAAAAATAATAATAATCGAAAATTAATCATCAAACTTGCAGTTATTTGTTGAATAACAATATCTCAGTATGATAAGACGTAAGTTTTAATATTATGTATATAGAACATATACTTTTGTGAAGACTTCTGGGAAGACTTCTACTTAATGCTGCACCTCGTATTTAACTTTAACTGCAGCTGGACGGAGCCCAGAAAAAATTTCCCCACAGGGAAAACAAAAGTTTCTCGTATCGTATTAGTTAAATTCCCATTGTACCAATTCAGAAACTGATTATCCCAAGAAAATAGGCAAAAATTTAGTAGGCCCTTCTCAACAATAAAATAGAGGAACTAAGATTGAAATTAATTTTTTTCCAATCCCTCATTCCAAATTCACATATGTCGTGTTCAATTTCCTGAAATACCTTGCTATAGATCACAGTTCCCCATCCAACACATTAAAAATGCCTTGCATATCACTATGTAGCATATCTCTGAACAAGGATCACATCCCATTCCGACCACCAACTTTCTTAGTCCAGTCCCCCAGCAGAAGGCAGGACGGCAGCTGTTGTCAATGTTCATTCCTGGCCAGCAGGGCGGCTGCTGTGGCAGCAATGTTCAAAGCAGGCATTTAGATTTCCTCTGGATGCAAAACAGCCATAGGGGAGAAGTCACTGGAATGAGGTGTGTACACAGTCACTGGGCATTGAGGAATTTGAGCATTACGACTGTCTGTAGGCACAGGAGGAGAAAGACTTGTGCTGCGGCGCGAAGCTCTTTGACTCTTTGTCACGTACATCCAAACGTTGGAAATTGCTGTCTGCAATGGCGGACCCGATGACACATAGTCTTTCTGAGAGCTCCCCTGACCAAAAAATGCACACTCGTTGATACAATGCATTAAAAATGCCAGATTGAGGATGTGGGATTATAGCAAGATAGTTCACTTCCTGATTTCTCAAAAATATTTCAAACTTATTCTTTATAGAATGCCCCTCAAAAACAGCCACCAGAAATACTTGCAAATACAACGTATCAGTAGAGCTGGGCGCATCCCGTTTGCAGATAGTCATCAAACCCCATCCGCTTTGGAACTTAAGCATCAGTTTCTGAAATGACACACTCAGAAAAAAAAACAAATATTAAACATCATAATCATTATGTTTACTACAAAAACATTTATAACTTCTTATTCAACTATCCTAAATCCAGCCACAGCTGTACGGATATAGGGATAATTATTTTAACTCAACATAGCTCAATACAAAATGCTATTATTTCATCATTATTCCTTTTGTTGCAATTGCCCAAAAAAGAAAAAGTTAACCTGGCTCGTCTTTATCAAAAATAGTATAGTATAAAAGACTGTCAATTGCAGTCACTAAAAAATAAAAACACTAAATTAATATTCTTCTACAAGAACTTAGCAACAGCCTTAAAAAACTGTTACTTATTTTATGTTTTATCATCCTTCTCTTACCTATGAAAGAGAAAAACTCACAATACGAGGACACATGACTAATCCCCCACTCACACTCAAACCCCACCTTTTTCCATTCAGAGGAGGAGAGAACATTTCTTCATTTAGCATTCCTCAACATCGCAAAACCCATTTTACCACATTCCTTTTCATTACTTTATTCCATCAGCCATCATCTCACCAGTCTAAACTTACCCAAAACCAACTTACAGTTAAGAATATTGAAGAAAACAAACAAAACCTCCCAATATCCAAACACTTCCAATACAACCCCAACAGAGCAGCCCCCACCTTTTTTAGAAGCTAGTTCCCCCACGATCACTCAACAAGTCTCCCACTTACTCAAACCTTCGAAAATACCCACGCACACCCTCTGCACTTCCCCACTGGCCTTCACCTGCCACAGCTTAATTGTTTCCGTAGTTATTTTTTGTCCTAATTCACCTTCACTCACCATCAGTTGTAAGGTTGGGCTGTACCCCGCTGCATGTTTTGCAGCCCTGTCTGCGGAATCATTTCCCACTGACACAAAATCATTAGTTTTTGAATGTCCTTTACACTTAATTACAGCTACTGCTTTACGCAGAAGCAAAGCTTTTTTTAAATCAAATATGTCCTGATGGTGTTTGATAGGCGTCCCTGAAGCAGTCATAAAGTCATTTCTTTGCCATTCTTTCATGGCTGTGTGTATCACTACATGTCCATACACGCAGAGTCAGTGTAAATGTTCACAGTCTTATCTTTTGCTAACTTAAGTGCAGCTATCACAGCCACTATCTCCGCTCTTTGAGCTGACTGTGGTCCTGTGAGTCTGTCTGCCACTAACAGATCAAAGGATGCTCCAATCATCTGTGTTACCGCAAAACCTGACTGAAGTCCTTCATTGCCCTTAAAACAACAGCCATCAGTAAATAACGTCAAGTCTGAGTCATTTATTGCGGTATCATAAAGATCTTTTCTCAGTGAGTTGTCTTCCAGAATTCGTTGAGTGCAGCAGTGGGATTGTCCCTCAATCATGCCATCTGCCATGTTAGCCCCCTCATGTACAAACAAAATGTGAGGTTGTGTTAGAACTGATTCAATCTTTCTCTGTCGTCCTCCTGTCATAGTAAATGCTTGGCTGGTTATGTATTGTACTGTACTATGAGCTGTACGTACTGTCAGCGGATGATGTAGCACAATATGAGATGTTTTCTGAATCAAGCGAGCTAATGCTGAAGCAAAAGCTGCGCACAGCGGGTGACGTTGTTCATATCTTTCCAGAGGTGTTGATGCATAAAGACAAACATGTCTATTACCATCTTCCCCCTTCTGAAAAAGAACAGCCGACACACTGCTGGATTTTTCAGAAACATCAAGGAAGAACATTTTAGTGTAGTCAGGAACTACAAGAGCTGCAGCTGAAGACAAAAATTGTTTCAGCAGAACAAAAGAGTTCTCAGCAGCTTGTGTCCAATTTAGAACAAGCGACAGGTTTCTCATTCCCTTTTTATTCACCAATTCTCTCAGTGCGTGAGTCAGTTCCGCAAAATCCGGAACATGATGTCTGGAAAAGTTACACAGACCCAGAAAAGCCAACATTTGTTTAACATTTGTCGGTTTAGGATGGTGCAAAATGTCATCTTTATGCGACGGAGAAATACCTGTTCCATGCCTCGATATAAGTCGACCCAAGAATGAAACCTGAGGCCGGGCAATCTGAAGTTTGCTTTTGGAGCACTTCAAGCCCACCGAAGCCAGGTGACTCAAAAGGAGCTGTGTAGCTTGAAGGCAGGACTCCTCGGATGGCGCAGCAAGGAGCAGATCATCTACATACTGCACTAAAAGAACATCAGTAGGAAGTTCGAGAGGTGACAGCAATTGCCTAAGAGAAGCATTGAAAGCACCAGGAGACAGCACAAAACCCTGAGGAAGCCGGGTGTAGGAATAACATTCATTATTCCACAAAAATACAAAATACTTCCTCATAGACAAGTCAAGAGGAATGCAAAAAAATGCATTTGCAAGGTCAACGCAGGTAAAATGCGTGTGCAACGGAGATATCTGTGACAGAGCTGAATGAGGATTTGGCACCGGCAGCGAGGGTGTCAGAACTTTAGCATTAATTGCCCTGAGATCATGCACCATTCGAATTCACCAGTATTTTTCTTTACTACTGGGAGAATGGGAGTATTGTAATCAGACCTATCCATCTTACAAAGAACTCCTGCTTTCAGCAACCCATCAATTGTTACTGAGATGCCAAGTCGCCCCTCCTCCTTCATCGGGTACTGTGGTACCCAAACGGAGCCAGGTTTCATTTCAAAAGTTACAAGTGCAACGTTACACAGACCCACATCAGTCGGGTCAGTAGACCACAGTGCAGCAGGCATGGATTGTAAGATGTCACCAGCAAGCTCACTGTCAGATGTCTCTCGGCCATGATGTTGGTCCAAAAGTTGATGTTCTAAGACAGACATGGAAATAAACAAATCAGATTTAATCCAATAGGCATCAAGAGATTTGGAATACAGTAAATCTGTATGAATAGAAGGCTGCCAATCCGTCGCTTTTGTGCAAGCCAGGACAAATGGACCTAAATCCTTCGCCGTATGCTGGGATGACACCATCAAAGAAATGTGAGGATGACATGCCAGCACAGATACACCAGGTGGTACTGCCATCTCATACCATCGAGATTGTTCCTCCGTCAGATCAACCGAAAAAGCCACTCCGGCAGGTCCTGCAAACAGATCACCCACACGCAACTCCCAAACATTGTCAACAATTGCACTGAAAGCTTCACTGTATAACTCATCACCACATCTGTCGTAAAATAGTGTACAATGTATACAATCCGATATCACATCATATGACCTGAGATGTCGCACCCAGGAGGACCAAGTTTTCCAAAACATCTCCGCTTCCCTCCAGCCAGGGGAATCAGTGTCAAACCTTGCCCAGTACATGTCAGCAGAGGAACATGTCATGGCGTGTGAAGTCACCACAGGGAACTGGGAGGAGACATTCGAGGAGGAATCACCCCCGCAGTGAAAAGTATGTCCATCTGGGAATTGAAGCGTCAGCCCCTCTGGCCCACATTGGATCAATGGAGCAGTCCTTATGAGAAGATCCCTTCCCAAAAGATTCACAGGACAACTTGGAGCATATACAAACGAATGCATAAATGTTTGCGAGCAGCACTTTGTCTGCAACGGGTTCGTCATGTGCAGGATAGTGTTTTCTCCCTTGAATCCAACCAATGAGATGCCATCATTGGAGAGCGTACTTCCATTTGGTAAAGTCATAATGGTAGAGTGGCGTGCTCCATTGTCTACCATAAATGATAAAGTAGTTCCGCTCACCTTTAATGCAATCATAGGCTCCTGCAGTGCACATAAGGTGGATTCTGGGTCCCGTCATTGCGGAAACTGTCCGCTATGTGGCGGCAGAAATCGCTGATTCGGCACCGGCGGATACTGTTGCTGGGATGAAGTCTGGCGTGGAGGAACATTTCGTGACTCACGTCCTCTTGGCTGGTAATAGCCGCGTCCGCCCTGTAGACACCTGCCACCCCTGCTTCTCCCACGTAGTTGATGTCGACAGGTGTTCGCCCAGTGGCCGAAACGTCCACAATTGAAACACTGGTCCTGGCTGATAGCTGATCTCAATTGATACATAGCACATCCAGAAACAACCACAGGCGGCGAGACAACAGTAGACGCTGGGAGTGCAAAAGACTCGTCCCGCTCCAATTTTTCCACAGAGACGGTTACGCCAGCTGCGCAACCATCTGCCGCGGCCGTCAAAATCGGTGCCTGCAAATCCTGCAGCATCTGAACCGCAGATTCGTACGGCGAGTCTGTAAACGGGTTAACCTCAAAATCAGACACTGTCTCATCACCAGCATGAGTCAGCGCCCCCCGAGCGACGTCCACGGAACTGCCCAACGCCAACATTTGTAGTTCGTTCACCACGACAGTTTTATATTCTACTTAAGTAGTATTAATATTTATTAATGCAGTGACATCTCACTTATATTATGATAGTTCAACAGGGTAAATTTATTCGACAACGTTCAACAACTTTTCAAGAGCAACAAAGACGCTCACAAAACACACATAGAACACACATCACAACACAGAACATACACACACAACGAAACACGTGACCTATCGTTCCGAACAGACAGCAGTTCCGTCCAATTCCGCTGTGCCAAAACTGTCTCTCTTTTACTGCATAATTTATGCAAGGCGCTCGTTTAAAGTAACTCGTCATGTGCTGTCGAATTAAACCGTAGAGGAAAAAAGTAACCACACACGGTAATCCTGACCAACCAAACTGCAAATGCAGGAGCGCAAAACCAAAACAAAATCACGTAATCTAGCGATCGCAAATATAACGGCATAAAACCCAATGTCCGTTGTAATCGACCTGACTCCCCCAACTGTTCAATTTCAACAGCGCGCGCAATTTTAAAATAACTTATTACGTGTAAATGGACGTTTTAAACAGGCGACATGTACTACCTGAAAGAACAATCCCAACCAATCAAACTGCCGAGGGCAGGCGCGTCCACTATGATCTCCAGAATTATCAGTGGATCTTCAAATATCCACGAAACCCCGTATCCTCTTTATCCTTATATTCAAAAAACAACTATCATAGTCTATCGAATCCTTCACAGCGAGAAATAAGAAAACAAAACAAATTAATAAAACGCTGCTTCTTCCTGTAACAAAACATGCGCATTCAATCCAGGCCTGCACTTGCTTCACAAAATGCACCACCCCACGTACGTGTTACAGTCCAATGTCGTACTATCGAATTTTTAGAACGACATTAAACTACAACTTGTCCACACAGACCTCATGTAAAAAATGTATACAATTTAGAAGACGAAAACCAGTTGCAGCGATCCCAAACAGACAGAACTTCCCTACGTGGATAAAAGTCTCCACTTACCGTACTTATTTATCTAGGCCTAGAAGTTCCATTCGTTCATGAATCACTGCAGCTCGAAATCCTCTTAACACCATTCAGCGTCGGGGGTCACCAATTGTTGGAAATCATTTCTCTGATTTCTGCGTGTTCAAATAAAATTCAAAGTTGAAGTCTTGTGGAGAAGTTTTGCTAGCTTTATTTCAGAATCTGAAAGACATCTCTAGAACCCGGCTCAAATAGCCCTGATCCAAGAAGTGTAACATTCTCAAACAACACTCACCCATATATACCTAACAGTTCCCACCCCCTTTATTGATAAGAAGTACATTTTGCCCTTCCAGGCATAGCCCAACCCATGTGGCACATCCTGTCAAAACAAGAGTCTTAAAGTCTACACATCCCCCAGTTTTATCTTTATTTCAGGAGGTGTCTTGATCAACTCAAAGGAGGTAGGCAAACACCCGGCCCCCACCACGTCCTGGCTCCAGGGTTGTTTATGGACCGACCTTTTGTTAAAACACCTCTGGTTTAGATTAAATCAGACACCTCACTATTAACAGGGAAGAGGACCAAGACCACAGATAAACTAACATATGGGGAACAGTTGTATTTATCTAACTAAAATCAAAAACACTTTGAAGAATATATATTGAAACAGAAAAACAATGTTAATAATCCAACAGTACCGACATAATTTCTCAAAGGACTGTTTTGTTAGTGAAAGCCTGTTCAGAGCTGGATTTGCAACACGTTTAAACATAATGGATCGGTCCCAACAGTGTGACACGATTGCAAACGGGAAAGATGTAAGTTTAAATTTTTTAATTTAGCCTTCCTTCCTATCCTTTCTAATAAGAGATGTGCACCTTTTACCATATTACTGGTGTATTTTTAGTGCCTAAAGTGGGAGTTACATTTGTCCTCTGGAGGTTGTTTGGTTACAAGAGGTCAGATATGATAAAGCAGACGGTGGTTGGATAATATGAAGCGGTTGCGTATTGTTTTGTCAAGATGCAATCTGCGGTGGTTAATTTGCCGTGACTGGCAACTCGCAACCTAGTTGACATGACTTTGTGATACTAACTGGCCGCTAAGTGGTTTTGATGAGACAGCTTGCACGCTGCGATCGCGCAGTGGCCTAAATGTGCACATTTGTGTTATTCATAACCGCTTGTAAATGTCTACAAGCATTCATGGCAAATTGGAGACATTCACGGCAGAATAACGTTCGCGAGAGATTTGCCGGTTACAGCAAAATAACCATTGCCTAAACAATCACAAAATAACGCTACAACATAGTCTCTGTAATAACGTTATGGTACTTTTTCTTATGGTAAAACGTTATGCCACTTTCCACATATTAAAATAGTTGTCAAATATGCCAAAGACAAGTCTGTATTTTTCTTTTCTTCTGCTCCCATAACCAGTCGTTTCCATTCGCAACATTAGCACATGGCTACCAAGACCGAAATCACTGCCCCTTCGAGAAAGAAGGATATGGCCTAGGCGTGGCCTGGTGCAGCTATTTACATAAAAGTGACACACCCCTAAAATAGGCTGTTTTGAACAGTTTTGTTTTGGCTGATTTAGGGACAGCAAAAATATTAGATCCAAATTCAATTTTGACAAATGCATGTCACAGACATGTCTTTTACACATTTGAGAACTATTTTAGTATGTTGAAAAGTTAAATAATATGAGACCTTTAATGCTATATTGGGATTGTTCGTACGTAAATTGTGGGATTAAACATTCAGTTTTCTTTTGTACGATAGTTTTAAATTGTAATTTAACAAGTCTTAATTCATCAAGAGTTTGTTTACTATGGGTTATTAGAGTATTGTTTTTTAAAGTATTTAATGCGTTGTTCTAGATTAATTTCCAATTTCTGCCTTTTTATATGATGTATATGATATGATTTTACCTCTGACTGCTGCTTTTCCAGTTTCCCATAATAATGATTGATTGATTTCTGAGTCATTCGTCTCCAAGAAGGATGCCCACTCTTTTCGGATTATGAGGGTAAAATCTGGGTCATCTAAAAGAGATGAATTGAAGCACCATCTTGTTGGATGTTTAATGGGAGGTTGAGTATTAATTGATGAGATTGGTGCATGATCGCTAATTACAATAGAGTGAATTGCATTTTAATTTTCATTGATATTTTGTGTAAGTGAATTATAAGAAAAAATTTCAATTCTGGAGAAAGAGTGATGGTGATATGAATTTCTTTCAGAGATGGATTATTTTTTCTCCAATAATCTTTATTATATCACGAGAGTCAATTCCTTACAGTATCCAAAGCATTAGAACGATCTATTGCAGAGTTGAGAACAGTGTTGAAGTCGCCGGTCAATATATTGTTTGTTGCGTAGTAAGGGTAAAAAATTTATGGAAAAAAAAAGTTGGATTGTTCTTGTTAGGTACATAAACATTAGCTAGGGTGAATGTGATATGATTGAGAGTTAAATTAATAATAATGAATCTACCTTCTGGATCAATGACAGATTAATTGCAGCTGAGTAAAATATATTTGCCAATATTGAGATACCTCTTTTCTTGCATAAGTTGATGAGAATACTTGATTGTATTCTTTACTATTGAGATAGTGTTGTTCTGATTTGTTATGTGAGTTTCTTGTATGAAACATATGTCAGCCTTTAACTTAGTTTTTCTCAGTTGCTAAAATACTAAACCCCATTCTCTGAACCAAATTCTCAGTTTCCGAGACTAATTTCTGTAATGTAACACTTTTTCAGCCAAACCTTCCATTAAATTCTCTTTTTTTTGGATAAACCTTAAACACATTTCACACTTTGCCTAAACACTCTTCACATAGTAATACACATGTGTTGCAAAATTTTAAACACTGGCAGCAGAATATGAACACAACTCCAACACAGTTGTCATCTTTCAAACACAACAACCCAAAATGGAACACATTTCCAATGATGGAAGGTCCACAACCAAGAGCCTTAAACCAGGGCAAATTTATTGGAGGCAATGGAACAGGACTGTGATGATCTACAGTACCTGTGGAGTCATTTCAAGGCTGGGTTCGGCACACGAGAGCATTTTTTCCCTCGTCACCTGGCAAGGGGAAATATTGTCTGTGATGTGGATGAAGTCCTCTGGCCAGACCCAGCACGAAGACATGATGCAGAATGAGTATCAGTGACTTGTGCAATAGGCCTACTATAATGGGCCTTTCATTTACATACTGTAGTTTTTTGTTATGGACGTGCTGATAGGCGTATCATTTTGACTCTGACTTGCTAAATAAATGTTTTTGTGTGCTGATATAACAGATTATGTTTTTCTTAAAGATTATGTTTTGCTTACCCTCCCCATCATGCATGTTTTTTGTTGTTGAAAATGCCGATTTCGATTTTAACTTGATCATGTTTGGTCTATGCATGTAAAATAAACCTTTCTGTTGACTACATGCTCTGGATGCTGTGTCTTAAATTATTTTATGTAGTGTCTAACAAATGCTCTTGTGGTGAATATATTTTGCTGTGTTTAGGATCTGAACACATTGTTTGGATGTGAACAGCGATAATAGGTTTTGTAAAAAAAAATTAGAATTTTGGGATTTGTGTTAAAGGTTTTGAAAAAGTGGGGGGATGTTTCAAGAAATCTTTTTGGCAACTGAGTGTGAGTGGTATATAGATATTATTTCATATTGAGAATAAGAAATAAGAAGAGCTTGTAACAAAGGAGGAGAGGGTTGCGTATGTATTATATATATTTATATATATATATATATATATATATATATATATATATATATATATAAAATATATATATATAATTCTAGAGAATGGCATGAGAAGGTTGTCTGCATAAAATTGATATAAAGAGAATATCTGTCTAGATGTTTTTTTTCTTTAAACAAATGTTTTAAGACGTGTCTTCTTCAAACATTATAGTTACGGTTTAATCTTAAACTGTTTAGCTCTCATGCAAACGTGCACGCACACACGCACGCACACACGCACATGTAAATAAAAACATCTAAGTATACGCTTATATTTGTAATATGTTTTAAAATGTACCTTATTTTAAACTAGCAACATTAATGTTACAGTCTATTCTTACACTTCTACAGCTCTCATGCATTTGTCTTACACAATCGAGCCACGTACATCTTTGTTAATAAACTCTCCGAATGACACCATGTGCTAGTTTGATCCATTATTTTTAGATTTATTTCAACCCTTACCCAAATTTATTAACCTATCGTTCTTGGAGGCCACTGCCATTGTGGACGTCTCCCTCACCACACCGATTGTGGTTCACAATCCCATGTCTTACGACGTGTGCATACCAGAAGCAACTCGCCTGGGCCTGCTCATCCGTTCCAACTTCCACGACTTCACTCTAACTGTGCCCGTGGTTGGACACATTGCACCTGACTTGTTCTCGACTGAAGACGGCGACGGCCGAAGACTCACGAGGCCACCTCAAATTGTCACGGTTAACACTGCCGGCCCCACCAACAGTGAAGGCATCGTCCGGGTGCACCCCAGGGATCAATACAAGTTGGCATTCACCTTCGGCAACAAACAATACACCTTCACCTGGTGTCCATTCAGCTATGCTAACCCGCCGCCACTGCCAGGGGCAACCTCAGTTATGTCGACGACATAATGAAGACGAGCTCCAAATTGTCCCCCCCGAGAGGTCAACTACGTGGGGATCTTGGTTGGGTCGAACGGGATTGAACCACAATCTAGTCGTATTCAGGGCCTTCTTGACATCAAAACCCCCACCGATGTTTTGAAACTCCGCAGCTTCCTGGGCGTGTGCAACTATCCGCGCCAGTTCATCGAACACTTTGCTGACATAGCACGCCCTCTTACAAACATGCTGAAGAAAGACACGCCCTTTGGTTGGGGTGTCAAACAAAACAACGCGATGAAGACGTCGCCGTTACACCGATGCCGGAATTCACGCGTCACCGCTATTTTGAGAAACATGTCTGCAAGGACATGCCTACAGCTTATGTGGATGACTCCTCTTACCACCACCAAACCCAGCTGCAGGCTGGGGTGGGCATCCCATGGGTCAACGACACACAGTGCAAACCGCTGCAATTTCAATTGGGCCCCCACTCGTCTCAATATGCGGAAATCGCTGTCATCCTGATCACACCCAAATTGGCTATTGAACACGGTGTCACGGTGCTGGTTATCTGTACCGACTCTAACTATGCACGCCTCGACTTCACCTGTCATCTACCGGTGTGGCGTCGAAATGATTTCCTCACATTAGTGAAGAAACCCGTTAAACACCCTGACTTTATTGAGACGTGCGACCACTTGGTTTCCTCCAATGATAGGCACGTCCATTGGAAAAAGGTCCGGGTACACTCAAAAGTTGCAGGACCTCATAAACACCTTAACAACCTGACGGGCACGTTAGCCAAGCAAGGGGCCCTGAACGGGATTCCTTGGACATTCGATAACTCTTGGCTACCCTCCAAACCCACACTGTAGTTCCACAGTGTCACGCGTCGCCGCACTGCGTCTGCCGCTGTTTCTTGCGACACTCTCGCACGGTACAATTCGGGACCTGTAGCGTGCGTACCGCCCGTTCGGACATCCGACTTAGTCGCCCAGCAAGCCGGCAACCCCGCACTTTTTTAAATCAGTCTACACCTGCCTGACCTTGTCGCCAACCCATTCTCGCCTGACGCGTTATGTGATGACAGCGACTTGAAAGACTTGCTCTCCGTGTTGCAAAGGTTCTGGTTAAAGGCTATCTGTTTTGTGACTCCGCGTCTCCGCCCGCCCTGCGGTTGGTGGTCCCACGGAGCCAAAGGGGGGTCTTGCTAACATACGCCCACTACGCGCCTAATGCAGGCCACTGCCGATTCAAGGCCACCGTCACCGCGCTACAACAGATGACGTACTGGCCCCACATGCATAATGACGTGGCAACCTACATTAAAGGATGTCTGGTTTGCTGCCAATTGTGGCCAGCGAATCCTAGTCACAGAGCACCACTCCAACAGAAAGGAGTCACCTGGTCTGATCTCCAAATTGATTGGGTGGGACACCTGGTCAGATCGCTGAGAGGGAATAAATACTTTCTTACAGTAGTTTGGGTAGTGGGTAGAATGTCTGCCTGCTCCAAACGACACCGCGCGCACCACCGAATGCCTACTGATGAATCACGTGTTCTACCGTTTCGGGTTGCTCTCACGGGTCAACTCAGACAGGGGAACCCACTTCACAGCTGAGGTAATGCAACAACTTTGGCAAAAGCTTGGAATCAAGGCCCGGTTGCACATAAGCCATCACCCGCAGTCATCGGGACAGGAAGAGCGGATTAATCGCACCGTGCTAAATTTGCTGAAAAAGTTTGACTTCCAACCAATGGGAATTGGGACACCCGACTCCTGCTGATACTCATGACTATTCGAGCCACCCCACATGAATCTACTGGGGTGTCCGAACAGAGTCTCGGTACTATTTGTCTCAATGTACCTCCGATAATGCTCTGAATTTTTTTTCTTCCCTTTTTCTCCTTTCTCGGGTATTCTCAGGTAGTGCATGACTTTTGGGATAGGCTAGTTACTCTATAGGGAGCTGTGTTAGCTTAGCATCTAGCAACCACCGTGTTGCGCTAACCAACCTAAGGTTTTTATTTATGTTTTCCTTTTCCCGTAAACGAGCACCCCCAGGCGAGGAGATTCTCCTCGACCTCCACGTGCCTGAGACAACCTCCCTGTCTTTCTAAGAGAGTTATGGCCTGTAGTATAGTGCCGGGTTTGGGGATTTAAGAAGGCGAAAAGCCCTTTTCCCCATTTTCTCTTTTTCTTCAATTTCTCTTTTTGGGTTTTCGCTTCCCTAGTTACTCATGATTTGATACAAGCCTTATAGCCTTAGGATAGGTTTTGCTTCTTGTTTGGTAATTTCGCGTCTTTTTGCGTCTTTCTCAGGCCCGTGCCTGTTTCTGGGACTCGAGGCCCTCAGTTAGCTAATACAGTACAGTACTTGCAACCACACCAAAGCGTGCATCATGCAAGGACTCGCAACCGCAACGCGCGCCCCAAAACGCGTGTCAGTTCCTACCTTCTGCTCTCTGAATCACGCAGCGTCCCGCCGACCAGGTTTCATGACGGGACCGAGCCGCTGCACGCCAGCGACCCACGGATTTCTGCTCCAGCCGTGTGCCCGCGACGCCCCGCAGCACCCAAACCAACTTCACCACCAACCGGGATTTGTTCCATCCAAGGACCTGCCGCGGCCTCCACGCCACACACGCACCTCTCCACTAACCGGGGACCTGCAGCAGCCTCTCAGCCGTGCGGCCATCACCATCAGCCAGAGTCTCCGGTGCAGCATTCCAGCTGCGCGCGCGCCAACTGCCCTCACCTCCAACGCGTCGCTTTTTAAGAGGGTAAAAAAAAGACAGTACTACCGTGTACTGCAGTATAGGTGAGCCACTCTTTCTCCTGCAGCGCCTTCCCTTTTTTTTTTTATAAGAGCGCCTCGAACGCTTCCACTTTTTTACTGGCATCCCGGTGGCCGTGCTAAATACTTTAGCTAATGTTAGCACTATTGCTATCAACAGTTTTAAACACGGAATCACTTACCGCTATCTCCGGGGACGCTGTGTGTGGCATTACAGTCCGTTCCCGAAGCAGATTAGCTAGTGCAAACTAATTTATTTATTTATTTTTAAACTTTGGTGAATATGTGAATGTGCGGATTGGAAGTGCGCCGCACCTTGTTCCGCCGCATGCATCTGTGCCCGTCTGTGCGAACTACGTTGACTATAAAGTGCAATCGCACCGCCAGAAAGTGCTCAACCCTCGTTTGGTGTTTAATGTACCATTAGCCAACATTTCTGCGGTGTGGGCACATTTCAATTTATATTGTGCTTTGTTAAAATGCCAGTGCTAAATAAATATTTTATAATAATAAAAAAAAAAATATTAATTATAATAAATGCAATGATAGTCAAAATTGGCATAATTTTTTTTCTGCGTTTCGGTTTTCGGCCAAACAATTTTCATTTTCGGTTTCGGCCAAAAAATTTCATTTCGGTGCATCCCATATATATATATATATATATATATATAGAGAGAGAGAGAGAGAGAGAGAGAGAGAGAGAGAGAGAGAGAGAGAGAGAGAGAGAGACAGAGAGAGACAGAGAGAGAGAGAGATGAAGCTAATTTCTCTGACATTAAGTGAAAAAGTCTTAACTAACTGAACTCAACTCAACTGATGATTGCAAGTTAGTGGATCACCCCCATTTTTTGACTGAAACTATGACCAATATCCACCATGCTCCTCCACTAGCGATAGCTTGGCCTGATGTTCGAAAGGTTTACAGAAGACACCAGAGTAAGGCATCAAACAAGACGTCACGTTTGACAATAGCTTGAATGTATGTGTATGCGTATGAACAAGGGATAGAAAGGGGATGAACCGCCCTGGAGAGGTGCCAAGTTCCCAAGGTAGTAGTGTAAAGTATCTTGAGAAGCCGAGCTTGTTAGCTAATACATTGCACCAATCGTGGCCAGCTATCTTAAACTGCAATTAATCTGTGTGCTGGCACAGGCTGATAGGACTGCAACATTCTGTTTCTTAATTAAAAGCAAACGGATTAAAAATGATTAATAACGGTATTAAATATTCTCATGGACTACAAGCGCACGGAAATTGGGGGCTTTCGTATGAGGGCTTAAAAGAAGAAGTCATTAATGACAGGCCCAATCTGGTTAAGACAGGGCTTTACTTTGTTTGGGATCACTGCTTGCTTACTTCATGAATATGTATTATGCCCCTACCAAGTAAAAACCAAAAGGCAATATTGTACTGTAACTGAAAAATGTTCTTTTGGATTTGTGATCATTTCTGGCCTGCCTTTGTAGCTGTGGTTTCCTGTAACTGTTAATTAATCAAAGACCAATGGTCCCTAAGACCAGTGGCCCTCATATACCTCTTATGTTTTGTTGGTGTGATTGAGGTAGGTGGACCCAGATGCAGGGAAGCAGAGCGAGCAGGCAGAGGTGAAGTCCAAACGAATATTTAATAAAACAAAAACAAGGAAGCAAACAAGGTACTGACTGGGAAACAAAACAACAAAGTCCAAAAATGGCAAGCAAGCGAGACATAGGGAGAATGACAGAGCAAAAAAAGCTGCAGCATGACATGAGGAAACAACAATAGCAGCTCAAGGACCACAACTATGAACTCTGTCTTGTCTGTTGAGTTTGAGCAGGTTTGATGTCATTTAAGTTATTATGTTGTACATGTAGTTGAGTAGTTATGGTAGGAATAGCAAAGAGGCTGTATGCGTGCTGATGAAGAGCTGGGTGTTGTTGGCAACGGAATGAAAAATTGTTGTCAGATAATCTGACCAAATGGGAGAATGTTGACAGTGAAGAAAGCAGAGCCTCAGAGGGATAGCATTGTTGTAGAGTGCGTTTTGACCATCAGCTGAGGTGTCAAATAGTTGAGAAGCCAGATGACATTCTGCTAGCAGGTTGATCTTGGTGTCCCTGACGGTGAGAAACTCTGGGCTGGACAATGAAAAAGGATAGCATCAATGTCAGTGAAATGTAAATTGAGATACATTACTGTAGATGGGAGGGGGAGATGCCAGAAGATTCAACGTGTGACCTTTGGTGTGAGTGGGGCTATTAACACTTTGTGGGATAATGAAATTGTTCAGTAGTGAAAGGAATGTTTTGGCCAATGTGCATTTAGTTGTGCTGACGTGAGTAACCAGTAGGGTTGCCAACCGTCCCTTAAAATACGGAATTGTTCCGTATTTAGAAATGTAAGTACGTGTCCCGTATAGAGTTGTCAAGGGACACGCTTTGTCCCGTAATACCGTGACAATCAAAAATAGTCCATAAAATATCAATGAAATTATGAATAACAGTGTCCTTTATGTGACAACTTACGGTAACATTTAAAAGACTGCTCTGTGACCATTGAGCTGACAGCACATTCATCACGTGTATGACGACACAGAATCCGCTCATCTTATTGGTCGACATAATGTTGCATACAGAAGTACATAGAAGAGCGCAATCCGACCCGCGGTAGAAGTACTACTCTGAAAAAGGCAGAAAATACAGAGAGCACTGGGAAGCAGAATAAATAGGTCGAGAAAGTGTGAGAAAATATCTATCAAGCACGCTGTACTGTCTGCCGGCGCATTTTTACCATAGCCCAGATGGTGGACTGACTGGCTTCAAGCAACACGCTTCCAGTGGTGCAGCCGTGCAGGACACATGCGGAATACTGTACAAGGTACAACTAAACTGGGGGATCCCCAGAAAAAGTTGTTGTTTACCAGTCAACGCCAGCGATAGATGCGGTATGTAAAGAATGATTATTTAACCCTCTGATCAAAGTTAATATGAAAATGTGCAATGAATATATGTGTTGAATGGAAAACAGTTGATTGACAAGTACGTTAAAATAGATAATACATAAACGTCATCATTGATGAATAATAAACACACGCAACCTTACATTTAATACAAGTTCAAACAGATATGTAGATTTTTTGCTGTACATGCAATTGATATACGACACTAACTATAAATATATACAGGGGGGGAATTGTTTTTTTCTGATTTACAGATAACTGCTGTAGAGGCAGTCCATGTCTATCACACTGTAAGCATGGTTTGAGCTATAACTCAGCTGACTGCGCTCTAAAGCTGACTCTTTGAACACGAATGACAATGATGAAATATACAGGTGCTCGTTCAAAAAATTGAATAATTTCCGTAATTCCATTCAAAAAGTCAACCTTATACAGATTATAGATTCAGGGCTCACAACTGAAGTGATTCCAAGTATTTATTGTTTATTTTGTTTATTATTACATTGTTTGGTCTTCCAGCTCATTAAACCCATGAAAACAGGATGTCAAAAAATTTGAATAATGTGAAGAAATCACCATGCATACTTCCCAGTGTTTTGCATGGGGGGGAAAAAGATGGATGGACGGATGGTATTTTCTAAACAGTATGTCAATCTTCAATAGTATGTTTGGATTCCCTTTGCGTTAATCACTGCCTCGATGCGTCGTGGCATTGCCTGAGGGTCCTGGAAGCCCAGGCTTTAAACAATAGAAAAAATAATAGAAATGCAAAACATTTATAAACATTGTCTGTGCTATCTATGTCTGTCAATATTACTTACCAGTATTTCTGATGTTAAAAATATGTCACAAAATCTTTTTTTTCTCCTTCTGGCTAACAAGACAAAGCAAAAAGTTGAACCTATGAAGTATAATGACAATAACAATGTTTTGATAATGACCCAGCTAAAAAGTGTAACGAATATTGCCCGTCACCCTCAATTTTTCCATTTTATGTGCCTTTTTAAACATTTCCCCCTGGGGAATGTGTGTGTGTGTTTTAACTGTGTGTTTTCAGTTCAAAAGGACTCTTTGAGTTTCCCTCCAGCAGGGACTGGATTTCGTTTTATAACCCCCAGGAAACGCATATCACAGCTCCGACAGACCTGAAATCCTGTCTGATAAGCAGTCCCCAGACCCTCTTTTATGGTCTGGCCTATCCACAGGAATTAGCCATGTGTTTTTTTGAAGAAACAATGCCCCTTTGAAGTTGTATGGTACAACAGTGCCCTCCAACAGTCACTATCGGTTATCCTCAAGAATCCTGCCGCTCCTAATTTATCTGAAGTCTACATAATTCGAGACATACACGGACTCTATGTACTTGACTGACATCATGTAACTCCTGTTGTTTATCTTTGTACACAACCTGCATGTCTATCTCAAATGAATGATGTGTGTAATGTCTGTAGCCACCTAAGTTTAGCTAATTAGTAAGCTTAGCGGATTCAATAACTTTATGATCGCGGTAATGTTTGAAATGTGTTCAGAATAATAAATTAAGCATCTGGCTTGTCAATTCTGATCCAAAATTTATCAAATACTATCCCAAAAGCTTGGTCTCAGTCGACCAAGTCTGCTTCATGTCTGTTCCAGCCGTGAGTCCGAGGCACCCCGTAGCGCTCGCACAAGGACCTGCAGACCTCCACGCCGCGCGTGCATCACCGACCAGCAGCCAGAGACTCCCGGGCAGCATTCCAGCATTCAACCGAGGATCGACGCTCGAGTCTCTCTCTCTCCCGTGCGACTGAACCAGCCCGTGATATTGAGAGTTATTTGAAATATTCAAAGCAAATAATATGTATCATTCAATAAACAAGATTGTGCATTTGACAGTGACGTGCAGTGAGCTCTAGGTTTGGGTAGGCAGGCAGTCGCAAATTGAGACGCACACATTAATTACAAATTTGTGTGTCGGCAGGCGAGTGTACAACGTATCCTAGGGTCACCATATTTTAATTTCCCAAAAAAGAGGACACTCAGCCTGACCTTGAGATACTTGATACTCAGATACAAGATGCCATACATTATAACTATTTTAACATATGTCTCCTCTATAATGGTAGAAAAACAGACAAAAAAAAACATTACTCTCTTTTGAAGTCGTACTTTTTTTTTTTTTACTTCGAGCGGGGTTCGTACCCATCGCCTCCGGTACCGCAGCTCCACACTTGCCACTAAGCTAAAGTTCTGGGTCACCGTGAAACAGTGCGCAGTCTGCCCACCACAGTAAACGTTGCAGTGCACTCTGCCTCCCATTTGCTGCATAACGAAAACGGACAATTTCAAATCTGCCCGGACGCCCGGAAAGAATATAAAAAAGTGAATATCTCCCTGTAAAACAGACTAATTCTTCACAAAATCAAGCTAGCAATAACAATGCTAAACACCATGTAAAGTGAAACAGCCAGTTAATCGAAGCACATCCACAAAGCCAATCTTTCCTTTTGCACCATTCTTTGTGAAAATTACGAATAATTCTTTGTCCCTTACTTTGCTAAAGATCCGGTAGCTAAGGCGTTGGTCTCCCATCCATCAAAAGATGCCGTTTTCCCTCAAAAGAAAGGCGTGAAAATAGTTTTATATTCTCCAGAGTGGAGTCATCTTACCACTTTGCTGTGCACTAAGTGTGTTTTGAATTCAGGAATGCACTGTGCGAACATACGTTCGCATAGGAATAATACAGCGACGTAAAAAGGCCGCATAGCAATCTGCCTATTTGTGTAAAGGACTTTTCTACTGGGAAACTGACATACATCGCTACGCGGACAGGGCTGGCAAAAGCACAGTAGCATCATGCCTTCAGGAGGATAGATTTTGCAGCATTTTTGCCTGCAGGCCAGACAAAGTAATGAGTCATTTTTAATTGAGCTATGAAAATCACCAAATGTTTTCAATTTTAAACCTATATGTAGTGTAGGCTTTCTGGAATGAAAGAAATAATTAAAATAAATAGAAAAAGCCCAAAAAATAAAATAAATAGAAAAAGCCAAATAATTAAAATAAATAGAAAAAGCCAAACGGTGTCAACTTTCATTTCAGCCTGGGGTAGGCAGTGCCTACCTTGCCTATCCTGACCATACATCACTGGCATTTGAAATGTTTTGGCTTTTCTCTTCTCTCTTTCATACGACAGATTTGGAATACCACCCAGCGTGGAACGTTTCATCGACGGATACTTTTACAGCTGCGCGATGGAGGATCCGTCCTACACAAAACCTTCCAAGAAGAGAAAAATTGACTCAGCGACGGACACAGATGATCTAGCCACTACGGACTTTTCGGTCAGTATGCTGGATTCCATAAACAAATAACTAGATGTCCTCTGCCTCATCCGCGAGGACGTCAAGGAATTAAAGGTGAGTTGGGAATTCGTCGGCCAACAGGTAAGTGACCTCCAATGAGATAATGCCGAGTTACGCTCTTCACTCGCGGCTGTTTCAGCCGAGTTGGAAACGATTTAAAAGGAGAATAAAACGCTAAAAGAAACTGTTTTGGATGTCCAATCCCGTAGCATGCGGGATAATTTAATATTCTCAGGCATATCCGAGAATACCTCTGACAATCCAGAAACCGAGATAAATAAATTTATGACGACATCGTTAAAAATTCCTCAGGAGACGGTAAATAATATCTCTTTTCACTGTGTACATCGGCTTGCAGCCCGTAGGGGCAACAAACCCCGTCCTATTTTCGCTAAGTTTGAGCATTTTAAACAGAAAGAATTTGTTAAAAGTAAAGGACGGGAGCTTAAAGGGACCAATTCCCAAGAGAGATTAATGAGCGGCAAAAGGTACTGTTTCCTATTATGAGACAAAATAGGCAGGAGGGTAAACGGACTACGATAGTCATTGATAAGCTATACATCGATGGCCAACTATTCCGGAAACCCAACTCCACTCCCTGGCTGCTCTAATTGGCATTTGTGGAACTAAACTTTGTTTGATTATTAGATGTATACATATACTGTATATGTGGTTATATAAAACCTAAAATATGAATACTCATTATGCATAGGCTATATTACACATACAATAATAATACATAACTATATCAAAAATATATTTAAATAAAAAATCTTGCTTAGGTTACCAGTTACTGGTGTATTGTTACATGCTTAATCCCCCAATAATTTCCTTCACTTCCACCTCCCTCCCATTTTTTCACTGTTATATTCACTTACACGTTACCTCTTATTTCACACAAAGCACATAAACCACCTAACCACTTTGATTATATCCTATAAAATGCCAATATTAACAAGTAGCCTATACAGATATATACTTTTATATTGTTTGTATGCATAAATTAGTTCTGGTTTCCTGGAATGTTTGTGGCGCTCGCTCACAGGCAAAAAGAATAAAAAAATTTAGACCATCTTTTAAAATTAAAAGCAGATATGTGTCTCCTACAAGAAACCCACCTACAAAAATCTGAAGAAAAATTACTTGTTGATAAGAATTTCAGTCAAGTGTATTCTGCCCCTTGTAACAGTAGACAAAGAAGAGTCTGTGTACTCATACATAAGAATTTATTCTTTACTTTAAATAATACAATAACAGACCCATAGGGCCGATACATTATTATTCAGGTGACTATATTTAATAAAATATATACATTTGGTAATTTATATGCCCCTAATAATGATGATCCGGCCTTTTTCCATGAATTTTTCTCTCAGCTGTTTGATTTAGCAGCGAACTCTACTATTATTATTGGAGGAGACTTTAACACAGTAAATCATGGAAAATCATGAATGAGATTATTAAGAAAAAAAGTCTAAGCCATCTTATTCTGACTATTTTTATTGTAATAATGTGAAAATAGTAAACATGGAAGAAGTCACAAATAATTTGAACAATTTTTTTGTATCTATTGGTCCTGACTTGGCAAAAAAATATCCCCACAGCTCAGTTTCAAAACATTCAAGTACAGAACTTACACTTAATGTTTCTGGAACCAGTCAAGGACACTGAGATAAGACACCTAGTTGCAAAATGCGCAGACAAATCTGTCACTGACACAAAAGGCATGACTATAAAATATATGATATAAAAGCTTATAATAAGCGAAATTCTACAGCCCCTAACTTACATATGCAACCTCTCATTTATGACTGGGATGTTCGCAAACGAGATGAAAATCTCTAAAGTTGTCCCTATTTATAAAGGGGGAGATTCACACAAATTTGGTTATTACAGACCCATTTCAATATTTGCACAATTGTCAAAATTCTTGGAAAAACTTTTTAATGATAGGCTTGATAAATTTATATCAAAGCACAAATTATTAACCGATAGTCAGTATGGTTTTAGAAAAAATCATTCCACTGGACAAGCTTTGACCGAATCCATGGAAATCATTACCGATGCGATTGATCAAAAACTATATTCTATTGGAATTATCCTGGATCTAAAAAAAAGCATTTGATACAGTAAATCATTAAATATTATTTTAAAAATTATAGAAAATCGGAATTTGAGGTGTTGCTTTAGACTGGATGCGAAGCTATTTATCTAAAATATATCAATATGTGACAATCGGAGGGAGCATGTCAAATAGACTCGAATTCACATGTGGTGTACCCCTGGGCTCAGTTTTGGGGTCCTAAATTGTTTATACTATACATAAATTCCATATGCAAGGTATCTGGTGTCTTAAAAATTTTACTTTTTGCTGATGATACAAATATTTTCTGTGCAAGTGAGGATCTAAACAAGCTGGCCCAAAGTGTAAACGAAGAATTGTACAAGCTACAACAATGGTTTAATGCAAACAATCTGTCACTGAATCCTAACAAGACAAGTTTTTGTATTTATATGTTATAAAAAAAAGGACTTAAAGAAACTATAAACATTCAAGTCAGCAATCTGAATATCGAACGTGTTAGAGAACACAAGGTATTGTGAATAATAATCGATGACTTGTTAACATAGAATACTCAAATTAGTCAATAAAAAATAAAACTAGCTAGAAGTACATCTATTCTATTTAGAGCCCAAAATATGTTAAATCAGAGGACCCTTCAAATAATGTATTGCGCGCTGATCCTGCCTTACCTGACCTATTGTGCTGAAATTTGGGGGCTACATCCCTTAACTCTTTGACTGCCAAGCATTTTCAGAAAAGAGGATATGTGGGTGCCAGCTGATTTAAGCATTTTGACTGATCTTTCAAGGTCCACAGAAACTTTTGTGTTTGGACTATAGAAACACAGATACTACCAAATGACAAAACAATTTGGCAAACTATTTACAAATGTGTGCAACTGTGGTACTATTTACAATTGTGTGGATGTTTCAACTACACAGTTTTCGCATGTGCAGAAGTGCTCGGTTGTGCACCACGTTTTCCGCCGTTAGCATCGCTAGCCGGTGAGGCTTTACAACGTGATCGAAGCCGCCGCGTCAACGCTTCCAACTTCGGCGTCAACCTCGGAGTCACCATCATTATCATCAATGTGCTCTTTAGCATTGGTCGATGCTTTTTGTCTTTGAAACAAATGCTCAAGCGTGAGCTGCTTGCAACCGGTCGCCATTTTCGCTTCCTCAGCCATTCTCCCCTCAACACTCTAGCTCCGCCTCACGTCTTCTACTGACTCCTACCCGATCTTGTCCAAAGAGAGTCATCGCTGCCATTTAGTGCCCATAAATAGTCATTATACTAACTCGATCCGCTTGATACTTTCAGCACAGCTGGCCAAGGCTTTCCTCCACCCGTTTCCCAAAAAAACAAAAAAAAAAACAGAGTGAACGTCTTTTAACGTCATTTGGATTTTACTAAACGTTATTGAACGTTTTTGGCGGTCAAAGAGTTAATGGTACTCCAGAAAAAAACAGTAAGAATCATACATAACGCTCCTTACAATGCACATACACACGATTTATTTATTAAATCTAAATTATTGAAATTATATGATTTATTAAACTTTAACTTAAACTATTAGGACTGTGCAAACAATGTATTTTCAATGTGATAATTTTATTATTTTTATGACCAAGTAAATCAATAAACGCGTGGAAGGTTAGCTACCCCAAGCTATCGTTAGCCTTTGGCTAAAAACAACAATGGAAAACATTACCTTAGTGCAGACGTAGTAGTTTGTAGTAATTTTGGAGGGATTCAACTGGTCGTGTGGTCTTCCACAAAGTTTGATCAAGCACAGACATTTTTCGCAGTTGTTTGAGGGTTTAGGGAAGGGAATAAACCAGACAGTGTCCGGCGGACACCTCCTTCCAGTCGATTGGGATAACGGTTACCTCTCTTACACAAGCCGTGACTACAGCTTTTAACCATTTTTATTGATTTTTGGATAACCAAGCAATGCACCACCAGGAGCTGAATTGCTTTGTTTGTCCACAGAAAAACGCACGTGCCGACGCAGAGACGTATTGCGTCTTGATTAGTCTACTAGGTCATGCAGGCGTGGTTTACGGTAAGGTCAATTTCGAAGGAGACTCAACCTACAAATTTAAGTAAAAGTTTTCGTATCCGATCTTAAAACATCACGTGAAAATGACGCATAGGAAACAATGGGGGGCGGCACGGTAGATAACTGGTTAACACGTACGCCTCCCAGTGCAGAGGACGTGAGATCGAGTCCGGATTTCGGCCTTCCTGGGTGGAGTTTGCATGTTCTCCCCGTGCTTGTGTGGGTTTTCTCCGGGTACTCTGGTTTCCTCCAAAGACATGCATGGCAGGTTAATTGAACACACCAAATTGTCCACAGGTGTGATTGTGAATGTGGATGGTTGTTCGTCTCTGTATGCCCTGCGATTGGCTGGCAACCGAAGCCAGCTGGGATAGGCTCCAGTGCCCCCGCGACCCTTGTGAGGATAAGCGGTTAAGAAAATGGATGGAAGGAAACAACGGTTTTATTAATTCTGATCAGGAGTATGTTATTTAAATTGCGACATCGGCCAAAACCACTCCAAGTTAACCTTTGTAA
Organism: Leptonotus elevatus; assembly: GCF_054856555.1. Classification (NCBI taxonomy): domain Eukaryota; kingdom Metazoa; phylum Chordata; class Actinopteri; order Syngnathiformes; family Syngnathidae; genus Leptonotus; species Leptonotus elevatus. Next base: position 1,311,632 of record NC_141245.1, read on the forward strand.
ATGGTGAGATGGCTATAATACTCGTCATTTTGCATACCCTCAACTTTTATGTACAGTGGAACATCGGAGTTCAAACGTTTCGGAACTTGTACAAATCGGACTTCGACCCAAAAATCTGAGTGAAAAATGCCTCGGAGTTTGACCTCATTCTCGGTGTTCGAACACCCAAGCAAAGCAGACCGTACTTTGAACAGGTAACCGAGTGTAGCCGAGCAATACCGAATGCTCACGTTGCGGTTGAGGAGACAAAGCGCTTCTAATTTCCAGTCAGAGCGTGAATACATTCCACATGGGCCCAAAGAAAGACAAATGTGGCAGTAAAGAAAAACGTACAGTGCTACGAACCACAGTGGATTTAGTAAGGAGATTATCGCGCTGTTGTAACTACCATAACTTCTTCCATAAATACTGGCACGGTGTGTCTCTGCAGGCTGTGTCGGTCATTGTAAGAGAGACATGCCGCATGATCACCATCAACCTAGGTCTTACCTACATCGAGCTGCCTTTTACAGAGCCTGACGCTGAGGAATTGGTTGCGGGCTTTCACCGTGCACATGGCATGGCATGCCACAGTGTTTTGGAGCTGTGGACGGCACCCACATAGAAATAAAGCAGTCTCCTACCAACTCTATGGATTACATTAACAGGAAAGGCAAATATTCCATCAACGTACAAGCCGCCTATGATTATATGTATAGATTCATGGATATTGTGATAAAGTGGCCTGGAAGTGTGCATGATGCACTGGTCTTTGCAAATTCCAAGTTGTACAATTATTAAAACACAAGATTCCTCCTTCCAAAAAACTGATTGTGGATGGTGACGATCTAATTCCTATTTTTCTTCTTGGAGGCTCTGCCTATCCCCTGCTTCCTTACCTGTTGAAGGGGTATTCAAATGGTGACTCAACACCTCTGGAGCAGTACTTTGGGTTGTGTTTATGTCGAGCATGTATGGTAATAGAGTGTGCTTTTCGCCAGTTAAAGGCCAGATTTGTTGCTCTCAAAAAGCCTATAAACATAACCTGAATGACTTGCCCTTTGTTATTTACTCCTGCTTTGTCCTACACAACTATTGTGAGGGCCGGCCGTAAGTAGGCGGTGGATAAACCCTCTGTGTTGGGAGCAATAGCGGACTCACAGCCTCCTATACAGTGTAACAACTATATGACTGACTGCAATAAGGCTAAGGGAAAAAGGGCGAGGAGAGTGGTGATGAAATACCTTGATCCTTAAGGACTGTTTGTTTTGGATCATGTGAAATCAATATTCTTTTCTTTCTTGTCACAGCATAGCTCACTGGGTGCAATTTTGCTTTAAAGAAAAACAATTCAATGGCATCACCATAACTGCATTAAATTTTTGCTAACAAACATTTTTTAACCTGTCTGTGACCTATGTCTAGATAAGTCACCAGTGTAATGACATGTAAATACCTTCCTTTTTTTTGTCACGGAACAGCTGCCGAGTCCATTTTATGTTTTGGAGAAGAAAAACAATGCATTGACATTAGCAACATTTTGCATTTATTTTTCCATACCATACATTTGGTAAACTGTGTGAAAGCAAAATAAATAACTGTGACCTACGTTTAAATAAAAACTCCAGTGTATTAACATGATGAATAAAATGATAATTTTGTCACAGAATGGCCACTGAGTGCATTTTTGGTTTGTTTTGAAGGTGAAAATATATATATATATTTCAATTGACACTGGCAATAGTTTGCATTTAACTCTTCCTAACAGACATTTGGTAAATTGTGTAAATAAAAAAAATGTCTGCAACCTACATTTGAATTAAACATCCAGTAAGAGAAATTAATTACAGCAGCAATATTCAAAGATAAAGCACTATACAAGTGCATTTTATTTACTATTAGCCCTCAAAAATAAATAGGAGTAACCAAAGACAAAAGGTGAGACAAAAAAAAGGATTTGATGGAACCAAGGGAAAATAATGACATCAATCTGATGTGGCAGTAATAATGCCAAACTACTGCATGAGTACAGTCCTGAGACATGCAGATACATTTACTAAATAGTATGCTAATTAAACAAAATGTCAGTAACTGCTACAACTGCAGGTCCAAAAGTATATTAGTAAAAATGTTTCAAAATAAAAGTTCATTGTTCTTCATCTTGAAGTAATTGTTCTAAATATGAACGTGAGGATTGTTGTTGCTTGACTGGCAACCAGTTCAGGGTGTACCCCGCCTACTGCCCGAAGCCAGCTGGGATAGGCTCCAGCGACCCTTGTGAGGACAAGCCGTTAAGAAAATGGATGGATGGTGGTTGCTTGGGGGTGTTTCGTGCTGTTGTTTGTGTTTGTTGAATTAGAGGGTGCTTGTTGCTGGCAAGTGTTTTGTGCCATTTGTGTTTGTCCAATGTAATCAATCTATCTATCTATCTATCTATCTATCTATCTATCTATCTATCTATCTATCTATCTATCTATCTATCTATCTATCTATCTATCTATCTATCTATCTATCTACCTATCTATCTATCTATCTATCTATCTATCTATATCTATCTATCTATCTATCTATCTATCTATCTATATCTATCTATCTATCTATCTATCTATCTATCTATCTACCTACCTACCTACCTACCTACCTACCTACCTACCTACCTACCTACCTACCTACCTACCTACCTACCTACCTACCTACCTACCTACCTACCTACCTACCTACCTACCTATCTATCTATCTATCTATCTGCATTTAATCATAAATGCAACAGCAGTAAAGTGCATTAGGCTATGGACCAGAGCTAGCTTTCATTGTACCGTGATCTTCATGGTTGTTGCCACCACATTCCCTGGCCTTTCATATCTTGTCCAGGTATATACAATTATTATGCCACATTCTCTATCATGTTCCATTTGCTGGTTAACGAAAAGCAAGAATAATACATCTCTGACACTGTGTGCTTAACTTTAAATATAGACACTCCCTAATCAAGACATGGAATGGGCTGGTAACCAGTCCGGGTTTTGCTGACGCTGAGGACAAGGCTCTTTATATTTTGCCATCGTTTTCCGTGACTGGGGAGGAGAAGCAGGGTGCTGTGGGTGAGGGGTGTCTGGGGGTTTGGGGGCGGCTGGGGCTGGGTTGTGGTGGATGGGGGTGTGGGGGAGCGGGGGCTGTGGGCCGGTGGGGTGCCTGGCGGGCCTGGCGGGCCCCGTCCTCCTGCGTTGGGTTGGGGGCGCGGGCGGTGTTGGGGTGGGGGGCACTCCTGGCTCCTGGGTTTGCTCTCCGGCCGGTGGCCCCTGCGGGGCCCGGGGGTCGTCCCTTGGCGCTGCCGTGGCCTAGGGGCCCCTGAGGTGTTGTGCTTGCTCTGTCCTGGCCGGGATCGACGGCTCCCCTCTTTGGTGAAGGTTTTCATGCATGCCAGATCCACCACACCAGCATCTATCGAAATTCAAACACAATCTGCTTCTTCCTCTGGTCGTTGAATCGGTGGAGGCTGATGTCTGTGGATCTCACTCTGCTTCATCTATCCTTCCTTCCTTTACTCAGTCTCTCCTTTGGTCTCTTGAGGTCTCCCTAATTTGTTGGAATTTAGATGTTTCTGGGGTTGGTGAAAGACTCTGGTTGGTAACCCGGTGGGTAGTAGGTAATGTCTGGTAGGTGCTGGATTGCCTATCCAGCGCACGGCCGTAGATGTGGGGGCTTGCGGGAGCTCGCCAGGGTCAGCGAGGCGGCCAGCCGTCAGTCGGTGGTGACGGAGCGGCAGCGCGGCAAGCGGTGTGCCGGTGGTTCCTGGCCCGACCGTCGCGCCCAACAGGGCCTTCGCCTCACTCGCTGTCGCCTCGATTGGGCCTCCCCTTTCCCCACGTCCACTCAACCTGGTCCAGGCTGGTACCCAGAGCCGTTGGGTATCCAACTCTCCCCACGCCATGGCGTTCAAAGCTGAGCCCTGTGTTGTTGTGCGCCCGCTAAATGGACCATGTTGAAACAGAAGAGCTATGAACTCCCCACAGGCCAACAGACAAGCTGTCTCCCTTCCACAAACAGACAGCCCCCAACCTCTCTGAATCCAGCACTGACTGACACACAAAAAAGTAAGAAAGTTTTCAGAAACATTTTTGCAACAGAGCAATGAATTATGAAATGTTATGTGTTTGCCATTTCTGAAATGTTGACTCCAGGAAGTGTCGTGAAGATTGGTGATGGCAAAATCGAAACTGTGTTTTGGTACGTACCGGAACCCAGGCGGAACTTGTGATTCGAATCGCGTTCCTAAATCTCAGAATCAGGATGTCACGTGACAGTTGCCTTTTGCGTCCCATTACGCCTCCAAACGTTACATTGATTCAGCAAGTGCCTTTTCTAAAATTTTATAAAATCCTGACCATTGCACTATATTAAAATGTCTTGAATCTGAAATAATTCCCACCTAAGTATACTTCATATGTAATATTACCCTCCTGATTAATCGCCCTACATAATAAAATGTCAACATCCTCATGAATGCCTTGAATGCGGCGGTTGGTTTAGTGGTAACGCACCCGGACAATGGGCTGAGAATAAGGTCCGTAACCCATGTTTGATTCACGCTGCGGGGGTCATGTTTTTGCAGGTCATTTTCTTTCCTCTCTAATACTTTCTGTCAAAACTTGATGCCCTTTCGCAAAAAAAAGCCTTGGAAATGTAGCCTGTTGAAATTTAGTTTTTGATTAAATGTGATAGCACTGGGGGTTTCATCAAAGCATTTAAGTCATGTTGAGAGGCAAAATTAAAAACAAACCAAGTATCAGCAACAAAAAGCTCATTTGTACTTCTATTATTATTTTGATGGGGTTATTCAGTTTTTGTTTCCCATGATATTATTTCTCTGTCTTATGGCGTCCATTACATTTATAGCCCGATTGCCAGTTGTGTAAATTAGGTGATGACAGACAGCCAATAATTAGTTTCCTTACAACACTGATCTACTGTTTGATTGTAATATTTTACACTTGGCCACCAGATGTCGCTGTGGGGAGATGTTTCGACCGTTCCAAAAGATAAATTATTTTTGTGAATCAATCGTTTCAAATGATTTGACCGTTTCAATGTTCCATTTCTGCCATCCCTAGTGAAGATGTCTCATTTGAGTGGCATGCTCCACTTAAATTTAATTTGTGTACTCTTTTTAACAGTTGTAAGCTAGGTAACATTTATTTTGATGTGTTCAACTGTACGTGTTTGCATTGATTGAATTTTGACCTTAGAATCTCAGTTAACATGGAACCCAAATCCAATCTGATGAATCTTCACCAAAATTCACCCCAAGGCTGGTAAATTTCTGCCTTGGTCTCAGTAGGAATCCGAGACCGCACCCCTGGTGAGGACGCAAGCCCACCCAATATAAAAGGCAGACTCCCTGCTTGTACTTTCTCTTTGCTCCTTCCCTTGGCTCCTTCACACTGCTGGTTTCACTCTTCATCTGGCACGGCTGCTAGAAAAGTGCTAGCACACGACTGGTGGGACAGTCCAGCACACGACTACCTCACTGCGCCATTGTTATACGACAGGCCCAGCGAAACACGCTGTTTTTGGTCCTTGCAAAGGTTAAACAGATTGCAGAGCTCACACCGGCGCTCTGAGGTTCCAACCAAAAAGGCCTCTCCCCGGCCAGCAGGTCGACCCTCCCCTCTGCCTGTGAGGTTCCCCTGTCAGCCGGATAAATTATCGGACTAAACTGAGACCATCTGTAAGTGCAACTTTGCAAACATGAACCAGATTGTACAAATTAGTGTATCTAATTGGGTTAAACAACAAGGTTAAATGTTTGGTCCCATGTGGTTTGATTAGGAGGTCCATCACCTCGTTTAAGACCGTTTCTCTTTTCTTGTTTGTTTGTTTTCCTTTGATTATTCTATTGTATTAGTTCTTGTTTCTATTTTCTATTACAGTAGTTCGAATTTTGGTTCTTTTAAGTTCCAAGTAGATTTTCCCAAATAGTTTAGAAAATAAACGTGCACAAAAAAAAAAAATTGTTGTGTACTGTGTGTGTGTTTTATCAATTTGTATTAACCTTTAAGCTGAACAAATAACTCACAAATTTGTTAAAGGGTACAACCTTCATTTTAATGACTGATTCAACGAGGTTCTGTTAGCCTGATAAAATCATCAAAAATCATCAAAAAGATGTGGTGCTCCGAGGTTCTGACTCAAATTAATTTAAATATTAAGTTTGAGTCTCCTTCAATTAATGACCCAATTGATTATTAATTTAATAATGAACCATTATTGATTTAATAAATAATTGGACCGATTTCCCTTTAACTATCATTAAATATTGGTTACTTGTTATAATGAAGAACTAACAATTACTTCTGAAGTTATGATTTATATTATTGGCTATATTATTAGCAGATCAGTAACATAAAAATTATATCCCTATGAAACATGTCAATATTGATAATAGAATGAAGAAGCTGATAGACCTCAGATAGAACTTACTTCATTTGTTCTCAAAAGAACAACACGCCGATGAGGGAATTTGGCTCTCCTCTCTTCTTCAAAAAGTATATATACAGTGAAGAAATATAAAAAGAAAATAATTTCGGGGTCCAAAATTCTAACTAAAAGCAGATTAATTGAAATGTGAAATATGTAACTGTGGCACGAACATCTTTACCAGCTAAAAATGCACAAAGCGCCGTTCACTGTTCAACATTCAACAAGGAAACGGTGAGTGACCAGAGGTTCGGACCGGTGGAACTCAACGTGCTCCATACAAGATGTATTCTCCGGAGTTTTTGAACTCACAAATACCGCGAGAATTCATTTTGCAGATCAAGTTAGTTATGTTAGTATGGTTTGTAGTTATGTTTATTGTTCTAACACAAGCTGTGATACCTTTAACCATAACCATCCGCTGTCAAGCTAAAGGATCAACTGCGGTCAAAATAAATAGTGTGAGTAATCTGCATTAATACATGATTAATGCGATATATTTTGTGATTAATTAATTAGTTAACGCTTTAACTTTGACAGCACTAACACACACACGCACGCACACACACACAGAGTATATATTATTAATTTATCATTTTAACTCAGATAGACTGCCATTGACAACAACTAACATTTAAGCATGAAATTACTGTAAATCATTTTCCTGGACTGTGCTTGGAGATAGGAGTACCTACCCAGAAAAGTGATGTGTTAAACAAATTGAGGAACTTACGGAGCCCCTAAGGCAGGGGTGTCAAACTCATATTAGGTAAGGGGCCACATGGAGGAAAATAAATTACTAAGTTTGCTGGATCGGTAAAATCATGGTATATAATTTAAAAATAATTGTCGTTAATTATACGCAGAATTCTCTATATTTACGGGCCAGCCCTTATATGCAGGGTGCAACTGTAAATATATTGCCCCCCCCCCAAAAAAAATACATAAATGCAAATAGAACGCTTTGTCCGTATGAGTTCCGGCATGTTATATCTACCTATTTTGCGTGTACCTGTATATTGTTCACATAATGCATTCTGGTGCTGTCAATGAAGTTATAAGGACATTAATCCTTGTTATATTGTAGTTGAATGGGTGCCGTATTCAGGACGTTTATGTTTGATTTATGGTGGTCTATGTTTTTATTTATTTTTAACAAATTTTAAGTTGCGTGTAAAATAATGACATCCAAAACAATTCTGTGTACAAGTTGCATTGCTCATCTGAGTATTGCTTGTGAAATTACTAATTGATATGCTTTGATTGTGGCCGGCTGATTAATTGGTCCGACATTACTCTTTTTTTTTTTTTTTACTCTACAAAATCGGATCGAAGAAACCCCTTTGCGGGCCTGATCTGGCCCGCGGGCCATATGTTTGAAACACCTGCCCTCCGGTGACATAATAGGGGGAAACAAAAAACTTTGCTTTCTCTCGCAAAGATTGCGTTCTCTTGCAAAGATTGCATTCCCTCGCAAAAACGTTTGTGTTCCCTCGCAAAGATTGTATTCCCTCGTAAGATTGCATTCCTTCACAAAAATGTTTGCGTTCCCTCACAATGATTGCGAGATAACGCAAAAGTATTTTTGTAAGAAGTTGCAATGTTTTTTTAAGAGTAGATATACGGGTCATCTTCCGTGTTACCAAGAGCAACAAGGATGGAGCATGAAGCGACGAGGATGGAGTGGGTTCCCACTGCTGTACACACTCTATCCTTGTCGCTTTTGGTAACACGGAAGATGACCCGGAAGTACATCAACATGTTTAAAAAATATTGCATCCTCTAGCAAAAAAACTTTTGGGTTATCTTGTAATCTTTATGAGGGAACACAAATGTTTTTGCAAGGGAACGCAATCTTTGCGAGAGAATGCAATGTTGTTTGCGAGGGAACGCCAATTTTTCTTTTTTTTTACCCTTTTGTCAATTTAGGGGCTCTGTAGGAACTGGAAAGTAAAGGAAAATTAAGATGGGGAAAAATTGATTAATACAGCAAACAGCAATCTTTTCTTTTGCTCCTTTCTGACTCAAACTTACTTCACTTAAGGTTTTGAGTCCCAGCATTGATCACCATGAAAGCTGAGAAAACTACGACAATAGTTAAAATAAAACACACTTGATTCCAGCTATTCTGTTGGTAATTTAGATTTTTACTTTGTCAATATGGTCCTGTGTTCCTTGCTGTAAAATTAAATGGTCGATGTGAGACAAACAACTTAATTCAAATGTGCATCAATAATTAGCTCTGGAATTAGCGGCGTGACGTGCCTCCACATATCAGCCCATCCTCCAGGGACGCCTGCGGGTCCAGACAAGCCACATTTCCAATTATTGCCTTGAATTGTTAATTTAGTTATTGTGCCAGCCATAATTGTTGTGGGTATTGGGTATGCAATTTAATTTATTTGAAATATTTGCAGTCTGTGGATTGGTAATGAAGCTGACCTGTCTCTTAGGTTCAAAAGAAAAGGGGAAAAAAACAGACTTCAAAAATCGCTAATGCTTTTGCTTAAGATGTGTTCATGAGAATGTTAAAACGGGAGTGTTGCCAAAGACAAAGATATACTGTATTACCTTCTGACAAAATTAGAAGGTGCACAGACACCAACAAATTTTCCCAATAATAGAATCTCTAAAAAATATAAATTATAAAGTTTTATAGTAAATATAAAATCATTTCTAGACTTTAGTTTGCTATTGTTTCAAAGCAGTCATGCATATATGGTTTGGAGCATACTATTTCCATTAAAGTCAACAATGACATAAAATACTCTTAAACTTCAAACATCAGCACATTTGCATTTGCATTGCATCAATTGTGATACAAAATAATAGTGTACTAAAAATGTGTGCACGGTTACAAAGAGTAGCTTTTTACACCGAAAATGTAATTTGTGCACAGTTAAATGCACAGTTGTTGCAGTGTATCACACTGAAGGTGTGTTAACAGCTGGAATGTGTAGAGACTTTTGTGATGAAGCACGGGGTAAATGTGGGAAAAACACCCCAAAATCAAAAATATTTTTTAAAACTGAATTTAAAAAAACAACAACAGCCCCTCGTACATGGGCATCAAGTGTATTTGAAATCCCCAAAAATTAAACAGTTAGGGTATTTATGTGTAAACATAAACAAAATGTTGGTTCAGGAAATTCACCAGTAACAGAAAGGCAGTTGGTAGCAAAATTCTCCCGCACAGCAAGGGAATTTTTGGAGGCATGGTTTGAGCTGATCATCCTCAGCTCTTGCAATACAGGGGGTGACTCAGATTTTTGTGCCAGCTGCCTGTTTTTTGGAGTTCGACCCCTGAAAATTGCGAAGGGTCATGATGTCCTTCACCAGAGGGGGGCAGTTTACAAAATGTTGCTGGTCCGTCATTCATCAGGGCCCTGATTGGTCGTTCGCGAAGATTGACAACATGAGCGTGGCTAAGCTCAAATGAACTGAGAAAAGAACGAATCACTTCAGGAAGTGATCCGTTTATTCACGTTCACTGAAAAGATTAGTTATTTTTGAACAAAACGTACATGAACGACACAACACTAGCATCTACACTTCATTCAATACAGACGGTGAAGACAACAGCTGCATGCTCTCATTCTTTCCTGTTTCTATCCCCTTTTTAAGGTAATCGCCACAGAACACTAGTATTAATACAACTAGAATATGTTAAATCTAGTCTCTATGATTCATTTGGTTATGCAAATATAAAGACTGATTGTGTTTCATTAAGAATGTAGCCACAAGGGGTCACAAGCCAGCGTCTTCTTGTGCCGATCCCAAGCCCGGATAAATACAGAGGGTTGTGTCAGGAAGGGCATCCAACATAAAACTTTGGCCAAATCAAACATTCGAATATCAAATATTCAAATCAAATATATGACTTCCATACCGGATCGGTTGAGGCCCGGGTTAACAACGACAGCCATTGGTGCTGTTGACCTATACCGTGCCGGTGAAAACTGGACTAGTGTTGGTCGAAGGAGAGGAGGAAGGTGTATTCGTAGGAAGAAAGAGAAGAGGAACACCAAGAGTCTAGAATTAAGAGTAGGGACTTTGAATGTTGGAACTATGACAAGAAAAGGTAGAGAGCTGGTTGACATGGTGCAGAGGAGGAAGGTGGACATATTGTGTGTTCAGGAGACCAGGTGGAAAGGGAGCAAAACTAGAAGTTTAGGAGCATGGTTCAAGTTATTCTATTATGGGGTAGATAGGAAAATAAATGGAGTAGGAGTTAATGTGAAGGGAGAGTTTGTTAGGAACGTCCTGGAGGTAAAAAGAGTGTCAGAGCGATGAGCCTGAAGCTAGGAATCGAAGGTGTGATGATCAACGTTGTTAATGGGTATGCGCCACAGGTAGGATGTGAGCAGGAGGAGAAGGAGAACTTTTGGTTGAACCTTGATGAAATAATGCAGAGCATCCCTAGAAGTGAGAGAGTTGTCATCGGTGCTGACTTCAATGGACATGTTGGTGCAGGAAACAGAGGTGATGAGGAGGTGATGGGCAAGTTTTGTATCCAGGAGAGGAACGCAAAAGGACAGACGGTGGTTGACTTTGCAAAAAGAATGGAAATGACTGTCGTGAATACTTTCTTCCAGAAGAGGCAGGAACATAGGGTGACCTACAAGAGTAGAGGTAGGAATACACAGGATGACGACATGTTGTGTAGACGGTGTAATTGGAAGGAGATCAGCGACGACAAAGTAATGGTAGGTGAGAGTGTAGTCAGACAGCATAGGATGGTAGTGTGTGAGATGACTCTGGTGGTGAGGAAGACAAAGACGGCAAAGGCAGAGCAGAGGACGAAATGGTGGAAGTTGAAAAAGGAAGAGTGTTCTATGACTTTCAGGAAGGAGTTGAGACAGGCTCTGGATGGTCAGGATGTGCTTCCAGATGACTGGACAACTACAGCAAATGTGATCAGGGAGACAGGTAGGACAGTTCTTGGTGTGTCATCTGGAAGGAAAGGAGATAAGAAGACTTGGTCGTGGAATGAGGAGGTCCAGAAGTGGATCCAGAGAAAAAGGTTAGCTAAGAAGAAGTGGGACACTAAGAGGACTGGAAAAAGTAAACAGGAGTACAGGGAAATGCAGCGTTAGGTGAAAGTAGAAGTGGCAAAGGCCAAACAAGGGGCTTACGATGACTTGTATGCTAGGTTGGACAGTAAAGAGGGAGAGACTGATCTATACAGGTTGGCAAGGCAAAGAGACACAGATGGGAAGGACGTGCAGCAGGTTAGGGTAAGATGGAAAGAGTACTTTGAAGAGTTGATGAATGAGGAAAATGAGAGAGAACGAATAAAAGAAGAGGTGACTGTTGTGGACCAGGAAGTAGCAAAGATTAGTAAGGACGAAGTGAGAGGGGCATTGAAGAGGATGAAGAGTGGAAAGGCACTTGGTCCTGATGATATACCTGTGGAGGTATAGAAGTGTCTAGGAGAGGTAGCAGTATAATTTCTGATTGGGTTGTTCAACAGGATCTTAGATAGTGAGAGGAAGGAATGGAGGAGACGTATGCTGGTGCCCATTTTTAAGAACAAGGGAGACATGCAGAGTTGTGGCAACTATAGAGGAATAAAGCTGATGAGCCACACAATGAAGCTATGGGAAAGAGTAGTTGAAGCTAGACTGAGAGCAGAGGTGAACATTTGTGAGCAGCAGTATGGTTTCATGCCGAAAAAAAATACCATAGATGCAGTATTTGCTTTGAGGATGTTGATAGAGAAGTGCAGAGAAGGTCAGAAGGAGCTGCATTGTGTCTTTGTAGATTTGGAGAAAGCTTATGACAGGGTGCCCAGAGAGGAACTGGTTTTGTATGAGGAAGTCTGGAGTGGCAGAGAAGTATGTGCAGGACATGTATGAGGACTGTAAGACAGTGGTGAGGTGTGTTGTAGGTGTGACGGAGGAGTTCAAAGTGGAAGTGGAACTACATCAGGGATCAACTCTGAGCCCCTTCTTGTTCGCTATGGTAATAGACAGGATGACAGACGAGGTTAGACAGGAATCTCTATTGACTATGATGTTTGCTGATGATATTGTGACCTGTAGTGAGAGTAGGGAACAGGTAGAGGAGAAGCTAGAGGCGTGGAGGTTTGCCCTGGAAAAGAGGGGAATGAAGGTTAGCCATAGCAAGACGGAGTATCTGTGTGTGAATGAGGGGGACCCAAGTGGAAGAATGAGGTTACAGGGAGAAGAGACCAAGAAGGCGGAGGAGTTTAAGTATTTAGGGTCAACAGTCCAGAGCAATGGAGAGTGTGGAAATGAAGTGGAGAAGCGTGTGCAGGCAGGTTGAAACGGGTGGAGAAAATTGTCAGGTGTGATGCGTGATAGACGAGTTTCAGCTAAAAATGAAAGGAAAGGTTTAAAAAACTGTGATGAGACCAGCAATGTTGTTTGGTCTAGGGACAGTGCCACCAAGAAAAAGACAGGAGGCAGAGCTGGAGGTGGCAGAGATGAAGATGCTGAGGTTCTCTTTGTGAGTGACCAGGATGGATAGAATCAGGAATGAGTACATCAGAGGGACAACACGTGTTAGAAGCTTTGGCGATAAAGTCAGAGAGGCCAGACTGAGATGGTTTGGACATGTCCAGAGGAGAGATATTGAGTTTCCAAATACCAGTCAGGAGGTCTAGAGGAAGACCAAAGAGAAGTTTTATGGATGTAGTTAAAGAGGACATGAAGGCAGTTGGTGTGAGAGCAGGGGATGCAGAGGACAGGGTTAGATGGAGGCAACTGATTCACTCTGGCGACCCCTGAAGGGAAAAGCCAAAAGGAAAAGAAGAATTACGTTTCATTAAGGTTGTTTCAGAAATGGTAACGGCTAACTTGAGCGTGTTTTAGCTAGCGGTAAGCGACCTCGTGGTTGCGTCGTCGGGTAAAATTGGTGCTGCATCATCTTTAGAACTCACGAGTATTACTTTTGTTTGTGCAAGTCATGTTTTTTTGAGTACTTAGAATGTGAAAGTGTTGTGTCAGCAAGTACGTACCAGGTAATGTTTGAGGTACATGGCATTATTTAGATTTCATATATTAATTTACAGTAATTGAGATTCAAAGACTCATTACATGTTTACAGGGTAGATTAGTTATCACTATACATCGTGAGATTGTGATTATTGCATAAAATTATCAACATGCTCAAAATATGTATTCCTATTATCAATATCACACCGTTTTTTGTTGTTGTTGTTCATTATGTATTGAGAAGTATACTAGATTGTTTGTAAAACCTCGCCTCTCCCTGTGTGGGCGCTGCGCCCCTCTCATCCTAAACTGGCTGCTGTGTTGGAGCACGTTTGAGTGGCCACGCAAGACCGGCTAGCCCTTCTTTAAATCTGTAAATTGGATGGATGTTCAATTTTTCAATAAACATTTGCCGCAATAAATCGTAGTGGAGTTAGGAGGGAAGGAGGGAAAGAAAAGTAAAGAAATAAAAAAAATTCCTGCATGGGACACGATCCTGGGAACATCTGCTTACAGGGTGAGCCCGCTAACCGCTACACTATTTGTCCAGTTATGTTTGATAGTGCAGAAATTGTACTTGTAGTTTACACAAGTGTCAGCCACGGAACCTTTTTGGGAATTTAAGACGACCAATTGTCATTACACTTAGGCTTTGCAAATGTGAAGGATAATTGGTTGCTTTGAATTCATTTGGACAGAACATTTACTGAGTTTACTGAAAGGCTACTTTTATCACTATCCTGCGAGAATGTGGTCTCTGGAGAAAGTGGGCGTGTGTTCAGTCCGCAGAGGCGGTGCGGGGTTGGGTCCGCACCTGATGACGTCATAGAGTGAGCACCCGCTCGTTTTCTCGGGTTGAGAGGGGATGGTGTTTGGAGAGCAGAATGACCTAGAATTTCTCATAGTGGGGCGAATGGAGGAAAACACCACTTTGGTGATGTTTTTGGTGAGGAATTAACTTTTCAACATAGCTAATAGCTAAAAAAAAGTAGATTTTTCACATTACTGTCCCTTTAACATCTTGTTTATTTAGGTTGGGGGAAAAAAGTGCAAAGAAGACAAAACTTTTAGTTATTTTTTGTATTTGTAGTTTCTGAATGCTATATGATAAAGTATTTGTTTAAATGTATTTCCCTCTAATTACTTTGTGCACTTTGTTTAAAAAAGTTTAAAACAAAATTTTTATGGATGTAATATTTCTGGGGGGGAACATTGATAAAGTATTTTCTGTTTACCAATAAACTTTGTCCTAATTTTGTCCTTTGTTCTAAAAGGACACAACACAAAAACGGTTGAAAACTGATTGTAAATAAGCAATTCGACGATACAGCTACTTTTTCAAAAAAATTATTATATACCATAATTTTCGAAAAGCGATACTGACCCTTTATTTACTTGGTATCGGATCGATACCCAAAAAATCGCACACCACTAATTTATTTCATTTTTACTACCTAACATTATTAAAGGTTGTTAATTAAGGTGTGTGGGGGGTGGGGGGTTGCCTTTGTGTATTATTATACACACAGCGCTACGAGGACATTTTGAATTATGAGGACACAGCCCATGTTCTCATAATTGCTTCAATGCAGAAGTGCTTCAAGGGCTGTAGAAGGCTAAAATCCAAAGTTTTAGCCAATGTTAGTAAACCATAATTACGTGAAATTGTGTATTTTTGTGTATTTTTTGTGTATAGGCAGGTCCTACAACTAAAACTTCATGAATAATTCACACAAGTGTATATTTCACAGCATTTGATTGGCTGACCGTCACCTGTCCCCACAATTACGCACATGTCTCCATAATTCAGTTTTTTCTCAAAATGCTGTGTATTGTGAATGTTTGTCTGTAGACCCAGAGCCTTTTTTTTTTTTGCAGCCACCAATTCCCAAGTAGATAAATTAAATAATGAAATACCCTATGACATTTAATTATATATTTCAGTATTTAATTCTTTCAGTGGTTGTTTATTTGAAAATGTACAATGGTTAACAGCTGTTTATCACATCACTTTGAACAGCTGGAGGCAGAGACAGAGAAACTGTCAGTGCCATACATTGATTCATCATTTAACATCCCACCCTGCCTTTACAGTATAACATCTTTCTGTACACCAGTGGCCAAATGTTTTGAGAATGACATTGATTTTCTAAAAAACTGCAGTGCTGACTTATTATTATTGTTTTTTTGTTTTGTTTTTGCATGTACTCCAGAATCTTATAGTGATTAGATGAATTGCAAAGTCCCTATTTGCCATGAAAATTAAAGTAATTTCCTTTTAGTGGCCTTACAAACTTTAAGTGAAGAAGGCTTCAGGGCACCCAAAAAATCCAGCAAATGCCAGGACTATCTCCCAAAGTTGATTCAGCTGCGGGATAAGG